>NC_030810.1:104130079-104430608 GCF_001704415.2 Capra hircus | reverse complement strand
GCGAGATGAAGGGTGATGCAAGGGAGGAGAGTGAGGTTGGCCCCCTTGGGCCATGGGGCTGCACTAAAGAGGGCCTTGGCTTTCATCCCAAGGGCCCTGGGAAGCCATTATGGGCTTTTAAGCAGAGGAGCAGGGCTTCCCTGGTTGTTTAGCAGTAAAGAATGCACCTGCAATGCAGGAGCCGCAAGAGATGTGGGTTCAATCCCTGGGTCAAGAAGATCCCCTCGAGGAGGGCGTGGCAACCTACTCCAGTATCCTTGGCTGGAGAATTCCAGGGACAGAGGAGCCTGGCGGGCTACAGTCCATGGGGTCTCAAAGAGTCAGACACGACTGAAGTCAGTCAGCGGGCATGCAAGCAGTGAAGCAATGTGGCCAGATTCGCATTTTCAACAGATTTCTCTGCTGCCCTGTGCAGGGTGGGTGAGGAGGTGGGGCAGGGGTGACAGTCGGACCAGTAAGGAGGTGTTGGGGTCACGGCTTGGACTAGAGAGGTGAAGAGGAAAAGAGGACGATGTTGTAAGGCATTTATGAGCCTGGGTCGGCAGGATCAGAAGCAGGAACTGGGGACGGCTCCCAGCATCTGGAGGGGGAGTGTGGGTGGTGGTGATGGGGCTTTCTCTGCCTGAGATGAAGAATACGGGACAAGGGGATGGTTTTGAGATTGCAAAACAGGAGCCAGTTTGGGACAAAAGGGTGAGTTCCTTAAGGACGGATTCATCTATTATTCACCTTGAATTCTGGGCATTAGGCTCAGCAGGGGCCCGAGGACTGTATGTAGAGTGAACAGCAGGACAGCCGCTCTCAGGCCTGCTCACCTGCTTTGTCGGTTGATCGGCCAGCAGACAAGTGCTGCTCCTTGGATGACAGGGAAAGCCCTGTTATGTTCTTTCTCACCCAGCAGGTTATCTGCTCAAACAGACTGCTCTGGTGGTTACCCCAGATGAGAGCAGAGAGGCTCACGTGGGTAGGAGCGGGTGGGTGTGTGGGTGTGAGAGCACGTGAGGGACACCGGGAGCCGGGGAGCTTTGCTTTGTACTCAGCATCTCATCACCACCCGTTCCCTCTACTGCTCAGCTGGGGGCAGGGTCCGGCTGCCGCAGGGCAGCACTGCGGACCACGGACTTGGAACACTTCCCTGCTGCTAACACGTACCCTTCCCAGATTTCCCCAGAGGCTTGGGGCTCTGTTTTGCAGTCAGGGAGAATAACACACAGGAGGCTGAGATGCTGCCAAGGCATCTAAGCACAGTCATCCACCCCCACCCCCATCCATGCACCATTCATACATTCATTCACTTACCCACTGTGTGCCAGGATCTGGGCTCCAGGCGTATCACGGCAACCTGGCCCCAGCCCCCTAAGCTCATACACTTCACCTGCAACCACACACCAGTGGGTGCCACCATCACCACAGCCACCTTCAGGGCCAGTTAGTGGCTTCCAGAGCACGTTATCCTTGCTTCCATCTAAGCTGGCTGAGATGCAGCACTTCCGGAATCCATAGATGATGCTGTTATTAGAAGCTTTACCTCTAACCACACATACGTGCTTGCTGGAGGTTCAGCGCGTGATGCTGATAATGGCCAGAAACTGACAGGTACCCCAAAATAGTGAATGACTGAGCAAACTACAGACATAAGACGGGAGAGGAAGACTGACAACAGCACCAAGTAGGCAGGACTATACTTATCTGTAGTACGATGGAATTTAATGTGTTGGTGAGATTTCCTTTTATGAAATAAACAGAACAGAAAGTCAGATAGAAGGTCAGATACATACTAATTACAACTACGCTAAAACCTATGTACATACACCACGATCTCAATTTTATAAGGAAAACAATCCATCGCAGGAGACTGGACTATGCCAAATATCAACAACGCCTGATTCAGATAAGAGAGTATATACATGATTTTTTTGGCTTCTTTATTGTCTTCTATTCTTTCCAAACCTTTCATGATGAGAAAGCCTTTCCTATAAAAATTCAGAAAAGTAAAGAAATGAAAACACTGGAACCTTCCTGTGTCTACACACTGGCACAGATCAATGATCTACCCCCACGGATGTAAGAAGAGCTTGGTGATCCCTAGATTCTGTTGTTCGTGTTTGTGATAAAGCTGATATTTGAGAGCTGGAGTCAGTGGGTGCTAAGCGCTCTTTTTAGCTCCAGTGTTCTGGGATTCAATTTGATTCCACACAAGCTGAGAAACTCACCATCTAGTCAGGGAAGCAGACTTATCTATTTATTCATTCATTAACGCAACAAATATTTATGGCATTTCTGCTATGTTTGCGGCATTGCCCAGTTGTTGGGGAACATAAATGCATAATTACAATGCCACGTGAGAAGTGCCTCGAGAGAATTCCTTTTCAGAGTGTTAGGGGGCACGTAGCAGGGGATGCAGCTGACCCTTTGGGGGGCGTAAAGGGTCATGGAAGGAGGCTCATCTGAATAGAGTCTTGAGGGGTGAATAAGAGTTCTTTAGGCAGCAACTAGAGGGAAACAGAGCTTTTGCTAAGTTGACAGTTATTCCTGGAGAGAGTATGTAGGAAGATGGAATACACAGATTGTTTATAGACGCTTGTCCTCATCCCATCCACGGAAACCAGGAAAAGAAGTGAGGTCAGATGTCAGAGCTCACAAAGTGAGAATAACTCTTTTTGAGTCCTAGCTGTTTCTTCTTCCACCTTTAACTAGGAGTCAGGAGGCCTCTTTGAATAATGACCCCTCGACCCTTTAGTACAGCCTCGTTCAGGAACTGGAAACATCTGGATCCTGCTGGCTGGAAAAACATTGTGTGACCCCCGGATTTCTGTCCTCGTGCAGAAAGCAAAGCCAGCTATAAGAAGATGACCTAGGGCTGGAAATTCCAACCAGTAAACAAGAATCCTTGAAAAAGTGATCATTGGACACCTCCTGTCTGCCTAGTTCTGTGGCTTGTCTTCCCTTCTCTTCCTAGTTGCCTATCTCCTTTTCCTTTCTCTCTCCTTGTCACATCTGCTTTCCTCCCCTCCTCTTTCCCGTCTCTCTTTAGCTTCCTGATCTCTCTCTCTGCCTCCTGTTTCTCCGAGTGCTTTTGTCTCTCTCGCTTTGCGTATTTCCTCTTTCTCTTTTCGCTTATCTCTTGCCTGTTTTCAGGTCAGGGTTTTCTGACCTGAAAGGGGTTTTCTCCATCGAAAGGGGTCCTGGCCTGCCTTTGAGGGGCTTTGGAGAGGGCAGAGTTGGTGGGCTACTCTGAGCTTGTTTGGCCTTCTTAGACAAGCATCTCTTTTTAAGGAGTCTGAATTTAGAGCGTGACCACATAAAGAGCCCTTTCATTCTGGCTCTCATATATCCCTACTTGAGCTGAGACATTTCCAGACAGATAATCATCAGGCTTCCTACAGGAAATTAAAGACCTTGATGCTGCGTAGCTGCTTGCCTCACCTGTGTGGCCTGTTAAGTTTCACAAAAGGCTTTGCTTCCCTGTTATGTGACAGAACACATCTCTGATAAGATTTCTTTTCCAAATCTCTCTAATGAAGGCGGTTGTGTGTGTCTTCTAGATAAGCAAGCTCACAATAAGGCCAGTGGTTCTCGTTTTGGTGCAAGCTGGCGCCTCGCCCCTTTTCATCTGAGTTACAGGGATGCTGAGTTGGTGCATGCCTTCAGGTCCACTCTCAGCGTGAGCATCCTTATAGTATGTTTGGCTAGCTTGCAGGTGCAGTACTTGCCTCGCATCTTTCATGAATCCCCACTTTGTCCACACCCTCTGGCCAGCACCTTCCTTACAGGACAACAGGTCCCAATCTAGGCATCATGGTAATCCCGCTCCCATGGGATTTGTCAGTGATTGGCTTAGGTCTGAGCATGCAACCCATTTTTAACCAGTGAGAAGTGAAGGAAAACCTAGGGACTGCTGGGACAGTTTTTCTCATTATTAAAAAGAGATCCAAGGGAGTTTCCTGGAATTCCACTTTCCTAGTGGTCCCTGCTAAAACTCCGGGCTCCTAATGCAGGGGGCTCAGGTTCGATCCCTGGTCAGGAAACTAGATACTACATGCTGCAACTAAGAATTCGCCTGCTGCGACAAAAGTCAAAGATACTGCATGCTGCAACTAAGACCTGAAGCAGCCAAGGAAATAAATAAATATTAAAAAGAGAGAGAGAGAGATCCAAGGCGAGAGGGCTTCCTTTACTCGTCTCTGCACTCTGAAGTGTAATGGAGGTGCTTCAGCCATCTTGCGACCATGAGGGAGTAGCCAACATGCAGAAGATAGAGCAGAAAGTCAGAGAGAACATGTTCATGGTGACACGTACCAGCGAATTAATGGCCCTTGAAACTGTCCTACCTTTGCAGTTAGTGTATGGAATAATAAATGTCCTTTTTTTTTTTTTTTTTTTTGCCATGTGGCTTGTAGGACCTTAGTTCCCCAAGCAGGGACTAAATCTGGGCCATAGCAGTGAAAGCACCGAGTCCTAACCCCTCGGACAACCAGGGAAATCCCTAAATGTCTTTGTTTGTAAACTCTCTTGAGTTAGGGTTTCTTTACTGGCAACTGAAAGTATCTTAGCAAATACAGACAGGGAGGTCCAAGACAGGCCCACTGTGTCTTACGAGGGAAGCGTGAGTTCGCTGAGAGAGGGATGGGGTGGGGAAATGAGCCTTGGGGTGAGCCTTGAGGCCAGTTGGCTCTGCGCTAGAGCACCAGCTTTGTTGCTCCTGCCTGTGACAAGTCACGGGCAAGTCACTTAACCTCTCCGAGTTGTAGTTTCCTTGGCTCAGAGTGAGTACTGAGTACCACATGGATGCTCAATAATTGTCGGTTCTCTTCCCACTAGATAGTTTCTCTTCCAGTTATATTTAAAGGGACCAGGAGGGGCCAGGCACAGAGAGGTATTTAATGGCATTTCAGTGCTAGGGGGAGTTTATACAGAGACCGTTCTGAGTCCTTTCCCACAGTTGCTCTAAGTACAAATCACATCTCTAATGCCAGCAAGAGCGCTGAGGGGGAGGCAAATACACCCAATTCTCAATTCTCCATGGTGATGAGGGACGTGGATAATTGAAAACAGCAGATAATCCCCGAACCTGCTTTGAGTCACTGACTTCCACCACCTCCCCCACCATCACTTTTTTGGTACAGCTGACAAGCTGCCACAAGGATGCCCATCTCTCCTCTCTTGGTGCATCACTCGGCGAAGCTGCTTCAGTACAGTCAAGGCCAGGGCGATGGGAGAAGCGAGGGGCCTGACACCTCCCCCGCCCTCCGCCCCAGCCAAGAACAACTCAGAAGCTGCGTGACTAAGCTCGCCTTGGAGTTGGGCTCTGTCCACACTTGGGCTGGTTTGACTTCAGTTTCTGCAAGCTCCTCCAGGTGGAAATGAGCCCCACAGATGCAGGTTCTTCACCTCTGATGGACCCTATTCAGCCCAGACAGGGCAAAACTACATGTATGCTCAGAGATCCTCCCCTTATGTCATCATTTCTTAGAGCCCAGGGTGACTTTCCCCCTCCCGAGCAATGGCGTGAACTAAAATGAATTAGACGCATTGAATTTAGAGCTTTTGGATTTTTGAAGAAAAATTTTGGCTGTGTCGGGTCTTAGCTGTGGCACGTGGGATCTTTCACTGCAGCGCAAGGGCTCTCTAGTTGTGGAGCACAGGCTTAATTGCCCCAAGGTCTTCCCTGGTAGCTCAGATGGTAAAGAATCCGCCTGCAAAGCAGGAGACCCCGGGTTCCATCCCTGGGTCGGGAAGATCCCCTGGAGAAGGGAATACTTCAGTATTCTTGTCTGGAGAATTCCCTAGAGAGAGGAGCCTACAGTTGCAAAGAGTTGGACACAACTGAGCAATAAAGCACACACATGGGATATGAAGTAGTAAGCGCAATTGCAAAGTCATTTATTTCCCATCTTCCACTACATGTGAGATCTTCGTTCCCTGACTAGGGATCGAACCCACATCTCCTGCATTGGAAGGTGGATTCCTAACCACTGGACCACCAGGGAAGCCCCCTAAAGCTTTTGGATTCTTTAGCCAGGTGACAGAACCCTCTTATTTACCAAGGCCTCCTTTCCGTCAGTGAAACACCTTCATATGAAAAGGATGAAAAGTGAGGCAAGAAAGATGAACATTTGAGTACCTATCACATGCTGTCTCTGTGCTAAGCACTTTGCATCTTTTACTTCATGGGAAGACCAGATCTTTCCAGTGAAAACTTATCTAGCCTGAAGCAGGAGATACTGGCTGCTTGCTTGTCTCTGGTAACCCATTCTGGAAAATTCCTGCTTTGGTACCAATAACACAAAAATAAATCTTCTCCAGTCCTAGACCTGGGGTTCAGGTCTCTCAGGCTCTCTTGCAATCCTGTTCTTTTTCTCCACTCTAAAAAATTGATCGGACGAGATCTGTGGGTCTAAGAGAACTGGGCAAACTGAAATTTCTTGGTTGGGGCAGCGGTGCTAGCCTTCTTGGCCTTTATTGGGAGATACAGAAGTGCCCCATTGGCCAAAATCAAGGCCAGAGCACTGGAAGCAGCTATGATAAGATCTAGGGGGCCTTCAGGGCAGGCTCTCATCCCTCTTTCTCTTCTATGGCCCTTCTGGGTGGTTTAGAAGCTCTCTGATGGAAGTGACAAGAAGTAAGTAGGAAGCCAGTGGCCTTTCTCACCCTCTGCGGCTCACATCTGCCAGTTCCTGGAGCCACCAGGAGGCTTAATCACTAGGTTTGCAGGAGGAAAAAGCTATTATGCTAAGAAAGACGATTAGTGCTCACCAGGCCTCCCCGGGGCTCCCACCATGGGCCACAGGGATTGCCAGAGACAGTATTTGTCATAAAATCAGTGCTGGGAACATAGTTTCAGAGCAACCAGAGGAGGCAAGGTTTCCTAAATTGTGGGGAAAACTCCCCAGTTAGAATAATGGCTTATCTTTGGCACATACTCTTTCTGAGAGGGCTTCCCCAGCGGCTCAGTGGTAAAGAATCCACCTGCAGAGCAGGAGACACAGGAGACAACGGGTCTGATTCCTGGGTCAGGAAGATCCCCTGGACGAGGAACTGGCAGCCTGCTCCAGTACACTTGCCTAGAGAATCCTGTGGACAGAGGACCCTGGTGGGCTACAGTGCCTAGGGTCGCAGAGCCGAACACAGCCGAGGGACTGAGCAGCGGCAGCAGCAGCTTTCTGAGATGCACAGCCCCGTCTCATTTCCTTTCTGTGCGTGCCTTTCAAACACCAGACGGGAAAACAGCCAAGATGAGCGTGCTGGGCCTTTAGAATCTGCAACTCGGTTATTTGATCTTGGGCAGGTCCCCTAGGCCTCTTGTTTCTCTTTGTTTTACAATTTTGTTTGTTTTCTGTTTGGCTGCACCGGGTCTCCCTGGCTGCGTGTGGACTTTCTCTGGTTGCGGCGAGCAGGGGCTCCTCTCTAGCCGCTGTGCTTGGACTTCTCACCGCCGAGGCTTCTCTTGTTGCAGCGCACACGCCCTAGAGCCTGCGGGCCCGTAGTTGTGGTGCGTGGGCTTCGTTGCCTCAAGGCACGTGGGATCTTAGTTCCTGGAGGGATCAAAACGGTGTCCCCTGCATTGCCAGGCAGATTCTTAACCACTGGGACACCCTCTTGTTACTCTGTATGATGGGGATGACAGGAACTGCCTAGTGGAGGATCACCAGGTCAGAGAGAAGTTGGTTGCACAATGCCTGGGGCTTGGTGAAAGTGTTAGTTGCTCAGTCAGGTGCGACTCTTTGTGACCCCATGGATTGTAGCCCACCAGGCTCATGGAATTCTCCAGGCAAGAATACTGGGGTGGGTAGCTATTTCTTCTCTAGGGGATCTTCCTCATCCAGGTTTCCCTCATTGCAGGCAGAATCTTTACTGTCTGAGCTACCAGGCTTTGTAGGTGCCTCCAAACTGTTGTTAGAATTGGTTTCTGAACTATGGTTCAGGCCTGGTAGTGTGGCAATGGAAGGAGTATCCTTGTGCAGCCCACATGCCCTTACTCCCCATTCAATGATGGGCAGCCTGGAAATCCAGAAGGAAAATGTTCTCTCTTCTCTTGACCCTCCTGAGAGTCAACCGAGCTCATTATCAGGAAGAGAAGATTTCCAAGGTGGAGGGCAGAGGCCAGGACTGAAAGGACTAGGCTGGCAGCCCACCTGATCTCATGGGGCTGTCCTGTGTGAGGTCTCCCCACTTCTTTGGTGTCTTTCCTTTTATTAGGAAAACCTACCGGAGGCCCTGGAGCAGAAAGCAGAGCCCCAGGCTGGGTTGTGGCTCCCGTCAGCAGGGAATCTGTCTCCGTACCAAGTGTCCAGACAGCGGTGGTTGGGCCTCCGCCTGTCCGGCACTGTAGACCCTCAGCATTCCAGCTCCAGCGTCTGTGAGAAGGGTTATCTTTGAGTGACCCTCGCCCCAGGATGGGGGTTATTTGTGGTTCTCCTGAGGTGTCAGATGGAGTTCCACTTGTCATGAAGTCAGCCTTGGAGAGAGTCACTGCTGGTATGTGAGCCCAGCTGGTTGTCCTGCCCATTTTCTGGGGTGACCTCGCGGTCTTGTTTTCAAGGCAAGTCTTGGAATTTCCATTACAGGTCTGGGGGAGAAACAGCTTTTCTGTTCTGCTTCATTGTATTTAATGGCTAAAATTGAAAATGAGAGAAATAGTGTAAATCTGGGGATTTGGAAAAGCTTCTGATCCTTCCCTTAATCAGTCTTTTTCAAGCTTTAAAAAAATATATGTATAGACACATGTATAGACATATTTATGTGTATATGTATGTATGTGTGTAAATCTCTATCTGTGTCATCTGTATCTATCTCAAGGATCTTTGGGGGTAGAGATGGGGCTTCCCTGGTTCATTCACATGCTTCTTCCAGGATATGGGGAGGGTTTTTTTTTTTTTTAGTGGTGTTCAGG
Source organism: Capra hircus (assembly GCF_001704415.2). NCBI lineage: Eukaryota > Metazoa > Chordata > Mammalia > Artiodactyla > Bovidae > Capra > Capra hircus. The sequence continues at coordinate 104,421,715 of NC_030810.1, read as the reverse complement.
GCACAGCTTCTTCACTCTCCTCTTTCTGCCATTAGAGTGGTATTATTTGCATATCTGAGGTTGCTGATATTTCTCCTGGCAATCTTGATACCACTCTAATGGCAGAAAGCCAAGAGGAACTAAAGAACCTCTTGATGAGGGTGAAAGAGGAGAGTGAAAAAGCTGGCTTAAAACTCAACATTCAGAAACTAAGATCATGGCATCCAGTTCCATCACTTCATAGCAAATAGAAGGGGAATAAGTGAAAGCAGTAACATTTTATTTTCTTGGGCTCCAAAATCACTGTGGATGGTGACTGCAGCCATGAAATTAAAAGATACTTGCTCTTTGAAAGGAAAACTATGACAAACCTAGACAATGTATTAAAAAAAGCAGAGACATCACTTTGCTGAAAAAGGTCCTTTAGTAAAAATGATGTTTTTTTCCTCCAGTGGTCAAGTTTGGATGTGAGATTTGGACCATAAAGAAGGCTAAGCACTGAAGAATTGATACTTTCAAACTGTGGTGCTGGAGAAGATTCTTGGGAATCCCTTGGAGAGCAACACCAAACCAGTCAATCCTAAAGGAAATCAGTACTGATATTCATCTAAAGGATTGAGGCTGAAGCTGAAGCTCCAATACTTTGGCCACTCAATGAGAAGAAATGACACATTGGGAAAGACCCTAATACTGGAAAAACTTGAAGGCAGGAGGAAAAGGGAACGACAGAGGATGAGATGGTTGGATAGTATCACTGACTCAGTGGACATGAGTTTGAGCAAACTCTGGGAAATAGTGAAGGACAGGGAAGCCTGGTGTGCTGCAGTCCATGAGGTCACAAAGAGTCAGACACAACTTATTGACTGAACAACAATCTTGATTCCAGCTTGTGATTCATTCACCCCAGCATTTTGCATGATGTACTCTGCATGTAAGTTAAATAAGCAAGGTGACAATATACAGCCTTGTCGTACTCCTTTCCCAATCTGGAACCAGTCAGTTGTTCCCTGTCCCATTCTTTAAAGGTTCCTTGTGGCCACTGGGGGCGCTGGAGGAAGAAACTGGCTGCCCTTCCAACCAAAAGCCTGTGGCTTTTGGTTGAAAACAGAGAAAGGATGTTCCACTTTGACCTCCCCTGTTCAGTTGGACCTGAGTCCATAGCTGTATGGAATCTCACTCATGGTCTTGGTGACCTGGTCTGATGTGTAGATGGGCAGTCGTGGGATGGACACAGGTAGTGGAGACAATGTTCTGATTTCATGGTGGAGAGCCCAGTGCTGGAAAAGAGCTCTAGCCTCAGGATGGGGACAGTAATAGCAGCGGTTGTATCCTGATCTCTCAGAGGGCATGTTCACAGAGGTGATATGTTCTGGTTCTCATGGAAGACAGGATTCAAGGTGACAGTTCTCCGTCACCTGGTGGGGTCGTAATGGCTGGGTGGCAGTGCAAGCTCTGTTCCCATGGTGGGGAAACTAGTAGTGTGATGATGCTTTGATCTCTTGGGGTGGATAAATGAAGGGGTTATGTGGCAGGGGGGAGTTGGGATGCCTCTGCCCACAGGGCAGCAGGGGGTCCGGGAATTGAGCTCAGAGAAGCTCCCGGACTCATGTTTGTTCTTATGTAAGAGCAAGAAGGCTGTCAAGGTCTTTCCTGCAGACACTGCTCACACACACAGCTGTGGGGCCTCGCCTCTCCCCCTCTTCCTTTCAGAATCCTGCTTGAGAGACGCTGGCCACAGTGATTAAGTGTCTGATTGGGGATCCTGTTAAGATACTAATGCTTTTCTAATTCTGGCTAAATCGACATTGGGTTTGTCGATGTACCTACAAAGGTTGAGCTTGTTGCTTGCAATTTCAAGTGATTTCCATCTTGTCACTCTGTCCTTCCCCCTTAGCCTGTCTAATCCCTGGGTTCTTCCAGCTGCCTGGTACCTCCTGTGAGGCTTCCTGCTGCCTCTGAGGCTTGGCAATTAGAAACAGACTCCAGCAGGGAGCGCGGCTACGGGATTATTATTGAGGAGGGAGAGCCTGAGCGCAGTGTCCATAGCAACCCTCGCGTTTTCACCTTTACCGGGAGAGGAGGAAGGCAAGGGAAGGCAGGGAGGCAGCAAGATGCCTGCCCTTTTGCATTATTCATATCAAAGTGCTGGGTGCAGAAGGCCTTGGCTGTTGACTTTGCCCTGCGCAGGTGGTGCGGGCAGAGGGGACTTTTCCCCATCTGGCAGCAGCGACTTGGAGTGGAGCTTGGGTATGGGGTGGAGTCAGTCAGAAAGCAGGCTTCCCAGGTGGCGCTAGTGGTAAAGAACCTGCCTAACAACGCAAGAGACGCAGGTTCGATCTCTGTGGTTCCTTCCAGCCCTCTCAGTCAGTGATTTTATGCTGGCTTCCTTGGGAAGATAATAGTGGTAATATATTCTTTTCCGATGATGAAACAGGTCAAGGAACCTACCAAATGGGAGCTACTTCTTCAAAACGTTCACAGAAGTGAGTCCTGGCGCTGCATGTAGTTCCTGGGTCTCCAGGGAAGGAGGCAGAAGGTTAAGGGCGTGGTTCTGTTTGGGGATCTCCCTCCTGGCTTCCCAAGGGGCCTGGAGTGCAGTGCTATGTGTATATACCACCAGCAGAGGTCGCCACACTCCTCACAAACCCGCCACTGGTTTCTGTGCCCCAGGTGGGTGACGGGTGAGCATAGGCTGTGGCCTCAATCTCAAAGCCAGAGCTGGCCTGGGAGCCACCAGGACCTTCCTGCTTGAGCCACCACTGGTCAGCTGGAGTCTGGGGAAGGGCTGTTGTCATCGGTTGGCTCAGAAGCCTGGGGCCCAAGTCACCAGCCAGCCTCTGGGGACCTGTTCTCCACTCTCCACCCGAACTGTAGGAGGGCCATTCACCCAAGGCTACAGAGTGCCTGGGGCCCTGGGCTGCCCTGGTTCTTGGCCTTCTCTTTGGCAGCTCAGGTGCCAGCTCTGGGTTTGGGAAACTGTTAGAGGTAATTTTTTTTTTTTCTCCTCTGAGCCTTTTGGGACTGAGACCAGGAAATGGACTTAATCAGTAAATCTTAATTGAGAGCGTGTGCTGTGCTAGGTACAGGGGATTCAGCAGTGGACAAAATAGACAGAAATTCCACCCGCAGGAAGCTGAATGTCTAGTCGGGGACAGAGAGGAGGATGTCATCACCTGCACTGCAGTATGGGGCTGGGAGTGGACACACCTGCCTCTCCACTGACTTAGCCCTGAGTAGACTGGCCTTTGGACCTGCCCTGACTCTAGGGATGAGGCCCAGGTGCTGAACCCTGGCCAAATGGGTCTCCATGGGCTCTACCGCAGCCACCAAGGTCCACCAAGGTCCTTGCACTTTCCCAGTCAACCTATGTGTCATCACTTTACAGTTTGCAAAGTGTGTGCCCTTATCCTAGCTCCCTGTGAGCCTGGCCAGGCAGCATGGTGACAAGATGCTGGTGCCCTGGAACCCATTATCTCATGTATTCTTTCCAGTGATCATATCAACACCTTTTATTTGACCTCTGTGCATGCTAAGTTGCTTCAGTTGTGTCTGACTCTTTGCAACCCCATGGACTGTAGCCCGCCAGGTTCCTCTGTCCATGGGATTTTCCAGGCAAGTAGACTGGAGGGGGTTGCCATGCCCTCCTCCAGGGGATCTTCCCGATCCAGGGATCAACCCGTGTCTCTTATGTCTCCTGCATTGGCAGACGAGTCCTTTACCGCTAGCACCACCTGGGAAGCCCCCAAAGCCTTTAACTCCTCTAAAAAACTGAACCGTCCAGACTGACTCATCTGGGCAGCACAGCAAAGCCATGAAGAAAGGGTCAGGAGAAGCATTTAAAAATGTGTCTCGATTTTCACAAGATGACTGTGGAGGGAGGCCTGCCTGGGTCCAGCTTTATGGGCTCAGAGTGGTGCCATGTGGTCACCGGCAGGAAGAAGGTGGCTCTAAAGCAGACAGATTGGAGTCCCAGCCTGAGGCTCCTCCAGCTTCGCTGCCTGCCTGCTCACTCTGTCTTCTCTTGACATCCAGAACCAGCCCCGCCAGCCACACGGTTTTTGGAGCAGAATCGTCACCCTTCCTTCACCCTTCTCTCTGAGGCTGCTTTTATGAAACTTCCCCAGGTCCTTTTGTCAGAGGGGGTTTCATGGAGAACCTGGCTAGAAGTGGAGGGCGGGAGGAATTGTCCTCTGGAAGGGGACGAAGCCCAGTGGCAGTGGCTGAGTGGAGAGGCGACCTGCAAGTGGACAGCCCAGTTGGGCTCAAGGCATGACCTCTTGCCTTCTTTGAGAACAAGAGCAAGCTGGTTGCCTTCCCTGGAACTTAACTCAGTTTCCCCATCTGTAGAACGGGGCTACTAATTCAACCCCACTGGCTTGTGGGGACCACATATGCACAGAGCAGGCTTTCAGTGAACGCACCAGGGCATGAGATGTTAAGCTGTACATCTCTTTTGTAGCGAGATCCATGCAAAGCACAGAAGTTTCAGTTTTTCTTCAGCAAAGCAGGATCCTGGAGGAGATGGTATATGCTGCCGTAGGTGGCTAAGAGTGGCTGGTGGGCGCCCTGGAAGCAGGTAGGGGTGTGCTGTGATCTTGCCTCACTCTTTCTACCATGGCTTGGGGGAGGCTGAGTGGGCTCGAGTTAGGAGAGCCCTCATCCTGGGTCTGGATGTTCAGGGACTCAGAGGAAAGCACGGATGAGGGATCTACACCCACAGATCGGAGCTCACGGTGGCCAGGCGTGCAGGTACGGGGTAAGCACTGTGTCCAGGGTCCCAGTGCCCTGGACTCTTACTCAGGCATCACTTCGCTCACTCACCTCCCGATTCAACACACAGTCTGGGTGCGAGGTGCGGTGCGGGGTTGTGTGTGTGTTTTACAATTCACACTACAGGCTCCTGTCACCGAGCTGCTTGTGGGTATAAATTAAAAACAGGGGAGGAAAGACATGTATACAGAGGACTCCAATACAAGGCAAGGGGTGAAAGTATCCCCAGAGAGATACAAATAAAGTGCTAAGGGAATTCAGAAGAGGGAGATGTTGTCAAACTAGGGGGGTGAAGCTGAGGAGGGGCTGTCTGGGAAGGCTTTGGGTGGAGGCAGCACTGTGCTTTCCTCACATTGCAGTGGGATCGGACACGGAGTGGGCTGGAGCGGCCTTCCAGGCAGCACTAATGGGGAAGGTGAAAAAGCATGAGTCTGGAGTCAGAAGGATCCAGGTTCAAATCCATGACTAACTTACGAACTTGAGCGAGTCACTTCAGCCTTTCTACATTTTAGTTTATGGGGGTGAGAGTGTAAAGGCTGGAGTGATAGAACCTTCCTGGCCTGCTTTCCAGGGCTGCCAGGAAGTGCAAATGGAGTACTTTATGTGAAAGCAGTTGGAAAACTATAAAGTGCTATGAAAACGCAGGGGCTGCTTTTATTTTTAAAGCATTAATTGATTCAGCAACAAAACTCCTAGGTAAGAACACAGTAATGACTGAACCTGGATGGGCTAGACAGCAGTTCAGCTCAAAGCTGTCTCTAACCCAGTCATCCAGGGTCTGAGGAAGTGTGGTTGATCTTTATACTTTCATTCCTGGAAGGTTAAGGATAGCCCGTAACCACCACAAACTTTCTCAAAAATACCACTGTTGTCTGTTGTTGTAGGTCATCTGAACTCCATCCATCCACCTATTTGTCTGTTCAGCCATCCATCCAGCCAGTTTACCAATCTATCCATTCACCCATTCACCTATCCATCCATCCATCCATCCATCCAATAAACCTATAATGAGTACATCCATGGCCAGATACCCTGCTAAGTGTTGGGGATACAGAAAAAAATTAGACCCCTTCCCTACACTCAAGAACTCAACACTTAGTGGGAAAGACAGCTGTATAAATCATATATCATTACTCTTTTAAAAAGAGTATTCAGTCAGTTCTACATTTTGCGGAGTAACCAATTCCAGAGACCACAGATAATGGGATTTTAAGGCTGAGTGATCTTTGACCTCTCTTTGATCACACTCATTTTACTGATGGGGAAATTGTGATTATTATTTATTGTGGAAAGCAATATGACTTCCTCTTATTTGCCTCCAAATAACCTCTCCAAGCTTGCGAGTTCAGTTCAGTTCAGTGACTCTTTATTAAACATCTATTATGTGCCAGGCTCTGGGCAGGAGCTGCAGGTGTGGCGGTGAAGATGCCATTCCTGCCCTCAGGCATACACAGTCTAGGGACAAAGGGACATACAAAGAGATAATAGCTCTGCTGCTGCTGCTCCAGTGCTTGATAAAGACAGGGAAAGAGGTGGGCACGGGCCCTGAACACACAGGAGAAGGGCCCCTGCTCTGAATATGGGGAGCTTGGGAGAGGCTTCCCAGAAAGATGTCCCGTGAGCCATGTCCTGAAGGGCAAAAAGCAATGTGTTAGATGAAGTTGTCCTGGAAAGGCATGCTGGGCAGAAGGCACAGCGTCGGCAAAGGCATGGAGGTAGAAATAGCATGGCTTATTGGAGGAACTCCCCTGGAGTAGGAAATGGCATTCCACTCCAATTTTCTTGCCTACAAAATCCCGTGGACAGAGGGGCCTAGCAGACTACAGTCCATAGAGTTGCAGAGAGTTGTACACGACTGAGTGACTGACTATATACTGCAGGAACCATACATGGTGTTGGGACTTAAAGAAAGAGGGAAGTGGTGAGGGATGAATGCGGAGAGGAGGGCAGGGGGAAAATGCCAGTCCACCCGAGGTGGAGCTGGTATGGCCAAAGTGCACCTCTGCCTTACTGGGCTTGGTGAGCATGCCCTTGTTTACTTTCTCTGTCCTTTCTGGGCTAAGAAACTCCAGTACATTCCCTTGGCCTTCTGCTTTACAGTCTTCGTCACTCAGCTGTGCCCAGCTCTTTGTGACCCATTGGACTGTAGCCCACCAGGTTCCTCTGTCCATGGGATTTTTTAGGCAAGAATACCAGAGTGGGTTGCCATTTCCTTCTCCAGGGGGTCTTCCTGACCCAGGAATGGAACCAGTGTCTCCTGCACTGCAGGTGGATTCTTTACCTGCTAAGCCATCGGGGAAGCCCCTTGCAGTCTTAAGAGGTCTAATTTGTGTGAAGGATGAGCCTGTCCTTCAAGGTGTGGGTTTGGATATGCAGGAAAAGTCAGCCTTGATTTGCAAGACTTGCCAATTACTATGGTGTAAATACGTCCAACAGCAAGGATTTCAAGCTATCAATGCAACATCACTGGTCATGGAGTTGGGAAGAGAACTACACTGTTGGGTTTTATAAGCCAGTACCAGCCAGCTCCAGCACAGCTTCTGGGCTGCATGTATGTTCTGAAGAGGTAGCCTGCTCCTACTGACTTGCATGATATAGGGACCCTATCACTCCCATTTTATAGACTGGGAAGCTGAGGATCAGAAGGTGGTTGTCCTGCCTGTGATCGCACAGCCACTGCCTGACAGAGAGGGGCAGCCTGGGCAGCCTGACTCCAGAGCCTGAGTTCTAACCATGATATTGTTCTCTTCCCATTCCAACAGGGTGGCTGTATTGATGTGTGTGAGCTGCATCAGTGGCATTAGCCTTCAAGTTCCAGCCCATTTCCAGATGAATCTCCAGTTGACATTAGGCTCTGAATAGTTAGTTCTCCCATCTGCCAGGTGCTTCTCACCCCCATCCATGCTAGAAGGACATACTCAAACAGTCCTCCTTGGATCCACCTGGCACAGCCAGGGGACCTGGAAGCAGGAGGGGATCCAGAAAGGTCAACTGAGACTGAGATAGAAGACAGATCATGGTGGTGGAGTGGGCACAGAAATGCCTAGACCTGGAGTCTGTCCCTAAAAATTGGTTTTTCACAGCCCAGATGCTGTGTCTAGCACTGAGAAGCAATAGTAACAGCACATTTCTGCTACTCACGACACAGTAATGGCAATTTGTTATGAAATCATTAAGCCTAAGTATATGATCTGGAGCCTTGAACAAAACAGGTGGCTCTGTTTGCGGATGGAAGGAGGGGAAACCAAGAAGACAAACCAAGAAGGAAAGGAGCGGGCAGGCAGGGCATGCTGGAGGGATGGAGGTGTGGGAAAGGTACTGGTGGGCTGGCATGGTTGTGGGAAAACACAAAAGACCCCAGGCTTGTGTCTGAGCCCGTGTTGTGACTTGCAGTGGCGGGGGGCGGGGCGGTGTTACCATGTCATCAATTATAATAACACTTATCAAGGTATTGTCTATAGTTTTAATTATGGAGGTTTCAGGGGTTGTGGCTTACACGTAACGCTTAACTGTCAATTATTAGGGCTGATAGGGGATTGGAGAGGTGAGGCATAGGAAGGGTATTCTGGGCTCTTTTGATGGGAGCTCTGCCCCTTCCTGACCTGGCTACTTGCTGCTCACTGTTCAGAAATGCTTTAAAACCTCACTGTGTGTGTGCATGCTTATGGACCACTGAGTGACACCTGTGTATATATGTGCACCTGCATACGTGTATCTGTGTGTGTGCATGTGTGCATGGCTCTCCTACTCTTCCCCCTTCCCACCAGGAAAGCAGTTAGACAGAGGCCAAGGGGTGATGGTGGGACCGAGCCAGGTAGGAAGACATCGCCTTCCTAAAACCCCAGGTGTGCCTGGGGAATCCCAGGCCCCTCTTCACTGATCTCTAAGTCAGTTGCAGTTAGAAATGGAAATGAATTCAGCAGGGTCCCATTTCTTTGGAACTCCCTTTGCACACAGTGGGAGCTTAATAAATACTTGATGATGGTTCTGAACCTGGGAAGCCAGCAGCTGTTCCCAGCTCTGACTCTCAGAGCTCCATGGAACAGATCAGGTGGGGAGCAACCACAGGGGTCTTCAGTCTTCCCGCCAGACCCTTCCGTGACTCCAAGTCTGGCTGCAGGCATAGTCCCTTTCACACATCCTGCTTTGCGGAGGCCAGTTCTCCCCCCACAACTTCTATCTGGCTCTTTCCCACTCATCATTTGAGCCACATTTATGGAGCCACCACTTTTCACTGAGCGTCATAGTAGAAAGGCATCTTGGGAGATGGTATAGGGGCTGTGGGTTCAGACTGACCTGGGTTCAGATTCTACTACCCTTAATTACAAACGGGGTAACATCTGGTAACATCTGTGCTTGAGTGGTTTTTTTAAAGAACGATTTTCATCTGTAGAAGGAGAATAATGACATCATTTTCATAGGGTTGTTGTGAGGCTTAGAAATAACAGATGCTCCTGCACACATATTGCAGGCAGTTCAGTATCTACCTGGGGTCAGGAGGATGTGACCTTTGCTTCTGTGACCTTGAAGGTGTTACTCAATATCTCTGAGCATCAGTTTGTGAAATGGAAACACGATGCCCGCCTCCTTGGGTATTTGCAGGCTGTAGCTGGATAATAGGCGTGAAATAAGCTATCGTAAACCCTGACCATTAATAACTTCCTGTTTCTTGCCACCGCATCGGGGTGCACAGTTCCCCTCTGTACGAGGACCTCTGCTCCTCTTCGCCACCACCCCGCGTGCGCATACATCCCGTATCGCCGTGGGCTGACGGGTTTCTGCCATACCTGTCAGAGGAAAAGAGGGCAGCTGCTCAGCTCCCGGGTGGGAAGCGGAAACTACAGTTCCCAGCCCGCGCTGCGCCGCCGCCGGGGCTGGGAGCGGAGCGCGGCAGGCCCCTCCTCTGGGGAGGAGCCTTTGCGGGGGGCGGAGTTAGGAGGTGGTTGGAGAGTTAAGCCAAGCCAATGAGACCGGCTGCTAATAAGTGGGCTTGGCTTACCCTATAACAGTGGCAGGAGGAGGAGAGCAAAGCTATTGAGCCAGCGAGGAGTGAAGCTGAGCCTGGCCTCACACGCTCCTAGAGGACCACCTCCTGAGACAGAGTTCTTTTTCCCCCTTCTTCTTCTTTCTCCAAGCTCCCCTCCTGCCCTCCCTCCCTGCCCAGTACCATGCATTCTTGAGTGGCAGCGTCTGGACTCCAGGCAGCCCCAGAGAACCGGAGCAAGCCAAAGAGAGAGGACTGGAGCCAAGACACTCTGGTGGGGGAGCTTGGATGCCTGGCTTTCTTTGAGGACATCTTTGGAACGAGGGTGGCTTTGGGGTGGGGGGTTGTGCTGCAGGCAATCCAGCCCGGCCCCAAGATGGACACTTCTGGGCACTTCCATGACTCTGGGGTGGGGGACCTGGATGAAGACCCCAAGTGCCCCTGTCCATCCTCCGGGGATGAGCAGCAGCAGCAGCAGCCGCCGCCACCACCGCCAGCACCACCAGCAGCCCCCCAGCAGCCCCCAGGACCCCCGTTGCAGCCTCAGCCTCCGCAGCTTCAGCAGCAGCAGCAGCAGCAGCCACCGCATCCCCTATCTCAGCTCACCCAACTCCAGAGCCAGCCCGTCCATCCCGGCCTGCTACACTCCTCTCCCACTGCTTTCAGGGGCCCCCCTTCATCCAACTCCACCGCCATCCTCCACCCTTCCTCCAGGCAAGGCAGCCAGCTCAATCTCAATGACCACTTGCTTGGCCACTCTCCAAGTTCCACAGCCACAAGTGGGCCTGGTGGAGGCGGCAGGCATCGGCAGGCCAGCCCCCTGGTGCACCGGCGGGACAGCAACCCCTTCACGGAGATCGCCATGAGTTCCTGCAAGTACAGCGGGGGGGTCATGAAGCCCCTTAGCCGCCTCAGCGCCTCCCGGAGGAACCTCATTGAGGCTGAGCCTGAGGGCCAACCCCTCCAGCTCTTCAGCCCCAGCAACCCCCCGGAGATCATCATCTCCTCCCGGGAGGACAACCATGCCCACCAGACCTTGCTCCATCACCCCAATGCCACCCAAAACCACCAGCATGCCGGTACCACCGCCAGCAGCGCCACCTTCCCCAAAGCCAACAAGCGGAAAAACCAAAACATTGGCTATAAGCTGGGACACAGGAGGGCCCTGTTTGAAAAGAGGAAGCGACTGAGTGACTACGCTCTGATTTTTGGGATGTTTGGAATTGTTGTTATGGTGATAGAGACCGAGCTCTCTTGGGGTTTGTACTCAAAGGTAGGGGCTGCAGCTTCTCTTTATACCTTTGAACAAAAGGAATATGTAGGTAGCAAAAGAGAGAGAGAGTGGGGGAGAGAGAGAGAGAGGTTGGGGGAGAGAGAGAGATGGTGGTGGTGGGGAGAGGCGTTTGCTCAATTATATCGAACACTTAACTTCCCATGGTTTTCCTGCTTAATCCCGGGAGAATTCATTCCTTGCTTCCCTTGGAGGGGGGACATCCCCACACACTGTGTCTCATTTGCGGACTCTGTGTTAGGGAGGATGAAAGAATCCCTTCTGAGAAATCATCTTTCCTCCTGGCTCACTCGTACTAAAGCATAACCCAGCAGCTTAACGCACCAGTTAATTACACTCTGCCTTGATGTGCTTGCCAGTCCCTGTGACTTCCCTCCCCTCCTCCCCTCCCTGCTCCACTCCATTTTCCCTAGGATAAAAAAGAAATAAATGTCTGGGTGGGGGCTGGGGATTCCATGCCGGTCCCTTCTCTGTCTTCTCCCTCTCTTCCCAAGTTTCCATTTCCCTCCTCCTCCCTGAGAGACTTAGGGCAAAATAGAGAAGCACCGGTGATTTGGCGTCTCCTGTGTGTGTGTGTGGGGGGGGGCATGGGGTAAAAATACAGGCGGAGGAAATCAGCGGTCCTTTCCCTCAGGAAAGAGGACTCAGAATAAACCTGCTACTGCCTCGTAAACACCCCCTGATAAAAATGGCTACAGGTGTTACCCGGGCAGAGCAGATGGGCGCCGCCTTGGCATCAGCGGCGGCGGTGGGGGGGAGTGCCTTTCCTTGGGATGGAATGACAGGGTTTCCCGGGCGTCCCCGAGAGCCCGCGCCCCCGGCTCAGTCCCAGTTCTCCCCTCCCACCCCAACTCCTTCTTCTCAGGGATAAATAAGGATGAGTGTGTGCGCGAGTGTGTGAGTGCGCGCCCCAATGGAGAACAGCGGCGGCGGCGGCATGGGCTTTAGCGGGGGAGCTGGCCCCGCTGCTCCAGCCTCTGTCCAGTCCCCAGGAGGAGGCGGGGGCTTCCCTCCCCTAGCGGGCTTGAAGTCGCGTCCTCCAAGGGAGTGGGGCTTGAGGAAGGTGGATTGCTGTCAAAGCTCTGCTTGCTGGGAGCCCTCCTGCTGCGAGCTTGAAGGCTTGGAGACCTGGGGAGTCACTGGGCAAGTGGGTTTTTTTCCCCCACTCTACCCTTCACCCGCAGTTTACTTGTTGGGGTGTGTGTGCGCGCGCATGCATGCTTGCTTGCTTGTTGCTTGGATTTCCGTACTTATTTGTCATTTTGGGCAGGGGGTGGCTAGGCTGGCCAGCGGGTAGCTGGGAGGGGCTCAGCTGTTGGGGGTTTCAAATAGAGCTTGTTTCAGGCTGGGCACAGCTGCTGCGAGACTGTCACATTCCTTGTTGAAATCCAGCCACAAAAACCTGGGAGGTGCTGATCGGATTTCCCCCATTCCCAGCCTCTCGCTCTCTGAACAGGGGATGGGCAGATCTGCCTGCTCTAGAAAGGGGTGGGGCAGACCTGTCAGACGGCATGAAGAGCCAGAATGAAGACTTCCAGGTGGAAGGTCCTGGCTGCTCAGAGGGCATTGCCCCAGCTCTGGCCAGCTCCTGGAAGCCGCCTTCATCTCTGGAGGTGTAGCATTTGAGCCCCTCAGTGAGCTGGAGCGAGCGGGGTTTCCCCTGGAATCGCAGCTCACTTAGTCATTCCCTGTAATGAGCCTCTGAGTCTGCAGGTCTTTCTGCTTGCTGCCTTCTCCTGATGGGTGCTCCAGGAGAGGGGGCCACTGGCCTCGGCAGGCCTGACAGCCACTCTGGGCACAACCCCGGCCCCCTCCAGGTTCCCCCTGGGGACCAGGAGCCCTTGCTGGGGGGAACTGATGCAGGCCCAAGTGCTGGGAGGGGGCTGGGGAGAAGGGGCAAGACCCTCTCTTTTAGTGAACTCTTGAGCTCTTAGGGGAATGGCTGTTCCTTGAGACAGCTCCCAGTGTGGGATGTCTGCGCACATTTGTCTTGATGGGGTGGGAGGGTTGCTGCTGGAGCAGGTGGCTCCCTGCTGGAGTATTCAGGGAAAGGGGCTTTCCCAGAGCCTGAGAAAGCAGACTCTGGGGCAAAGGAAAGTTGAGGTGATCCAAGGGGCTGGGCTTTGCCTAATTTTAAGTTGATGACCCTCTGGCTGATGGGTGCATGGAGGGCAGCAGCAACCCAGAAAGTCTTGCTTGCCTCAGCTTATGAGGTGGCCACTTCCTGTGCACCTTGGGGTTGGTCTTGGTGTGCTGAGCAGTGCTCACTTTCACCTGCTCACCAGGCCTCCCATCCTCTATCCACCAGGCACTGAGTCACTACGGAACAAGTATTTTCTGGGTGTCTGTGTCAGGCCCTGTGGGCCTAGGAGGGGGTTAGGGCAGCTATTGTCTCTCCTCTCCTGGAGGCAAGTAGGGTTGTTTTAAAGGAGCAGAGCAGAGTCTGAGTCCCAGCTCTGCCATCTCTAGTGTGTGATCCTGGACAATCCATGTAGCTTTTTTGAGCCTGTCTCCCCAGCTGTCAAGTGGGGAGAGTGGGGTGCTCCAGGTAGGACCTATTGCTATTGTTATTGATGATAGGAGGAAAAAAGATGTATTTTTCCTGTTATCTAGCTCTGTCTTCAGAATTAGTTGGGGCCTTGGTAGGCTTGGAACCAAGACTTGTCAGTGGAATGAGAAGTTGTCTTGGAGGGGAGAACTTTGGAGAATGGGCTGGGTCTTCTGATTCACACACATGCATGTTAAGTCGCTTCAGTCGTGTCTGACTCTTGTGACGCTATGAACTGTAGCCCACCTACGTCCTCTGTCCATGGGATTCTCCAGGCAAGAATACTGGAGTGGGTTGCAAGAATACTGGTTCTCTTCCAGGGGATCTTCTTGACTGAGGGATCAAACCCTTGTGTCTTATGTCTCCTGCATTGGCAGACAGGTTCTTTACCACTAGTGCAACCTGGGAAGTCTGGAAACCACCTATAACATGGGTCTGTTGCAGGGGTGGTGAACCTTTGTTCCCAGCCTTGCAGAGAAAACAGATTCTGTTGTGACGAGAGGGCTTAGGTCAGAATGAAGAATCACCAGCTGGGGGAACTCAGAGACAGTCAGTGACCCTAGGGATGGATGGCTGACAGCCTCTTTTGCTGGAGAACTCTGTCTGGTTGGTTTGGTGACTAGTGTGGAAGCAGGAGGATGGACATATTGGATTATTCTGTCCTGATGGTTACAGTTCCCACTCAAAGGCCCTGGGGAGAGGGACACACTTTCTTTTCCCTAGGTGATGACGATTACTCACCTTGTGTTTGAGCTGCCACTGTCTGTAGTTTTCTGCTCTTTTTCTTGGGGCTGCGGCTTTCCTGTTTGCCTGTCTCTCTGGCTGCTATCTGTTACTGGGGGAGGAATTCACCGCAGAGGCCTGGCTCTCTTAAGAAGAAATGGCGTGACCCCTGAGCATAGTCAGTTCATGCTAAAGGGTGACAGCCCAAGGAAGTAAAAGAAATCAGGATGGAATGGTCCTCGGCCTCCTTCTCACAAGCCACAGGTGATGATGGGAAAGGAGGATGGGCTGAGGTAACAGAGCTGTTTGTGATCACATCCAGGCCGTGGCACCTGATGGTTATTCCCGAACCAAATGAGGGTGAGGTGTGGATTCACCCTTGAGGACTTAGCCCATGGCAGGGCCCGGTCTAGATGTCCTGTTGAGGAAGGAGTCTTAGTCTTAGGATACTGCATTAGTGCTGGTCAGGGTTAAGCAATGAGAATGTGGGGGTCCTTCTTGGCATGCTTTATTTTTCTCCAGAGCCGGTCTGAGCCACACCTGCTCCGGCATCATACACTGACTGCTGTGCTCTTTCAGGGAGAGCTGGGGGCTCGGTGGCTGCCCCCTCCCCACCTTGCCATCCTGCTGGTGCTTCCATCCAGCGGGGGAGTCATCAGTGGCCTTGTGTCTCAGGGACCTCCGGTGTTGGGTGGTAGGGTCAGCTCGGGGGAGGCTGGGAAATGCTGGGGCAGCAGAGTGGCTGTTTTGCACAACCTCAAACCACTTCCCCACCCCCGGCCTCCCAATCCGAGTTTCACCTCACAGGCAGAGCCCATCCCCTGCCCCCTCGTGCCCTGCTTCTGCCCTCCCCAGCTTCCTGCCTCTCTGCTCTTGCTCTCCCCTGGGGGCCTTGTTGCTGCGGTCACCCAGGCCATGAGTGGAGGCGTGGGGACGCCGGGCTTCCCCGGACTGCCCAATCTACTCCATACGTGGCTTCCTTTCTTCAGGCCGCCTCGTGGGAGGCCAACCTGAAAAAGGCAGGCTTCTCTGCACATCCCGAGGAGCTTGGTCCCCTGGCTGTTCACCCTTCCAAGAGAGTGGGGTCCTTTAGGGCCCACTGGTAGCTCTTTGGTGACCTCATAGAGGTCTGCCCCCAGCCTCCAGCTGGAATAATTGAGTGGGTTCACTGGTCCCAGCGCTTCTGTTCTCCTGCCCTCCCTGTCATGGAGGGCTTGTTTGCAGACCAGCAGCTGATGCTGGGTTCTGGGTGAATGGTCTACACTTCCTGCCAGACCCAGGAGCCGCTCTGGGATAGGAGGGTGACTGTGGGGCAATGTCCCGGTGTTTGGGAGCAGATGCCGCAGGGTACTCATGTCTCTGGTTTCTAGCATGTTGGGAAGGTAGGAAAAGGTCAGATTCCTCTCCCTGGAGCCTCCCTATGGGACAGGGAGCAGAAGGCAGGAGATTTTTTAAAAAAATTTTAATTATTTATTTGGCTGCGCCGGGTCTTTGTTGCAGCATGTGGGATCTAGTTCCCTGACCAGGGATTGAACCTGTGCCCTCTCCATTGGCAGCACAGAGTCTTAGTCACTGGACCACCAGGGAAGTCCCAGGAGACTCTTTATAAGCGATTGGCTGGAGGCAGGCGCCCAGGGAGCCAGCCACCCAGGTCCGAGGCATATGTTTTACGATCATAGGTCACACCCAGGGTCTTGGCCCAAGGAAGTCAAGAGAGACTCTGGAGTGTGAAAGCCAGCCTGTTCTCCCACCCAGGGTGGTGGTGACTCTATTTATAACCTTGGTGGACAGTCTGCAAATGAGTCAAACGTTTGTAACCCACAGAAGGGACAGCTAACTTTTATATATGCTTCTCCTTTGCGTGTCATGACACTATTTATAACTGTCCCGGGGGAAAGACTTCATAACACATCCGGACTTCCTTTCCCCACAGGCAGCGCTCCCTGCTGCTCTGGCCCTGGCATCATCACGGGGGCATTTATCGGCTGCATGGGCTCATTATAACCCTGGTGCGTGGCCTTGTATTTCCCTTACTGAGCTTGCAGGAAGGGGGATTTGTGGGGCCAGGGTCCGCAAAGATCTGCTCTAAATCATAGAAGGTAAAGAAAAACAAGATGGAAAGAAATTGGAGTAACCTCTGTTGAAGCTGAGGCCCTGATAGAGATGTAAAATCAGCACTGAGAGCTTTGGCTTTGTTGCAGTTTTTTGGAAAGCACATTTGGGGGAGAAAATGAGTATGTGAGAGGGAGAGAGAGGGAGCGAGAAGGAGAGAGAGAGAAGGGGTGGTGAGGGGCGGCTGTGTACTGATTAAATGCTGCCTTCCTCAGCTCAGTGGCAGGCGGACCAGCACATTCATTCATTCGTAGCTGTTTTTCTTCTCTTTCTTTCAAAACCCCAAAGGGAGAGAGAGAGAGAAAAAAGCCTCCTAGTCTTCTTTAAATAATGAGGGTGGGGAATTCTAAGACTGCACTGTTCTTAGGAGCTGTGGGGAGGAAAATTCTAGTGCCGTCTTTTCCTGGTGAGGAAAGTCCGGAGGAGGCTGTTGGGTTTTGGGGTGCCCCCTCCCCCTCCCCTGTCATTCCACCCCCAGGAGCTCTGCTGGGATCCGAGAGAGCAAGGATGGAAGGGGGAGCTGGGGGCAGGGACCACCCTGCTTTGTCTCTGGGCCTGGCCCTGCAGGGGCCGTGAATGCTGGGTGACAGGAGTGGGGAGGCAGGGAACATCTGTACTGGGTAACCTTCCATGGCGAGTCCTGGAGGTAGGGGGTGGTCGCAGCCCCCTTCGTAGATGACGTCACGGGGCCAAGCTGACACTGCTGGTGGGTAGCAGCACTGGATTAAGAACCCAGGGCCATTAGGGTCCCAAGTTTAAGCCTTTCTGCTTGCCTGCCTGCTGCTGGAGAAATTGCTTATCATTCTTAAGAGACAAACCAAGGTTTATGGGCCTGAGAGCTGTGATGCAAAATGTGGGAATGGGAGGCTTTACCAAGGGGTGAGAAGGGGCTTGATGGAGGGTGGGTACCAGTGCAGGTACCCAGAGGACACAGTGTGGGCAAGACGGCAGGGGGGTGGGGCCCTGGCGTCAGCCTCAGCCCAGGGTGACACGTGGACAGGTCCACGGTCTGTCCTCCGCTGCCTCCTCACTCGGAGGCCTGGTAATACTGTTCTGGGGCGATGCCGGCAAAGCCGAGAGGGCAGAAGGTGTGGGGATTACAGGAAGAACAGGAGTGTACCCTGCAGAGGCCTGGACCGGGTGGGCTCCTGTGGCCTGCAGAGCTCGCCCTCCACCCCTGGAGAGTCAGCAGGACGCTGCCGTGTGAGGCGCCCTGGCCTCCGGGCCCTCCTCTGTGCTCCCCGTCGTCCTCCTTCCTCTTCTCCAGCTCTGACTCTAGGGCTGCTTGCTGGGATGACCCGTGCGGGCTCAGCATCTTGTATCTCACAGGTATTTCCATGTTTGTTCCTCAGGATCCCCACCTCAGCCCTGGGAGTCGTTACAGTGTGCAGTAGCTCCCAGATGAGAAAGCTGAGCTGTGGGGGGTTAAGCGGCTAACTCCTGGTGCCCGTGTGAGGAGAGAGGGGTCGAGTATGAAAGCTCAGGTCCCCAGTACCCTACTCATCTCTCTGTTCCAAACCCCACCACAGACCTCTTCCGGGGATTTGAGTGAGGGAAACTTCAAGGGCTTCCCCATCCCTGCTTCTAGAACTTTCTTCTGCCTCCGTGAGTCCCAGTTTCCTACTTCTTATTTAGCTCTCGTCAGCAGCAGTTAGCGTTCAAGGAAGGCCTGTCTCTGCTTTAAAGGAGCCCTGCAGAGGTCCCTCCACCTCTTGCTTCTGACATGCTGTGTGGCCTTTGTCAAGTCCCGTCACCTCTCTGGGTCTCTGATTTTCCAGCTTAAAAATGAGGGCTGAACTCGGATGCTGAGCTCCTTTCCTGCTCTAAAACTTTCCGATTCCACTGAACATACATTTGTCCCGGCATTATCACCAAGATGCCAAGCCATAGTCTTCCAGCTCCTGTTCTCAAGGGGTGCTGGGCCTGCACCCAGGCACGATCCACCCAGTAAGCCCCGACGTCCATCAGGGACTGCTTTTGTGAGAGCGGTGTTTAGAAGATGCTCCTGTTAGCCCAGAGCCCCTACCACCCTGAGAGCCGTGTGGGGGGGGTGGGTAGGGGCATGGGTGCACATGTCACTCTCCACACAGGTGGCTGTAGAAAGGGGCTCTGGAAGGGGCGAACACATGTGGAAATGCTGCCTTCTCCTGAAATCAAACGGCTTCACCTTGGGTCTTGTTTCTGACTGGGTCCCTGTGTGTAGAAGACGGAAGCAGGCTGTCCCCTGGAAGGTGGGGCTGCAGCGGTGGCCCGGCTTGGGCTTCTGGAGTCTTCTAACCTCATGGGACCCAGTTATTCTACACTCAGCGTCAGCAGTCTGTGGCCTGGGCACAACTTGTTGGGTGTGGACCTGCAAACCGGACAGGTGGAGAGAGATCAAAAATAAGCCCAGGGAGCCAGGCCAGAGGCTGAGAGGCCCGGAGGAAGGTCAAGGGGACACACCATGACCAGGCATAATGAGGCTGATAGCATGGGGTGACAGGGAGAGGGCCAGCCAGGAAGCCGCCTTGGGATAGAGCTCGGCAAGAAAAGAAAGGCTTTCCTGACGTGTCTTCAAGGGAACACAGCTTTTTTCCTTCAACACTTGTAATGGGGTACCTTCTTGAATTCAAAAGGTCATAGGGGCTTGTGTCTCAATCTCCGTAAAAAAAAGTTCTCTCTACCCTTTCTGCTCTGCATGCGTACTAAATCACTTCAGTCATGTCTGACTCTTTACGACTCTATGGACTGTAGCCCGCTAGGGTCCTCTGTCCTTGGGATTCTCTAGGCAAGAATACTGGAGTGGGTTGCCATGCCTTCCTCCAGAGGATCTTCCTGAACCAGGGATCGAACCTGCGTCTCTTAGCTCTCCTGCATTGGGAGGTGGGTTCTTTACCACTAGTGCCACCTGGGAAGCCCCCTTTCTACTCTGGCAGGCGGTAACTCTCCCCCCCAGGCGTCAAGGAGCAGAAAGAGCAGCTGGGTCGGGGATGGATGTACCAGGGGATCGGGGCTCGCCCTGCATGGAAGCCATTTTTTTTTCCAATAGGCCTGGTCGCAAGGTAACCAGAGTTGTATTCTGAGCAGAGCCGTGTTAACACTAAATGAACAACATGCAAATGATGTGTGAAATAATATGCAAATTGGCATCTGTTATTTTTGAGGCAGCGTGTTGGGCATTTTTCTTAAAGGACAGGCATTGTGCTCAGTGTCAAGTGAACAGGAAACTGTCTTACGGGACATTCCCCTAGTAGCTGAATGGGCTGGTACCTGCCCCTCAGGGTTCATGAGCACCAGACCGGCCAGCCAGCATCTTCAGGAATCATTGGTGTTTAGCTTGAGCTGATAAATGGAAAAGCCTAGGAAGCTGGGGGTCTTGGCCAGGGCCCCCTGGCAGACAAGGAAGGGGATGAGGCAGGTGATCTGGCTGATTGTGGGCAGCCAGAGAGAGTCTGCACTGGGGGCTAATGCTGGCCCAGTTCCTTGCTGCTGGTTGGCCATAAGGCCAGTGACTCAAAGTCTCTGAGCCTCAGTTTCCCCATCTGTAAATGGAGAGAGTGGCGTTCGCCAGCCCAGTGAGAACTAAACGTGATAATGGTTGGGTAAATGGCCAGCCCGGTGGCTGGCACATCCCGAGCTGCCAACAAATGGCAGTTCTTCCTAGCGCCTCTGCCTGAGTTGGCACCTGCCTGCATCCTCGCAAGGTTCCACCAGCAGGGATTTTTGCACAGCCTTTTCTCCCTTTTAAGAAGATTTCTGATTTTAACAAATTGGGGCTTAGCCATTTTCTCTCTCTTCTGGCTTCCATCGGAGAGGATGTTGGCTTGCTCAGCTGGTCCCCAAATAGCTCCCACAAGTGGGGATGCCCAGAGCCACGGACAGAGGTGATGTCACCTTCCTCCAGGATGAGGGCTTCAGCTGGGCACATTGCTGTGGGTTGAGTTACTGCCTGTGGAGGGGCTCAGAGCTGGATGGCATTGACAGGCTGACCCTGAGAGGCCTCCTCTGGGGACGGCTGCTGGCGTATCTGAGCTGGTGTGGTACCATAGCTCCCTGAAGGGCCAAGCTCCATGGACCCACCAGGTGTGCCAGCCTGCGTGACATGGCCCCTGTACAGGCCTCCCACCTCTGTGAGGAAAGGGCAGAGACCATCCTCCTCTTAACAGGACCCCAAAGCCCAGAGAAGTTATGTGACTTGTCCAAGGCCACTCAGCATTGTGAGTGGAATCCAGGAATTCTGGGGTTTAGTCCCACTGAACACCCACTATATGGCAGGCCCTGTTCTAGTTTCCAGGAGTGCAAAGGTCTATGCCCTTAAGGATGTAAGTCAGCTATAGGAGTGACTCCTCAATGAAATGTGTTGCTCTCTGCATTCTCTTTCTAGAAGGGTTCAGACTTTCAACACAGGTCTGGATTCAAATCCTGGTCATGTGCTATTGAACTGTGTGACCTTGAGCAGTGGTCTCTTTATCTGGAAAGAGGGATTATAGTTCCTTTTGCTGAGGGTGGAGGTGGAGGATTCACCTTGGCACAGACCTGGCTACTGGGGGCTCTTTTGTCCACACTGCTCCACGGCAAGCTTTGCCATGCTGTTTCTTTTTGGGAGGTCAGGGGCCATGGGATTGTAGAAACCCTTTAGAGTCGGGCCCGTGACTCCTACTCTTCCTGCTCTGGGTTGGACTGAGCCTTCAGCTCTGTCAAGACGCTCTCTCCTGCTCCTGAGGGGCTAATGATGCTGAGCTGGGTGGGAGGACATTTTGGTACAAGAAGCCAGACTGTGTGCCAGTGATGGAGAGATCCCTCAAGAGTGAAATGAAATTGATGTGAGTGGAGAGCAAGTCCAGGATGGAGCTTGAGTCATGAGGGTTTCCTCGAGGGTGGAGGGGACCATCTATAATGCATCTGTTCTCAGCAGCTCAGCAGAATGCTCTGCTCTTACAAAATGGAAACTTCTTTCCCCTTTCATAAAAATGACTCCAAAGCCAACACTCTTAGTCAGGAGTGTAAAAAGGAGCAGATGGAGGAGGAGAGGACATTGAACATATATCAGGGCCTACTCATCTAATCCTCACAGCAATCCTTGTTTTACAGATGACTGACCCAGGGCTCAGAGAGGTTGGTGACTTGCTCAGGATCTTACAGCCAGGAGTGGTGGTCTTGGGGCTCGAACCCAAAAGTGGCAACACACATGCCTTGTGTGGCAGACATGTGTTTGCAGATCACCTCCTGGCCTGGGGCTCTTTTAAGCCAAAAAGCTGTTCTTGTTCTCTCCACCCTTGTCTGCTGTCACTGGCTTTCCAGCCTCCTCGGGGCCTCAGTGGATGATTTGAGCTCTGCAGGAAGGGGTGGAGGGGAGGAGAGAGAAGGGGAGGATGCCAGCTTGGACACAGGGGTCTATTGAACCTTCAAGAGGCCTGGGCACATCGACAGGGAAGACTGGGCTGTGGGGCGGAGGACGGCCCCTGTGGGCTCTGGAGGGGTCAGCTGTGCAGCCAACAGTCGTGCTTGGTGTTCTTGCCCCAGCTCTGCAGCTTCCCGGCTGCGCAGCCTAGCTGACAAAGTTGACCTCTGTGAACCTCAGTCTTCAGATCTGTGAATAGGGATGACGATGTGGGCCATGAGGAGCCAATGAGATGAGACCCAGTGCTGAACTCATGGTAAAGGGCTGGGGCAATGCCAGCTGGTTTTTATCGTTAATTTTCTCATTGTACAACCTGAAAACTCCAAACACAGACTTAGTCTCCAAAACCCAGAGGACTAGATAGAGTCCCCGACCTTGTGACCCTTCCTGGCTGGACCGTCTGTGGCTGGCCTGGCCAGCAGGCGTCTCCCTGGGCCCATTCCATTTCAGGAACAGTCCAGTGACCCCTGCCCCCCACCTCGTCTCCCCCACCATTGGTCCCGCTCCCAGTGTATCCCAGGACCACCCCCGCCCCAGCTTCACAGGCCCTTGGTCTTTGGTGAGTAACTTGGTTCATGAGGGTTGACAGGTGCCAGGCTGGCTCTGGGAGTTCAGCACTTAGGACATGGAGCTCCAGGCTGGTGGGGGAGGCAGGCGGTGAACAAGTCATGACAGGTATGGTGGGAGTTTCATAGGAGACAAGACCACACACATTTGGGTCCTCCATTTGACCCATAAAGCTGAGACTGAGTCCCCCATGCCTTCTGCCTGTTCCCCTGCCCTCTCTTCCGCAGGTCCGTCTCACCTCACTTCTCTCATCTTCGCTTGTATCTGGCTCCCAGTCACCCCCGGCCTCCTCTCTGTGGCAGCATAGCCTGGTTTTAGGAGAGCAGGCTTTCACGTGACGGATCTGCGTTTGAACTTCCTACTGCCTGTGCGGCTTTGGGCAAGTTGATCCAATGCTTTGATTCTCTCTCCTTGGAGGTTCGCTTAACCCTATTTCTGGGGGCAGTTGTGAGGATTCAGTGAGGCCCCACTGTATGTAAAGCATGTGACATGGATTTTGGCCCTTGCTGAGCACCAGTGAAGCCTGTGGGTGAAGAGAAAGGTCCTGGACTAGGAGGGAGAAACTTAAAACTTGGTTTCTGGGCCTCTGTTTTCTCATCTGGAAAATGGGAGAAGTGAGGTGGATGATAATTTTTCATTTGGCCACTTTAAGGGAGGAGGATCATGAGGACCAGATGGAATTAAGGAGTGAAGGGGAAGAAAGCTGTGATGCTCTGAGCGGAGTGGTGCTTGGCTGCTCACGGGTGTGTTTTAGGGGTGGGGGAGGTGTGCTGGGGAGGTTTTATCTGTCTACCCAGGAGTGAAAACCTGCGAAGGCATTGTGGCTAAGTGGATTTTCTCACTATCAGGAGACAGCTGAGAGACAGACCCTTCTGGCTAGCCTTCCTGCCTGCTGCCTCCTCCCTGCAGGCCAGCCCTTGGCATGAGGCCTGTTCGGCTCCTGAACCCTCCTAGCAGCAGGGATTTAATTACTATAATGTAAGTAGCCGTGGCTCAAGGCCTTCTGGCGGAGGGGAAACAGATTTGTCTTCTCACTGGGAGAATAAAAATCGATAGGAAGGAAAGGCAATGTGCCTTCCTCTGGAGTGTGGGGCTGATGGGCGGCTTTCTTGGAGGTGTGGGGAGAGCGGCCTGCACGGCAGTGGGCAGGAGACACTGGGTCCGGTTCAAGGAGCTTTGCTTCTGGCTTTTGTCTTCAGTGCGTGACTCAGCTGAGCTGCCTCTGTTTCCCTAGTCACATGTCAAGCACCTGCTGCGTGCCTTGCAGTGCCCTGTAGAAATTTCTAGCTGAGTAGGGCAGAGAAGGCAATGGCACCCCACTCCAGTACTCTTGCCTGGAAAATCCCATGGACGGAGGAGCCTGGAAGGCTGCAGTCCATGGGGTCACTGAGGGTCGGAAACGACTGAAGTGACTTAGCAGCAGCAGCCGAGTAGGGAGCCCAGGGAGAAAAATAAATAACTTTATTCATTCAGTAAATAGTTATTAAACACTTTAATAATTGTGCCAGTGTTGTTCTAGGTACCACAGCTATAGTAGAAAGAAGCCAAGGAGATAAAAACCCTGGCCTCTGGAACTTACATTTTAGTAGGTAATACTGACAATACACTATATGTTAATTATACTTTATGTTAGATGGCAATAAATGATGTGAAGAAAAAGAAAGCTGAGATGGGCGGGCTGGGAGTTCTGAATGACTTGTAATCTTAAATACATTGGACGGTCTCACTGAGAAGGTGACAATTGATGGGAGATCTTTAGGAGGTGAGGGAGGGAGCCCTGGGGGAATAGGAAAGAGCAGTTTGAAGGCACTGGGTCAGCAGTCTGCCTGACATGGTCTGAGCAGCGCTGACCAGTACTGATATAGTACAAGCCACATCTGGAATTTCAGATTGTCCAGTCGCTATATTAGAGAATGGAAAAAGAGAAATGTGAAATTAACGCTAATGCTATTTTCTGTTTATCCCAATGTAGTAAGAAGTATCCCCACTCCAGTACTTTTGCCTGGAAAATCCCATGGACGGAGGAGCCTGGTAGGCTGCAGTCCATGGGGTCGCTAAGAGTCGGACACGACTGAGCGGCTTCACTTTCACTTTTCACTTTCATGCATTGGAGAAGGAAATGGCAACCCACTCCAGTGTTCTTGCCTGGAGAATCCCAGGGACGGGGGAGCCTGGTGAGCTGCCGTCTATGGGGTCGCACAGAGTCAGACGCAACTGAAGCGACTTAGCAGCAGCAGCAGCAGTGAGAAGTATTACCATTTCTATGTGTCATCAATGCAAAAGATGATTGAGAAAGTTTAGATTCTATTCTTCCTGCTAAGTCTCTGACATCTGGAGTGTTGTGTATCTTACAGCACATTTCAACTGGACACGAACTTTTCACTGGAAATACCTGATCTGTATTCAGAGTTCATAAAATTTACAGTTAGAAAAGTAGGCTCACATACTCAGACTGCAGCAAATATATTTAAAAGTTTTCCAGTAGATGACTGGAGTGTCATTTTTAAAGTATGTTATCGAGAATGAACTACATTAAATTCTTCTGCACTCACCACATTGTAGGGCTGCAGTGGACACGTGCCCAGTTGCTCCTGTGTGGACACGTGCCCAGTTGCTGCTGTGTTAGGCGGCACAGGGCTTGTGCAGTGAGGCTGAGCTGGGGAGTGATGGGGACGTGGAGGAAGCACGAAGGGAGTGAGGTCAGAGAGGAGGCGGGTCTGACTGCAGGGCTTTGCAGGCCGTGGTAAGGAGTTTGACTTCCACCCTGGGTTAAACGGGAGCAGATGGAGGGCTTTGAGTGGAAAAGTATCAGACTCTGACTTACATTCAATAGGGTGGCTCTGGCTGCAGTGATGGAACAGGTGAGGGGGCGGGGGCAAAGGTACCCAGTTACGGAGCTGCCATTGCAGTCCAGATGAGGGGTGGTGATGCTTCAGAACCAGCTGGTGGCAGTGAGATGGTGGGAAGTGGTTAACTCCTTGGCATTTTTGGAAGGAAGGCATTCCTGATGAACTGGATGCAGAGGTATGATAGAGGGGGAAGGGGTGGAGAAAGGGAAGGTCAAGGATGAGGCCAAGATTTTGGCCCAAGACTCAACGGACACAAATTTGAGCCAACTCCAGGAGATAGCGGAGGACAGAGCAGACTTTCATGCTGCAGTCCGTGGGGTCGCAAAGAGTCGGACATGGCTTTTGGCGACTGAACAGCAATATATAAGGATGAAATTTCCATTAATCAGAATGGAGAAGACTGTGAGAGAAGCAGTTTGGGGGAGAAGATGGGAGTTGCTGGGATTGGACTTGCTGGATTTGAGATGTGTCAGTTTCGATATACTGTGGATAGCATGGGCTCTGAGGTTGTGGGAGGTCAGAGGCCTGGGGCGTGGAAGTCTTCCGCCTGAACCCCTGCACCAAGACGGATGACTCCCCTCCCATTCCCAGGGGCAGTTCGTGGCACAGCTGCATTTTAAAAACATTCAAGTAAATTCTCCATGCCTCCAGCACCATCGATGCCTACTTCCTGAAAGTCACTGGAAGTTGCTAGGGTCTTCTGAGTCAGAGTCATATTTCAAGGTCACACCTCCCTGGTCCTGGCTGACCCCAGAACAGTGTGATGAATAAGAGTCATACACGGTCAAGAGCTCTCCCAGCATGCTGGCAAGGCCAATTTTATGGGAAGTTACTAAAGCAATACGAGCCTCTGAAGCCACACATTCCTAATTTCCCAGCACGTTAGCTCTGCAGGAATGTGGGGGGAGGATTAGCTAGGGGTGGAGAGGGGGTGACACTCCAGGTCTCTCAGCCGGGGAGGAGGAGGGGCCTGGCCTCTGGGGACCTCCGGCCTCACACTCACCAGCCGTGCCACTGAGTACCAAGAGCGCTAAGGGACCGTGCCAGGTGCGGTCACACCTGTTCCTTTTCCAGCTGGGAGGAGAGTTGGGAAAGGGGGCGAGAGTGACTTGCAAGGGCTTCTCCCAATCCTTCTGGTGTCCAGCCCTGGCACCTGGGCCTGGAGAGTGAGGGTCCTGGGACTTGTGGACAGAGGCCACTCCGTTCTGGCAGCCTAGGCCTGCAGGGCATGGGTCTTTTGACTTGGGTCCAAATCCAGAGACTGACCATTATTCGGTGAAACTTCAGTGATTTGACCTTTGAGTCCATTAGTGCCTCTGTTGAATGGGGATGATGAAGCCTGCCTGGGCAGTTTTGTGAAGTGATGTCAATGAATGACTTTAGTGCTGAGATGTGGCATTTGGTAAATATCGACACTTAGTAAATGTTGATTCTCCTCTTCCTTCCAGGGATGTAAGAATTGCCTGTGGAGGGGCCAGCTCTGCGCTTGGAGTGGAGGGAGGTGCTGCAGAGGGTAGTGGTGTTGGAGTGAGGATGCCCCACTGAGAGTGAGTGAAAGAGAAGGAAGCGCCTGTCTGAATGGGAGAGAGTGAGGACGAGGAGCAGGGCGTCTCCTCCGTCCATGAAGTTGGGATCTCACTGTGTGCCTTTGGCTCGAAGCTGCTGAGTGGGGTGACTTGCTCCCCCGAGGAGTATTTGGCCACATCTGCAGACGTTTTTGGTCATCATGACGAAGGGAAGGCTGTTACAGATGTCTCATGGGTAGAGGCCAGGGACGCTGGTAAACATCCTACAACGCACAGGGCAGTCCCCGCAACAAAGAATTACCCGGCCCCAGTGTCAGGGGCAACGGGGCGGGGGAAGCCTGCTCCAGATGACTCATTCTCACAGGCTTCTTGTGAGGAGGCATGAGCGAATGGATGAGACTGCTTCATCAGCTGGAGCGTGCCACTCCAGCCCCTCCCTCCCCACACCCTTTCCTCAGGGGCAGCCCCGTGTCATGAAGGGCTCTGGACCAGGACTCGGAAGACCTGCGTTCAAGGCCCGGCTCAGTGGCGTGTGTCCTTGTGTTTGGTCTCCGTGTCCTTTGCCCTTGCAGACCTCACGTATAATTGGGACGGGGGGGGGGGGGTGCCTCCACTGCAGGGGGGCTGTGGGGTGGACCCCGTGGGAGCCTGTATGAGGAAGGCACTCCATCAGCTGGGCTGTGCTGGCAAACGAGGGCACCGGGATTGGAACCTTTCCACATTTGCCTGTCCATGAGTGGGCCTTGAGGAGAGGAGAGTCCAGGAGCACCTCTCTGCCCCCACAGGACCACGTGGCTATTCCTGCAAGGCCTGCTCCATCTTGCTTCTTATTTTGTGTGTTCCCGAACAGGTGGAGGAATTGGGAAGATGGAATTTGCAGGGAAACGCAGGGTTATCGTTTCTGTGCCTTGTGAGTGGGAGACAGAGCCGCTTGAGTGGCAGATTCCTTGGCAGAGGAGAGTCAGCTGAGTGTGCCAGCCTGGGCATGGCTAGAATCCCTTTGGGGCGAGTGGGCCAGGATCCCCCGGTAGCCCCCCTGTATGACTGTTTGTTCTGAGCTCAAGACTGACCGCACGGGAAGACAGGCCCCACTGACGGGGAGGGTCCACATTGATGAGTGGAATCTCTGAGGGTATTCTGGCAGACTTTCCCCGAGGCCCTTTCTGTGCCAAGCATAGGCCCCAGAAATGTTGGGGGACAAAGAGATGGGCAAAATGTGCTTGGGGCAGGAGGGTGGGTGGGGGTCAGGCCGCCACAACTCTCAGGAGCAGCAGACTGTGACAAGGGCTCTGATAAGGTGGGGCTTTACGTTGAGGCACGCCAGGAGCCTCTCACATCTGGGGGTGTCTTAGAGGAAGTGGGGGTGCATGCTTCATAGGTAGGGAGGGCTTCATGAGGCAAAAGGGAAAGAGTGTTCCGAGCTGATGGCACAGTGTGGGCAGAGGCCCAAAGTGGGAGCATGCCCAGTGTTCTCAGGGAGGGACAAAGGAGGTCGGTTTTCCTGGAAGTGCTGGGAAGAGAGCCCTGGAGAGGGGCGTGGAAGCTGCCCATGGGGCTCACACACCAGGCCGACCACCAGGCCGAAGAGGCTGCACTTCTCTCTGAAGGCACGGGAAGCCATGGAAGGTGTCTGAGCAGAGAGGGGGCATGATCGAGCCCCAGCAGAGGAAATGGGTTGTTTCTGAAGGGAGGAAGCTTGAAACTGGGAGGCTGGTTAGGAGGTTATTGCAGTAGTTCTACAGAGGAGGAGGAGAGGGCTTGAACCAGGCTGAAGGCAAAGATGGGGGAGGAGGCAGGGTTTATGGAGGCCGAGTGTGTTCACTTAGTATACTTAGGGTCAGTCGCTTCAGTCCTGTCCGACTCTTTGCAATCATATGGACTGTAGCCCACCAGGCTCCTCTGTCCATGGGATTCTCCAGACAAGAATACTGGAGTGGGTTGCCATTTCTTCTCCAGGGGATCTTCCCAACCCAGGGGTTGAACCCAGGTTGCCCTCCTTGCAGGCAGATTCTTACCGTCTGAGCCACCAGGGCAGCTTCGCATTTCTCCACCCTGGATGTTGTGTGTGAGGGTCACGGCGAGCACTAGGCCCTATTCCCCTTACCGCTCTGCTCAAAACCAGCGCCTTCTTGGAGGATGGGAAGCCGTGAGCCTTGAAGCAGAGCGCCAGTCCCAGGGGGCGGGGTGGCACAGAGCCCACATGATCCACTCTGGCTGGGGGTGCTTTCCTTCTGGAACCCATGGGGCTCAGCCCTGGCCTCCTGCCAAGCCCAAGGGAGATGAAGCACACCCTCTTCCTGCTCGTTTTCAAAGACAGGGGAGGAATCACGGCAGCGGGCCGCGGCCAGCTCCGCTTGGGCTCACATCACAGCACGGGTGCTGACAGGCTGCACTCGTGGGCAAGCTGCCCGGTCTCCCTGAACCTCAGCCTGTGCAAGTGTGAAATGGGGGTCATGGTGCTCAGCCCCTGGGGTGTTGTGAGAGAGGATTAATAAGGACACAGGTGTAAAGTTCTTAGCTCAGTACATGGCCACGATTTCAATTTACAAGACACAGTGACAGACTGTGACGGGGCGGGGAGAGCAGGGCCCTGTGGCCTGTGATGGAGATGGAGTCCTGGGAAGTGGTTGACATGGTGAGTTCTGTCTTGAGGGTGTCGCCTCTGAGGGGTTGGTCTGGGAGCATCCCAGGAGGATATCCTGCAGGAATTGGGTGATGCTAGGGGTCTTCCAGCTGTGGGGTTCACAGGAACCACCCTTCCTAGTTGGCTTGGAATCAGCTTTTCAGAGCCCCAGTGTCATTGTAGGTGGTCCCAGTATGAGGCTCAGGAGCTGGGTCAGCCTGGCCTTGGTCCTCAGTG
Organism: Capra hircus; assembly: GCF_001704415.2. Lineage (NCBI taxonomy): Eukaryota > Metazoa > Chordata > Mammalia > Artiodactyla > Bovidae > Capra > Capra hircus. The sequence continues at coordinate 104,392,126 of NC_030810.1, read as the reverse complement.
CCTCCCTCCCAGAAACTGGCTCCACCTCTGCCCAGGGTCCCGCTGGGTCTTGGTCCAGCGCAGGCTCCAGAGAGGAGGAGCCCTGAGTTCCAGGACCCTGATACCTGCCCCGGGTCTGCCCCTTCCCTGTCAGGGTGACCTGGGCAGGAGTGTGGGCTCTCAGGGTGGGGGGGTCAGCATCCTCATCCATGATATGGGGGTGATTGTGGGAGGATCCGTGAACTGAGGTCTGGGGAAACCTCCCGCTGTGCCTGGCTCATTGGGGCTCTCAGCAAACATTTGGTGAATGAATGAAGGCAAGCCTGGGCAGGAGGCAGAAAGGGATGTTGAGGGGTGGCCCTGAGGAGAGGCCAAGGAGTAGGGTGGATAGCGAGGGGGTAGGCTTGATCCCAGCTCAACTCCTGGCTTTGCCACTTGCTTCCGGAATGTCTTCCTCATTACCGCCATGTGTGGGTGGTAGGGACAGGAGGTTGGGCTTGGGGGCCACCCTCATGCCCACCTCACCACGTGGCGATGGATCTATAGGGATAAATGGCCCCAAGGAAGCATGTAGATTACCCAGGAGCATGCATTCCTCCTTCAGGAAGCACGGTAGGCAGTTAGGGCAAAGTTGCCCCCGAAGCGTGCTCCCCAAATGCCTTTATTTCCCCAGTTGCAGCAGTGCAGAGAGCAGGGGGCCTTCTGAAGGTGACTGTTCTTGCTGCCCTGGCTGCAGGTCTTGTATTCCTCTTCTGAAATGTGAGCCAGCTCTGTAGTCACTGGCTGCAGCCACCTTAGGGCAGTGGCGGACCATGGCCTGGGAGGGACTGCGGGAGAGCCATCTGCTCCTGTGCCCACAATGAGGGGGTATGCTGTGTGGAGAATGTAAAAAAATAAGTAAGAATAAATAAAACCAACTAGAAGTCATTTTATTACCACCACGAGTGTTCTGTTAATAAGGTCAGTGATCAGCTCCTTCCCTTCTAGGGCCAGAGGCTGTTCCTCGCTTTCCCCTGATACGCCTGCCCAGTGGTCCTCCAGAAAAGAGCCTCAGAGCTGTCAGTGGCAGGAGAGGAGCTCACGGAGCCCTGGCTGAGGAAGCAGAAGTGATCTGGGGAGTAAGGCATTTATGATGGGAGTGGCAGCGTGGATTTGGGGCCCAGGAGACCTCGCCAGGAAGTGAGAGAAGTAGGTGGGGAGATGTGGGCAGTGGAGGTGCCCGCTGTGAGCTCAGGCTCGGGAAGCATTGTCCAGGCCCTTTGGTTGTGGGCAAGAGAGGGTGTGTTCCATCTCCCTCGGGCCCAGCAGGAGGCCAGCGCTGAGCCCCGTGGGTTCCAGAAGGAAAGCCCCCCAGCCAGGGCAGCTGATGCTAGCTGGTGTGGGTGCTGTGCCACCCCGCTCTGTGGGACTGGTGAGCTGCTGCCTGTCCTCCTAGGAGGGACTGGTCCTTAAACTGGGGAGGGGCGGAGTCGGAGCTGCCCTGGGGGCTGGGGGAGCTGGAGGGGTTTGGAGAAGGCAGAAGACACGCTGGGATTCACAGTTCTCCACCTGGCAGAACAGGGATGTGCATGAGAGTCAAAATGAGAGCTTTTAGGGTTTAATGACCATGATTGAACAGGATTCCTTGCAGGGTTGAGGGAGGGGCCCATCTCTCCAGACTGTGCAGGCTCAGTGGATGTTCAAGGGGAGAAAGCTTGTCCCTGGGGCTGGCTGAGGCTCAGGGTGTATGTGGTTGAGGTCTGGCAGGGCTTGGCCCCCTTTCTCCCTGAACCCCTTCTGAGGGATCAGCAAGGCCCCGGTCTGATTTGGACCCAGATACCTCTGGCCGCTGCTGCATCTGAAGCAGATGTGTGTTTCTCGAGATGGGCCTCTGTGGTCCTGAGTTGGTGGGGCCCCTGCAGTGAGGGGAACAGAGACTTTGGGACTTGGGGGCATGAGGGTCCCTGTTTTGGATCTGCTTCCCAAAGCAGGTGCATCTGGTTCCAACTGGAGCCTGTTTGGAACCTGTGAGTGGGCTGACGTGTGGCTCTCTGGGGCTTGTAGGGCTGAGCAACCAAGCTAAGCCTAGCCCACAGGCATTTCCCAGAAACTCATGGCACCATCACAGTGTTGTCTGGGTGTTGAGGAGTTGGCAGGAGGTGGTGGAGGCACAGCAAACAGGTGTAATCTGGGTGTTGACTCTGAACAGTTGGTCCCGGATGCCAGAAGGGCTGTGTTGAGGAGGATGCTGAGGTGCAGCCTGAGCTTGGTGGGAAGAGTCCTGTGATTGATTCGTGATGTCTATACCGGGCAAGGAAGGATGGCAAGGTGGCAAATGGTAAGGTGTTTGCCCTCCCTGGTATGGTGGAAAGGCAGCCCATGTTTGATTTTAGGTGAGTAGCTTTTACCTCTCTGGGTCCTTCGTCTCTGAAACGGGAGTGAAATGGGGCACTTCCAACCTGACAGGCGCATCGTGGGGACTGAGTAAGACAGGAGTGCAGGTGCCGCATGAACTGTAGGCAGCGACACCGGGGCAGAGTCGGGGCTTTGTCACTGAGTCCCCCAGGACTCCCAAATGACCCAGTAACAATAGGGTCTGCTGTCACTGGACCAGACCACGTCATGGTCTGTGCAAGAGCTGTGGCTGACGGGACAGGTGATCTGTACAGTACCTGGCACGCACGCCTTTTATCCCCTCTTGGTCAAAGCGCCAACAAAGTGTTTGGTCATGTGTCCAGTTGGGGGTCACTCATTTCTCTCGCTGACCCTCTCCCCAGCTTAAGATTTAGAGACTCTGTTCATGTTTAGTAAGAAAAGGACAGAAAAATCTCTCTCCCCTTGACTCTCACACTCCATTAAAGATAGCAAAATTGCTTTATAAAGTCTGAAAGCCTGACAAGAGCTCGTACTAATAATGCATGAATTATGCAAATCCGTGTAGTCACTTGATTTGCATAATGGAGGGGCTGGAGGAGGGCTGCGGAGGGGAGAGGGTGGGGGTGAAGGCACCAGCCCAGATCTGTGTGTAGCGGGGGACACGTTTCTCTCCTCCTTCCCCAGAGGGTGACTGTTCCTCAGCCTGCCCCTGCTGGCCCTGCGTCTGTCGCTCTCCCGCCTGGCTGCACGGCCGTCCCTCCCGTTCACAGGGGTGTCACCAGGCAGGGGCACGCCGCCCTGTGCTCCCCTCTCATGTGGAACTGGCTTCATTAAATCTCACAGCAGCCCCTCCGTGTACAGACAGCTTTCCCCGGGAAGTCCCCCGGGTCATTATTTCTCCAAACTGTTCTGTCTCTCAGAGGTCATGGACTTCGTTAAGTGCCGTCTGGAATTGTAACCGCTGCCAAGTGCCTTTTCCCCGGCTCTCTGGGAAGCGAGGGTGAGGAGGCGTCTGGAGAGGAGAGCTCACCTGGCCTCCTCGGTTTCTGACCATTGCTTGGAAGGGCTTGGCCCCCGGCTGTCTAATGGGGTCCATCTTCTGCTTTTCCCTCCGCCCGCCCCGAGCCCTTGCTGGCCTTTGACTTCAGCTTTGATGAGGGCTGAGGTTGGGGCTGGGGGAACTTGAGGCCTGGCTCCTGTGCGTGCTGCCTGGGAAGCCTGGGCAGCTGGGGCTGCCCAGACTGAAGGGGTGTAGGCACCAGCTGCAGAGGTGGGAAGGTGGGAGGGGCCGGGCTGCTGGCTTTTCCAGAAAGCACAGACGCTTCCTGTTCTGGGTAAGGGGGATGTTCTGCGTGGCGGCTGCAGGGACCAGCCCTGGTTGGGGAAGGGGCAGGTGTATCTAGCTTTCGGAAGGGCTGAGCAGCCTGTGAAGGCTCCCAAACAGGCTGGCGTTCAGCTCAGTGCAGCATACTTATTAGGCATCTGGCTCTGTAGGCCAGGGCTTGTGTTAAGTACTAGAACCGTGGAGATGAAACAAGTACTTGCAGTTCTTACTGAGCTGATGAAGAAGCAGATCAACCCCGTGTTTTCGGGTCTGAGGACTTCCCAGGTCTCCCCTCACCTACTGGCTCCCCGGGGCTCCCACCCTTTCCTGGCTGTGCGTGCCCTGCTCAGCGCCCGCCGTCCTGTATGAGGCACCCACACATGTTCACCCTTGCCATTTTCCCCTCTCACCTGGCCATCCTCTTGGGATGCTCTTAGGCCAGGGCTTTGTTCTGGAGAGAAGCTAAGTGGAATTGTCAGCTGAAGAAGAAGCAGAACGTACTAATCACATTACTCCCTGAGAGGTCCCTCACACACACTCAGCCCGCTCTCCCAGCCCCGCCTGCCCCTGGTGTCTGTGCTCCTGCCAGGGTCTGGGGGATACTCTTGAGCAGGAGAGCAGGGCATGGTAGGTAAATCTGAAAGACTTGCTGCAGGAAGTCTGGACTGAGGGGGTCTCCGTGTTGGATCACAGGGGTGTGAGCTGGAATCCTGACTCTGTCACCTATAAGCTATATGATATTGTTCTGAGTGTCAGTTTACCTCATTAAGAAAATGGGGGTTTCTGAACCATTTGTTTGGTTCAGAAAGGGACTTAATATTTTTGAGTGTCAATTTCCCTTGTTAAGAAATTGGGGGTTTCTGAACCAACAACATTCTGTTAAGCAATTATTCTTCAATGAAAACATTAATTTAAAATTAAAAAAAAGAAAATGGGGGTAATAGTACCTTCATGGTTCCTAAACTTTGCTGCATTTTGGAATCACCTGGGAATCTTTGTTGTTGTTTAGTGACTACGTCGTATCCAACTCTTGTGACCCCATGGGTTGTAGCCCGCCAGGCTCCTCTGTCCATGGGATTTCCCAGGCAAGGATACTGTTTCCTTCTCCAGAGGGTCTTCCTGACCCAGGGATCAAACCTGTGTCTCTGGCATCTCAGGTGGATTTTTGCCACTAAGCCAGCAGGGAAACCCTTGGGGATCTTTAAATAATACTATACGCTTTGCCACTCAGTCGTGTCTGACTCTTAGTGACCCCCAGGACTGTAGCCCACCATGTCTGATTTCCAGCTTTCGACCTTCTGATTTTGTTGGTTTGGGGTGTCACCTGCTATCAGTAGTTTCAAAAACTCCCCAGTTGATACTGGGCTGCACAGTTGGAAACCACTCCTCGTAGAGAGGAGGACTAAAAGGAGGTGATGAAAACACGTGGGAAAGACTTGATAAATGGAGGTGATTATTTTTTAATTTCGTTTCCTGCCTCTTACTCCATTTACTGTGGGATCTAAGGGAGAAGCAGGGTTTTCATTTCTCCTCCATACTGAGTTTGCCCTGCGCGCTGGCCCTGCATGGCCGGCAGGGGCCCTTCTTCACTAGAAAAGCCCCTCCCTTCCCACCCTGCCACCACCCCCGCCCCTGCGTCACTGTCTCTGCAGCCCTGGGGCAGACCCTTGTCTCCCCGACAGTCTCCAGGGAGTTCGTGATCAGGCTAGAATGCCTGAGAGGGGGTCCAGAAGCAGCTGGGGGTTCACAGTACCTGACCCGGCCTCCATGAATCTCCCTGGTGACTTAGGGGCTGGAGAGGCTGGTCTCCACACAGGCCTCTGGGAGACAGAGGCCCAGGAAGCTAGCACGTGGGGCACTTAAGTCTGCATGTGGTGGTCTGCTGTAGGGTGGGAGTGGGCTCAGGGGAGGGTGTCAGTGGGGACGGAGTCAGGGAGGGGCCTCTTCCTGGATCCCCTGACTCTGCTCCTGGGCACATTTGGAGGCTCAGCAGCCCTGAGATGGAGGCTGTGAAGGAAGACACATTTCCCTGGATTCCTCAGCTATTCTGACAGGAAGTTGTGCATCACCGGGGCTGACAGGAAGGAAATGGCTCTGCTATTTGGAGAGAAATAGAGAATTCTGACTGGGGCTGAGGAAAAAGGTGTTTGCTTATAGAAGCCGTTTTGTTCCAATATAGGAACTCTTTTCTCCCCTCAGGCGATGGCTCCCTGTTTATTTTCCTCTAAATGACAAAGATTGAGTTTAGCTAATGGGAAGCTGAGAGAGGGACGTGAGAAGGGGTCCTGTGAAATTTCAGGAGGTGGCGAGCCTTCGCAGGACGCGCATCCTTCTGCTTTTAATCAGCGTTTCTTACCCGGCTTCCTGCTTCGGAGCTGCAAGGTGATGAAGCGTTTTGTGATCACACACACACCACTCTCTCCTCCATCCACAAACCGTACCTTGGCACATGGCTTTGATTTCTATTTCTTTTTACCACCCACAAAAAACACAGTGAGTCTTTTAATAGCACAAGGCCTTTTGGATCACTAACCAATCGGTCGCCAAATCTGTCCAAAGTGCGCTCAGAATAGACACTTTTAATAAAAGAGATTCTCTTTAAGCCAGGGTAAACCTGTGAAATTTGTACATTTCTTTGAGAGCATCTCTACAAATTTTGCAATATTGAAATTGCCACCCTGTGACCTTTCGGAAAGTACTAGATAAATTACAAGAGACAAACAGACAAAAAGGAGAAGTACAATTTCCAGTGCCTTGCCTGCCAGGTTCTCAGGTGGAGTCTTAGAAATCCCTGGCTCCCCGGGCACCCTTCCCTCTGGCTTGTGGTGGCCTCTGCCTGCCCGCCTCTCTCCCTGCCCACCTGGATGTCCTTGGAGACATTTGCAGCTCTAGTAGTAAGGCAGCTCTGGTATGTGGCTCCTGGCACCTCGTCCCATCTGTGTTTGCCTTTGTGCTCTACCTTTCAAAATGCTTCCACTGGTGACCAGAGCCCGCAGAGATGCTCTCTGGGGAGACCAAGGGCTGAAAGGCTCGGATGTTCTCCTGGCTGGGTGTGCCCCAGCCACGTGGGAGGTGAGAACCGGGCTGCTGTTCAAGCCTGGCCACCCTCCCTGTGGAGCAGTCTCTGCATCCGGCTCAGCCCTGGGTCAGCTGAGTGTGGACTGTCCACTCTGGATTTCCGTGCTTCTGGCCCCAGGTCAGGTCTCCGCTGTCATCTCTCCACATTGGGCACCTTCCTTCCCTACCAGTTGGTGGTGCTCAGGAGGTGTAACCTAGGTGTAGTATGCCGTTCATGCTCTGGGTAGGGAAAATAGAATTTGGGAGGCAAATGGTTTATCAAGCCACATTGCTTAGAGCCCCTGAGGGGTCTTCTGGGGACTCACTGCTCCTCTGGGCTCTGGGATCCATTCCACCTGCAGGGTAGGTACCCAGAGATTTGCAGCCAGGATAGGGTGATGCCACATAGCTGGGTCCTGCTGCCAGGGGGCTGCTAATTGCGTAGTCCTTGATGGCAGTGGCCACATGTTGACGTGCTCAGTTCACGGATAAGTGAACTCAGCAACCGGGCAGTTGCTTTGCCATCCCTCTTCAGTGACCTTTGTTTGCATCAGCTGGAAGCATCACTTGGGGCCCCTGGATCTCAGGGGCTGTGTTCCCCACAGAGATACAATCTCACATGACTTGGTTGTGGTGAGACCCCACCACCCTCCCACATGGGGAGAAAGGAAGATCAGAGAGAAAGCTGGGGGTTAATGAGTATTCTGAGTGCTGCTGGCCCTTCTGGAGGTTAAGTAGCTTCACAAGGAACATAAACAAGGTGCTATCAATGCTGCCCAGGGGTTCACTCAGTCCTTAATTTGATAGTTAATTCTGCAAACATTAATGGAGCTTTTCTCACATACTGGGCACCGTGCTAGGTGCTAGGGGTCAGGGAGAAACTGGAGGGTGAAAAAGACTTGGTTCCCACTCTCACAGAGCTCACAGCCTGGTAAACAGATACTTAGTGCACTTAGATCATCTCCCAGAGAGGCCTGGTGTCCAGCAGAGAGCACAGAAGAGAAGGCAGCTCAGGAGGCGGGGCAGTGGGAGTAGTGAGAGTACCCTTGGGTCTGGGTTGACTAGGAATGAGATAGGCCGAGAGAGGAAGGTCGCTCCTGGTCCAGGAAGCATGTGTAAAGGCCCAGAGATGTGAGGGTTCAGAACATTTTGGAGTGTAAGTCGAGATTCAGTGTGGCTGGTGTCTAGGGTATGATGGGACTGGAGAGGTAGGCAATGATCAGATAATGCAGGTGCCTTGCTTAAGGGATTCATCTCTATCCTAGAGGCTGTGGGTAGCCACAGAAGGGATTTAGGCAGAGGTGTGTCCCAATTTGTATGTTTTTAAAAAATTTCATGCTTTTAAAAAAATTTATTATTGAAGTATAGTTGATGTATAAAGTTATGTAAGTTACTGGTATGCAATAGAGTAATTCACAATTTTTAAAGGTCATGCCTCAGTTACAGTTATTATAAAATATTGGCTCTATTCTCCACTTTGTACAATGTATCTTTAGCTTATTTCATACATAGTAGCTTGTAACTCTTAATCCTCTTTCCCCATACTGCCCTTCCTTTTTCCCTCTCTCCACTGGTGACCACTAGTTTGTTCTCTGTATTTGTGAATCTGCTTCTTTTACGCTATATTCACTGGTTGTAACTTTTTTAGATTCCACATGTAAGTGATATTATACAGTACTTGTTTTTTTCTGTCTGACTTATTTCACCGAGCATGATATCCTCCAAGCCCATCCCTATTGCTGCAAATGGTGAAGTTTCACTCTTTTTTATGGCTGAGTAGTATTCCAGTATATTTTTGTACCTCATGTTTATCCATTCATCTGATGACGGGCACTTAGGTTGCTACCATACCTTGGCTATTGTGAATAATGCTGCTGTGAACACTGGGTTGCACGTATCTTCCTGAATTAGTGTTTTTTTCAGACCTACGCTCGGGAGTGGAGTTGCTGGGTCATATAGTAGTTCTATTTTTAGTTTTTTGAGAAAGCTTCTGTATACTGTTCTTCGCGGTGGCTGCACCAGTTTACTTTCCTGCCAACAGTGGACAGAGGTTCCCTCTTCTCCACATCCTTACCAACATTTGTTATTTGCAGACCTTCTGCCATTCTGACAAGTATGAGGTGAAAATCTCATTGTGGTTTTGATTTGCATTTCCCTGATGATTAGGGATGTCAGGCATCTTTTCATGTATCTGTTAGCCATTTGCATTTCCTCTTTGGAAAAACGTCTATTCAGTTCTGCCCATTTTTTGATAGAATTGTTTTTTGTTTTGATGTTAAGTTGTATGAACTGTTTCTATATGTTGTATTTTAACTCTTTATCAGTCATATCATTTGAAATATTTTCTCCCATTCAGCGCAATTTGTATTTTACATTAACTGCTGTGGAATCTACATGGTGTAGCAAAAGGAACTCTGGAGTAGGGAGTCTAGTGAGCTACATTCTCGCTCTGGACCTAGCAGCTGATTGACCTCAGCCAGGTCTGGCCTCAGTGTTCCGGTCTGTAAGATATTGTTGTTGTTCAGTCACTCAGTCGTGTCCAACTCTCTGTGACCCTATGGACTGCAGCACGCCAGGCTTCCCTGTCCTTCACTATCTCCTGGAGCTTGCGCAAACACATGTCCATTGAGTTGGTGATGCCGTCCAACCATCCCATCCTCTGTCACCACCTTCTCCTGCTCTCCGTCTTTCCCAACATCAGGGTCTTTTCCAGTGAGTCAGCTCTTCGCATCAAGAGACGACTCCAAGACCTGTCTGAACTCTGACCTTCTCTGTGCCCAAGACTTTGTCCCGTTTCGGCGCTCACACCTTCTGTTCTGCGCTTGTCCATCCAGCTCTGGCCGCCTGACCCGTGTCTCCTGGCTGTCCCACCGTGCTCAGCAGCTGGTGGCAGCTGGAGGGACAGGGGTGAGTTCTCCAGGAAGAACATGCCCTCCTGACCCCCAGAGCTCACTGGCCGTCTGGCCTTTTCCACCCCTGCAGGAGCAGCTTCTCTCCCCCCGCCCCAGCCCACCTGACTCCCCATGGCTCACAGTCCTTGGCCCAGCTGGGTTTCCTCAATGAAGCAATTCATTCCCCTAGGCCTAACCATCCCCCCTCCTCCCTCCTAACCTGCCCCTGCCCCCCACCTCCCTCCGCCATTCCACCTGGCCCCAAGTGACAAGAGGCGGCTGATTCAGAGTCCCCGCCCGGAAGCCAGGACATCTGTGTGGAGAGATGTCAGTGCCTTTGGCCTTTGTAATCTTTTCCCTTTGCTCTGACCAAGGTTTTAAAAGCTTAGCAAGTCATCAACCTCAGTGGTTGTCTGGGAGCACCAGCATTCGGTCTTCCTGCCTAGGGACCCCTGAGCCCTTCTGCAGGAGAATGGAAAACTGCTGTGGCTGGAAAGATAGGTTTTCCTCACAAGCATCATTTGCAGGGTTATTGCTCCTGGTTCTAGAACTTCTCCAGGGTGAGGAGCTAGGAGAAGAGCTTGGTTGGGCCTTCTGTTTTCCTAGGTCTCTGATCACAGCTGTTACATTTAAAGGCTTAAACCATGGGTTCTAAACAAATAAATATCTGTTTAGTTAGTGGAATGAGGAAATTAAAAGTGAGTCAGATTCCATCCCCCCGCCCCCCATTTCTAAGTGCTATTTACTACCTGAATGATCAAGAGCTGCAATGGAATCATTTTGTTGATTCTCCTGGGGAATTTGACATGGTCTTTCATTCATTCTATTCACTCATTCATTCATTTATTTGAGCATTTATTGAGCATCCATTACTATGTGCCAGGCCCTGTGTGAAGTAATGAGGACAGAGAGACAAATAGGACCCAGACCCCATGAGGCAGCCCAGAGTCTGGAGTGACCATTCAGTGGCAGCCTGGGGGCTCCAGCACAGCGAGTTCCATGCAGACCTAGAACTCTAGCCAACAGTCTTAAACCCTGTTTCTGGAAAACTGGGAAATGGAAGTAGTGCGAGAGGAAAGAAATGTGAGTGAGATGAGGGCAGAAGAAAGAGAGAGATGGAAGAAAGGGAGCAGCAAACTTTCCCACGAGACGCTGCAGATGGCCCTCCAGTTTCCTGAGGCAGCTCATGGCCGTGGGCAGCAAGAACCCAGCAAGGGGGAAGCCGCCCCCGCCCCGCCCCACCCCCTCTCAGCTTGGCGCTGGCAAGCTGGTTCACAGGCAGGCATTTCCAGCTTGGGGCCTCAGTTCCCCTATCTGTAAAATGGGGCTTTGCACTTGGGTGGGGGTGGGTCTTAGAGATCACTGAACTAGCATGCTGTAACCAATGCAGGGTGGAGTAGATACGGGCAGGAGCCCAAATAAACACCCTGGAAGTAGAAGGCAGTGTTTGTCTGGCTTCTGCCATCTCAACACTGAGACACCTTTAGGTGTCTGAGGCCTGTGGGCGTCCTGCCATCCCCCTGCTAGCAAGAGGCATCTTCCAGCGACTCCCCCCGCTGACTAGTGGAAGAAGGAAGGTTCTGGGTCTCCATGTTTGGATATTTTTCTGGTGTGAACATTTTCTTCTTGGCATTTCTTTTTCTTTCTGATCGTAAGGTCACTTGAATTGCTTCAAGTACAGTGTGAGTCTGCAGAGTGGGCCTGCAGCCTGTGACTCGTTGGACAGGCTCCTTGGAGGCCTGCCTCCGGCTGCCTGCAGAGGCTGTCCCGAACGCCTCAGCATGAGGCCAGGTCAGACTGCTGAAGCCCAAGGGTCACATTCTGGAGGGCTCCAGTGCGGGTCATGCTCATTGACTGCTAAACAAAACAATGTTTAGGCAACACAAGGTTATTAGTAGGAGAATTGGGCTTCCTAGCTGGGGGACCTTGAGTAATTGCTTAAATACTCTGAGCCTCCGTTTTCCCATCTGTGAGATGGGAGTGATTCTCCCTATCTCCCGGAGATCCAATAGGAAACTGCAAGAACGTGCTTCATAAATGGGGAAGCCCTAAACTGACACCCACAATGCAATGATTCAGTAGCAAATATATTCGGATATTCAGCCTTCTCCCTGGTCGTAGCCTCTTCTGTGCTAGTAATTCAAGCCACGGAGGGTTAAGGCAGATGACTGAGATTGTCCATAATTGATAGAATAGACCTAAAGGAGTGACATATAATTGCAATGAATCCATGCACTGTGTCACTGACACTGCCCTGCTGAAAACTATCTACGAATAATTGCTTTGATCTAGAAAAATGATGCCTGTCTATGAGCCTGGGAGCAGGGACTCTGGCCAAGGGTCTGCTGACAGCAGCACTGAGCCCAGCCGCTGCCACTGGACTAGGTGGATGGGGGAGCTGGGAGACATGGAAGCAGGACGGCAGGGAGGGGCCCCCAAATCTCTGAGACCCTATGGCAGCAAGTGCTACGTATGTAATCATGTGATTCATAAGGGATGTTTTTGAGAGCAAGACATTAATAATTGCTATTCATATCGATAACTATGCCGGACAATAGGCCTAAACTGGCCTCCCCAGAGAAAACCTGCATATATATGGCCACTGTGTGTGCAGACAGTTTCAAGCTTCTGGGAACTCTTTGGTGGCAGAGCATTTCCACAGTCACAATTTAGTCTTCACAATAACTGTGAAAGGAAGAAAGGATTTTTTACACATTTAATGGATATCGAAGATAGTGAGAATGAACGCATTTGAGTATTCTTGCCTGGAAAATCCCATGGACAGAGGTGCCTGGTGGACTATAGTTCATGGGGTCGCACAGAGTTGGACATGACTGTGAGTGAGCACAAAGATAGTGCTGGAGCTATACCAGTCCAGTTGGGATCTTTGGCCTGGCCTGCCCGGTGGCTGAGCGCATGCAGGTAGAGGACAGCTGGCCAGGATCAGGAAGCTCTGGGGCTGGGGAAACACATGGTGCTCAGATGGAGAGACCCTGCAGCCTGGGCTTCAGAAGAGTAGAGTGACCACACCCATGGGGCATGTAGGGCACAGAGGCCAACAGGGACTTTGCTTGGGTCTTCTCCAGTCCTGAGCTCAGAATCAGAAGATTCCGCTCTTCACTAATCACATGATCTCAGCTATTTGTGTGATCGCTGTGGGCCCCAGTTTCCTCTTTTCTCAATGGGGACAATAATTCCTTGTCCTAAAGGGTTAAGTGAGACCCTGTATGAAAACATGTGGCCTCGGAGACTGACATGCCATCGGTACTTAGTAAATCCTTGCAGAATTAGAATCTGGAGAGAATTCCCAGAAGCAGTACCCTTTACAGCAGCAGTCCCCAACCTTTTCAGCACCAGGGACCAGTTTGATGGAAGACAGTTTTTTCCATGGACCAGGGTAGGGGGATGGTTTCAGGATGACTCAAGCACGTTACATTTACTGTGCACTTTACTTCTATTATTACATCAGCTCTACATCAGGCAGTAGATCCTGGAGGTGGGCACCCCTGCTTTAGGGCACCATGGGGATCCTTCTACCTTGAATCAGTTCTGACTTGGACCAGGTAGAGTGGATGTACTCCAGCCTTGAAGTCAGGGCTGCTTCAAACTCTTGCAGGGAGTAGGTGGATAAGAGAAATACAGGGAGGAATTGAGAGCTTCCTGACTCCCCTAAGCTCTGATTATCTCCTGTATCCACTGTGTGGGGTGGGGGCTGCATCCAAAGATGCATTCAGGCCTTGTGATTCCCTGAAAGTTCTGAACACACAAGCAGCCCATGTTGGCTGGCTGCCTTGGCCATTTAGGCTCAAGGATAAGCTTGCTCGGACATGAGTAGGAGTTATGGTTCCTAGGGTGCCCTGTTGCTGGAATTGATGGCAGCTCAGAGCCAAAGGTAGGCAGGTTGGCAACAGTTTGGTGCCGGAGAGCTAGTAAGAGAAAGAGTGATAAAAATGCCACATCCGGCCTATTAATAGTCCGTGTTTGGTCTCCACCACTTCTATCAACATCGTCCATCACACCCAAACAATTGAAAAGCTTGTGCCAAGCGCCTAGGAGTTAACAACTCATGGCTGTGCTGAATTTCTGAGAAAACAGTATTTCTACTTCTTATGCAGCTCTGAAATGCTGATTGTTCCATGCCAACTGGTTATTTTTCCAGACCATTTCCCTTTATTTATGTTTAAGCTTTTTGAGTTTTAAGCAAGAAGATAGAGAACCTGGACTAGGTGATTATTATTTCTCCTGATTTGCCCTTGAATGAGCCATAGGAGAAATAAATGTCCCTTCCCCAAACATGAACTGAGTATGTGCAGAGGAGTGGGAGAGGAATCAGAGAGGGGTCCCATCCCTTGCAGGGGTGTGTGGCTGATGGGCAGGTAGGATGGGGAAGTGGCAAAAATACCAGCCCAGCCCTCAGAAGACTTAGGGCAAGATAAGCCTTTTCTGTTACCTGGTATGAGGCCTTGACTGGGGAAAGAGCCCTTCGCTGGGCCCCCATTTCCTTGCCTATAAAGTGGGGCAGTTAGACTAGACAGCTGAGGGGGCCCCTTCCCGCTGAGTCTGTGCGTTGAGTGGAGGACTTGCTGTCTCACGTTTATTGGCAAGAGCCTGGGTGTGGAAGTGGAAGGAGGGTGATGCTGTCCTTGGGCTGCTGCTCCGGGAAGCCTGGAAACGTGGCAGGGGAAACACGGGGCAGGGCTGCTCCTTATCTGGGAAGCTCCAGCCTTCAGAGATGTCTGTGCAGCCTGCCAGGCGGTTGTTTTTCTCACCATATGTGATTTCTGGGCATCTTAAAAATTTCACTTGGCCCAAACATTGCCAGGCTCAGGGGTTGACTGTGCCGCATGTGGGGATGGAAGTGGGCTTGCATCTGGGTACCAGGCTGGGAGTGGGCAGAGAATTGTGCTGTGGAAGCCTCTGATGAAGTTGGAAGGTGTCGGTGGGATCATGGTGTTGCTTCTGCTGCAGCAGCAGCCTCTGGTGCAGACAGAGGCAGGGGCTGAAGGATGTAAAGAAAGAAGAGAATTGTGGCGGGTGATGAGGCTGAGAGATGAAGGGTTGGGGTAATCTGTGGCTGTCAGGTGGTAGGAACTCTTATTTTAAAGACTACTCACCTGAAGAGGCATTTACCCAGCTCATTGGGTAAACTGGTTGACCACAGCTCTTGTAGAGGCTCCAGGAGTCTGGTGCATGTCCTGGGGTTGGATGGGGAGAGAGAAGCCCAGGCCTGGGTCAGACCTGGCCTGGTCTGGTTTGGTTCTCTCTGGGAACACAGTGTGCACTCACAAGCTTTTGCAGAGCAAAGTGATTCCTGTTGTTTTCTTGGTTTGGGGGCCACATAGGTTTTAATAAGAGGGGAAAAAAAAAAAGGACTTCAAAGCAAGCCATCCAGAAAGCAGTTATTTGTCTCCAACATTTTAGAACATTAAGAAAAGGGGTCTCCTGCCACCTGGAGGAATTATGGGGATGATGGTCTTGGTGAGGGCGGCACTGGATATTTGCAAGGAGAAGCCCTCTCACAGTGATGGCAAACCAAGCAGCCTTCTGGTAGGGCTCTCCCACAGCCGTGGGAGTGAAGCAAGTTTAAGTGGTTCTCTGTAATGGGGGACTCCCAGGCTGCCAGGATGCATGTTAGGACTAGGACAAGAGACCTTCGGTGTGTACTTCTCCCGAGATGAAGGCGGGGACTGGGGCCTTCAGAATGAGATGTGTAGTGACAGGTGGTGTGCATTCATCAAAGCTGGAGAAGGTTGTACGGGGCTTTTTGACACCATAAGAGTGATGTAATTGCTGACTGGCCAAGAGCACTCACATTCCACAAGCAGAGGAGGATGAAAGGTAATCAGGAGCAGATTGTTTATTGGAGAAGGAAATAAAGCGGCTAGGTGAGAGGTTTGGAGGTGACTTCCAGGGTAGGAATCTAGGATTTTGGAAGACAGACAAGTTTAGAGCTTTTATATCTTCAGAAACAGGGGAGGGTGGCAGGGATAGCAACCTTGTGAGCCTAAGCCTGGGAGCCCCCAAACCAGCTTCTAAGCTTTGCTTCAGCACAGGCTGGTATTTGATAGGGGCTGAGCTGGCCTCACCGGACCTCAGTGTCCTCATGTAGAATGAAGGTGGGGACAAGTTGATTTCCAGGGCTACCTCCAGGTCTGGTACTTATATTTTTATTGGTATTTGTCTTGGGGAGGGGCTCACTTATTGAGGACTTTTGCATAGGCACAGATGATACCAAGATCAGAGTGAGGCTTTACAGAGACATTTGTTTGTTTAGCTTTATTGGGGGCTAAGCACCTGAGAAAGCTGAAGCCAGGTCTGTGAAAAAGTCAGAGCCTTTCCAACATAGAATAGGCTGCCTTGATAGGAAGTGAGTTCCCCATCCCTGGAGGCAATCAAGCGGAGACTGAATGACTATATGCCTGGAATCTTATAGAGATTCATGAGCTGTTTGGGAGAGTCATGAGCCATTTAACTAGGTGGCTTTTACATTTCCTTTTAACTCTAAGGAATGCCACCGCTTATGCATATGATTGTTCAACAGCATTTCCTTAAGACAGTGATGGCAGCCCCAGCCTTCTGGCCTTCTTTCTTGTGCCCCTAGAGGAGCAGTTCTCATTTCTGGCCTGCACATTTGAATCACTGAAATGTTTTTTGAAATGTCAGTGTCCAGGCCTCACCTGCAGAGATTTGATTGAATTGTTCTGGGGTGGAGGTCAAGGTCCCTCTGTGCTGTTGGTGCCTGGTGGGTATCCTTCCCCCCTGCTTTCTCCCTGAACCCCACCCCCTCACTCCCGGTTTCATTCTGCCTTGGTATTGAGCTCAAAAGTCTAACCTTTCGACATTCATTCACCCAACAAACTTTTGTAAAGTGCTTACTTCCTGTTGGAAGTCCTAATCGGCCAGTTCTTGACTACTTCAGGAGCAACCAGCCCCAAATTGCCTTAAGAGAGACCTCATTATGTGTACTTCAATGTCCCACACTTAGCACAGTGCCTGGCACATGGCAAGTATGTAATAAAAATTTTGATTGAATTGCATGGAATCTTTGCCAATATTGTAAGTGGGGCAGGAAGATAAATTATAAGCAGGCATGCAGTAGCGAATTCATGATATGCCAGGTCCCCTCTGCTCAGACCTTGTAAAGGAAACCATCTCCTTAATTGGAATTATGTCTGTGGCCCTAGGGATGACCCATCTGACTTGATATTTTGGTAGCGTGGTCTTCCAGATGACCTTTTTGTCCTTTCTCCGGGCATTGCACGGCAGGAGAGCTGAGGCTTGGAGAGGATGGTTTCCTCTTAATTGGTGTCCCGGTCATCGTGCTGGCTTCAGTAACCATTACCAGGCCACCGTCTGCTCAGACCCGATGCCCTTGTGTCAGCTGCACGGCGTCCCTCAGCCATCAGGTTTCATTTCCTTCTGGGAGTGACAACTCTGAGGGCTGCAGAGAAATGCCCCAGGCCAACCTGACTTTAGCAGTTTTATTTTGAGACCTCTGGGGTCCTTCTTTGCACAAGTGTTTTCACCTGACCTCCCCACTGCAGGCCTGATCTGGGATGCGCTTACAGTGACGATGCAGACCCGCAGACCTGACCTCAGGCTGCTCATATCCTCTCATGGTAGTAAGTGACCTAGGTTTAATGGTGACATGACTGGGGCCTCCTCAGAGAGCCATGAGGTGGGGGATTAGTCCTGCCTGGGAAGGCTGGGCTGGAAAGCGTGATGTTCTGATGATGGGTGGGCATCCTATATGTCATAAGACTCCCTGGGTGGAGAGAACCCAGACCTTGAGGTCTGGCTTCTGCCTGGGTTAGAATCTGATCTGTACTTCATCCTCACTTGGGGATGGTGGGCAAGTGACGTAGCCTCCCTGGGATTGTCCTGAGATCTAAAGCCATCACACCAGTGCCTGGCCATGCTAAGCACACAGCAGATGCTGGCTGTTACTTTATTTTTGTATATGTAAATGGTTGCTTACAGAATGATGTTCAATTGTATGGAGATACCAGTTTGTTTATGCATCTCTGATTGATAGACATCTGAAATGTTCTCTGACTGATAGAAGTTTGAAATGTTCTCTGACTGATAGAACTTTGAAATGTTCTCTGATTGATAGAACTTTGAAATGTTCTCTGATTGATAGACATTTGAAATGTTCCAGCTTGGGGCCATTATGTTTTTTTTTTTATTTTATTTAATTTATTTGTGTTTCGGCTGTTCTGTCGGGCATGTGGGATCTTAGTGCTCTGATCAAGGATAAAACCTGACCACCAGACCACCAGGGAAATCCTATGGCTGTTATTTTTGATTGTTTATTAGTTGTCATGTATTTGGAAGCTCAGGATGGAAGTGTCTATCTGCTTGACACATCTGAAAATTTCCCCCCCTTCATTCTAATATTTAAGTTTTGACTAATACTTGTTGACCTACTGTGTGCAGGACAATGCCCGAGGCACCAGAATGTAGAAGTGGACAAATGAAATTGAAAAATACTGCCCTTCCGGGGCTTCCATCTTGGTGGTGAGCGACAGCCCCTAGGGCCTGGTAAAGACACACACTCACCTCCACAGAGGGCTCAGGAAGGTGGGAAAGTGTCTCTGCTACCCAGGCTGATGCTTAGCCCTGGTGGGCATCCAGCAGGGGACGGTCCCTTGCTCGCCTTGTCTGCACAGAGAGCCTGCATGCTCAGAAAAAAGCATCCTTGGGGAGAAGGCACTCTCTGAAGCCTCCTTTGGTCTCTGGTTAGTCTGTAGTCCTCACCTCACATTCAGGATGTAAGGAGCCACTTGTACGTCTTCTCTCTCAGCATGGGCCTTCTGCCCATTTCTTCCAGGCCCTACGCACCTGCCCTTCATCTGCCAGGTCGGATTTAGGCTCAGCAGCCCGGGGGTGAATGGGGTTTTGTGAGTACCCAGCACAGGGCCTGGGCATAGTTAAGTGCTCAATAAATATTTATAATGTGAATGGATGAGTGAATGAATGTTTGCCCCACTGCAGACCACCAAAGCTGTCTTTCTGAAATGTCTGGGGGGCATCTTTGTATATTGTTGCAAACCTCAAATGCTGATGATATCGGAGGGGCATTCTGCAGCTCCTCCCTGACCCACAACTGAGACGCAGCTGACTTTCCCTGCATTGACATCTGTGTAGCGAGAGAAATGGTGCTTGGCTACAAGAGAATGTGAGCTTTTCTTTCTGTGAAGAAAGAATGAGTTTTTTCATATGCATTATTTTACTGTATTCTCTAATACTATTGAGAGTTGATCCTGTTAGATCTGGCTTGCAGAGAAGGAAACAGAGGCCCAGAGAAGTTAAGTGACTGGTCCAGTGGCACATAGCTAGTGAGCAGCAGAGATATGACTTGAATTCTGGCTTTTTGGTTTCAAATCCCATGTTATTTAGAAAAAGACAATGGTAATTTTCTTTGTTAGCCATCTTGTTCTATTTGAGGAGAAGTTGGCACGAGTGAGTCTCATTGCTGACTGTTTCACAGTCACAATTTTATCATGTATAGAAATGCTTGAGAAAAGGGAAAGAAAGGGAAAAATGCTGGGAGTGTCCTTGTGACCTGTGTGCGTTTCACGGCCAGTGTATGGCTAGTGCCATCAGCCAGCAGGCTTCAGGGACTGTTTGGTCCAAGAGTCTCATTTTACTGGGGGGTATTGTGGTCCAGAAGAGTGATGCAGCCTGTCCGAAGCCAGGCATTTATCACGGAGGTGGCTGAGACCTCCTGGGTCCTCTGATGGCAAGCCCAGGGCCCAGCCCAAGACTTCTTGGTTATGAGGCACCCTGGGTTCTTGGCACTTCTCTCTTCTCAGGCCTGTCAGAGACCCAAGTGCCCTCTGAGGCCCCCAGGGTCCACCTTCCCATCCCATCATGCAGCTTTGCCTGTTTTCCTTATTCTAAAGTTAGACATCCAAGGATGCAGAGTGTCTGAGTGATTCCACTCTGGGCCACGAGTGACCAAAATCAGATTCTGGTGGGATCCAGGCTGGGCAGTCACTCTGCAGAGGCCAGGAAGAGCCAGGGGTGTATTTAAATCAGGCAGCTTACTGAGCTAAGAGATGAGCATTAGAGTGGAAGGTGTGGAGGGTGAATGAGAATAAGAGATCATAAGAAAGAGGCAGGATAAGAGCAGAGGAAGGAGGAAGTCAGGGGCTTGATTATGGTAAGAAAGCACCAGGTTGAGGAAAGAAGCCGAGTCTCAGCAGAGAACATCAACCAAGAATACAGTCTTCCCAGCCAGTGGACGAGGGGCTGGATTTTAATTTGCATAACATTAATTAGCAAGAGTGTCCAATTAGGACAACCATTATAGGGCCACACTATTAAGCTGATGCTGAAATGTCAGTCAGTTTTGGAGCCTCTCCATGAAATCGAAGGAAAAGTTGACCTTATTTAGCAGAAAAGAATTCTAAATCAATTATTTCCCAAATCGAATGCATAAAATGTAGATCTTAATTCAGGAGATACAGACTTTAGACGGTATCACGTCTTCCCCTTTGGGGATTCCAGCCAGTGACAGAGATCATGAATGGGGCTCGTATGCTCACATGCACACTCATTCTTGGGGGAAGACACCTCCCCATTTTTTACCTGATACGTTTCACTTGTTTTCAGTTCCCCTCTAGGACTCTGCTTGCAAGTACGGTTTTCTGTTATTTTCAGATGTTCCAGCAATAAAACACATTTAGGACTTCAAAGTCTCTGGGAAGATCTACCGTAATCATTACAATTCTGACTTGTCTTTGGAAGTTCCAAGGCAGGAGGGAGAGCAGTTTATATGGCTGGCTCAGAAGCCAGAACACACTCCATTACACTCCACACAGCCTCGGGGGAAGAAGGGCTGGAGCGGTTCTGAGAAGGCTCACTGCAGAAACCAGAGGCTGGAAAGGTCTGACCAGCAGGGCAGGTGGGGTGTTGATGGATGGGCAGAGCACAGGGCCTGAAAGCAGGTTGTCTGGAAAAAGTCCTGCCTCCATTTTTTGGCTACATCCTTGGACAAATTAGGTGACTTCTCAAAGTCTCGGTTTCCTCCTCTGTAAAAGGGGGTTGACAATGCTCACCGTGCATGGCAGGCCCCTACAGCAGTGCTTTGCAACAGATTGTTGTCATCAACGAGAAGTCGTAGATCTGTGAAGGGCTGGTTCTTGTCTTGGAGCAGAACAGGGACCACGCAGATGCGGGCATCTTGTAGGAATGTGGTTCACCCTTCTTCCCTGCTAGGAATCCCTTCTACAGCACCCCGATGGCTGTAGCCAGCCTCTACTAAGATGGCGCAAACTCAGCATCTCACATGGGAGTCTAGTTCATTTTGAAGGCATGGCGGGGGTGGTGGTGGGAGCATGGTAAATAGAAAAATCTGATGTATAGCTAAAATCTGGGCTAGTTGTATGACCTTGGAGAAATCACATTGTCTCTATGACCCTCAGTTTAAAAAAATTATTTATATTTTTGGTTGTAATAGGTCTTTGTCGCTGCGTGTGGGATTCCTCTAGCGGTAGAGAGCAGAGCCTACTCTTTGTTGCAGTCCTGGGGCTTCTCATTGCCGTGGCTTCCACAGTTGCAGAGCCCGGGCTCTAGGCATGTGGGCGTCAGTGGTTGTGGCGTATGGGCTTAGTTGCTGCATGGTCTGTAGAATCTTCCTGCACCAGGGATCCAATCTATGTCCCCTGCATTGGCAGGCAGTTTCATATCCATTGCACCATCAGGGAAGTCCATCAGTGTTCTTTTTAATCAGTAAAATGGAGACATTATGACCTCATCTGTAGGGTGAGGATGCAAAGTAATTTGTGTAGAAGGCATAGGCTGGGACCTGGTATGTAGCTGACACTTAATAAACATTAGGTCAAAATAAAAGTACTATTATTAAGAAGCTTCAAGAAGCACTCGTTAAGCACCTGTTGTACTCAGAGCATCAGAGGTAATACAGTTGAGTACCCTGACACTTAATAGAATCATACTATATATTTTCAGTCATTTTTACATTAAAAATAATTGGGAGTATATATATATAGTTTTGGGGTCTGGATTGATCACTTGATAGTGAATCATGAGCCTTTCCTGATGTCTTCAAATATTCTCGACAGAAGTGAGGGACAACATAGTGTTCCATCACTGGCTAGTCTCCAGTTTGCTTACCCACTCTAATATTTGGGAGCATTTAGGAATGAATGGCTTTGAAAAAACAACTCTCATCTGTTGAGATATGATTTGTAAGCATTCTTGCGTATTAAGGATTGTTACTCTATTGTTTAAAAGTTCTGCAGGGGAGAAGGGTTGATCGGTTTGGGTGATCACAGGGCTTGTGTATGTATGTACACACACTTGTCCATCCTCCCAGGCACTTCCATCCAAGGGCCAAAGGGACTCATCGGGCTGGGAGGGAGTGCTGTGATCAACTCAACCCAGTCCTGCAGGCCCTCAAGCCCCACAGGTGCTTGGGTTTACTTCCAGAGTTATTTCGCCTCTGTGAGAGGAATCTTCCACTTGCCCAGCACAAGCTGCCAGGCCTGAGCTGCTGGAGGGGTCCTTCTAGCTCCCTATCCATGGACTTTGCTTTAGTTTTTGGCCCCTTTTTTTTATCTCTTCATGGCGTGCGTCAGCTAGCCAGCCCTGATGGCTGCCATCATTCAAAGAACCATGTCAGTTTCAAGCTTAGTTGGAGATCAGACAGCAAAGAAAAGATAATTCAGCATTTTAACAAATAGAAAACATTCTAGTCCAGCTGACTTCTTTGACATATTTTTGGCTATTAAAAATGGTTGATGGTTTATTTTTTATTGACATGTACTAGAGACTGTGAAGAAATCTGTGAAGTAGCGAGCATTCTCGCTGATCCTGTACACATTCATCTCCCCATGGGGCTGGAGCTGGCCAACGAGGTTTCACTGGCCAAAACCAAGAAGAGGGTGGAGTTGCCTTTTACGTAAAGGCTTTGAGTTTTAGAACAAAAAGAAGAGGCTCAAAGGAGAGGAGACAGCATCTGGCCCCTTTCCCTTGATTTCTTCCTCTAAAAATAATGGAAATAGACTTGGATTCTGATTTCAGTTAATTTCTGCCAAAAGAAATTAATTAGAGTTTGAAATACGCAGCTGATCCCAAATCCTTCCCTGGGGAGGCGTGATGCTCCCCAGATGTCTTCAGACCCCTTTGAGAAGAAAGTGATGGTCATTTCTGGCTTGAAAACATTATGATCTGTTCCCAGTTGATTTCTGAAGGGGAAGTGGCCTTATCCTCAAAGTCTGAGTGTCCCTGAATTCACCACCTGCTCTTCAGCCCCAGTAGGTCTTTGTGGTTTGGATGTGTTTCAGGCACCCGATAGTGCTTTCAAAGATTGGAACCTTCCAAAGGGCTGAAATTGTGTTGTTTTGTCCTGGGCCCTTAATTGGAGCAGTATAGTACTCCTCGAGACATCTCTATGCGTGGGTGCTGAGTAAATGATTGCAGGCTGCTCTTCATTAAGTGTAGAACATACAAGAGGCTAAATGAAAAGTGGCTTATAATTAGACCATCATCTGGGAAGAGCGAAATGGACATCTTTCCCTGCAGCTGGATGGTCCTACCTAGTATAGAAAGTTGGGGGTCTGTGTATAAGCCAGTTTGGAAGCTTCTGGTAGGCAGAGGATCTCTGTAAATATTCTATAGTGTCTAGCACACTGTTGGACACCTAGCAGGTGCTCAAGAAATGAGAAGAGGTTGAAATCGTCATGAAAGGAAGAGAGAATGAGCTCTTGCATGGGTTCTCCCTTGGGTTCCCAGTGCTAAGTGGGCCCAGAACTGTATCAAATAGGTGAATGGTAGACTGGCAGACACCAGGGAGAGCTGTTCTCTTTCCATCTCAGCCTGCAAAGGGTGATTGAGAACACAAACTTGGGCATCAGGGAATCCTGGGCTCAAATCCAAGCCCTCCACTGATTCCAGTGGCTGCCCCATATTGGACCCCTCCCCCTCTAATGCTGGAGATCTCAAGTACCCCTCCCTCTGTCTCTGAAAGCTTGCTTTCTTGGATAGTGATGTCTCCCCCCTCTCTACAGGAGGTTGCACGTGGTGATTAATTATATCCCACCTTTGAGACCTGGAGGAGGAAATGGAGACTCACTCCAGTATTCTTGCCTGGAGAATCCCATGGACTGAGGAGCCTGGTGGGCTATACAGTCCATAGAGTTGCAAAGAATCGGACATGACTGAGGTGACTTAGCATGCACTCACGCCCCTTTGAGACACTTTCCATTATTATCTTGTCATTTCGGTCTGTGTAAATGGACACTTTTCACATTTTTATTCTGTTTTCCCTGAAGAGTGGGCTGAGCACTTGTGGGCGGTGAGTCAGCGGCCTTGGCTTTGAACCCTGGCCTGAGCCACTCACCCCTCTGAGCCTTTACCTGTAGTATCTATAAAGTTGGGTGAAAGACCTAGGGCTGTCTTGAGAATGGATGAGAACAAGGTGTGAAACCACCTTGTAAACAGTAAGGTGCTTTGTAGACACCAGGCATTTTATGATTCTGGAGCACAGGGACTGTTTCTCGTGTGGCAGGCGTGTCTCAGGATGCATGGGGCTACAGTACCGTGCTTGGAAGTACTGCCGGCTCTCTGCTGCCTTTGTTCAGGGCTGTGTTCCCGCCTTCCTCCGGGTCTGGGAGCCGCCTCTGCTCCCTGGCTTCCAAATGCCCAGGAGGTACCAGCCCTGCAGAGAAGGTGAGGGAAATGACAGTAGCCATCCCTCACAGGGCCGGGTACCAGGCTAGGCACCTTACTTATTGTTATTTAGTTGCTCAGTCGTGTCTGACTCTGCAACCCCATGGATTTGCAGCATGCCAGGCTTCCCTGTCCTTCACCGTCTCCTGGAGTTTGCTCTAGCTCATGTCCATTGAGTCGGTGATGCCATCCAACCATCTCATCCTCTGTCATCCCCTTCTCCTTTTGCCTTCAATCTTATAGAGTACCTTTATCTTTCACAGCAGCCCTGAGAGGTAGGTACTGCTATTATCCCCATCTGATGCCAGAAGCCACTGAGTGCAGAGATAGAGTGAGCAGCTTGAGATCACAGGGCTAGTAAGTGGCTGTATCAGTGGTTGGATCCAGTGGGCCGGTCTGGAGCTCTTGCTGCTAACCATGTGGGTCCCCTAAGCTGCCCTGGGGCTGGAGGACTGCAGCAGAGGCCAAATGACCCACCCTGCCTCCCCCAGCCTCAGCTGAAGGGACCCTCAGGGCCCTTCTCCTGCCCAGGAACTTTGCTGTGCTCCTGTGCTCAGCCCCCTTCCTCTCCAGGAATTCCTCCACTGCCCTCGCTTCCTTCCATGCCCTTGGCTTAAAATGGGAGAGCCACCACCAGGACATTCTCATTCATTCCTGAAAGAACTCTGCATTGTCAGGATGGAGGGGACCTTGGAATCCTTTGGTTCAGGCTTGTTAAGAGGAAAGAAAGGCCGAAGCTGGCACAGTATTGATGCTCAAACCAGATAATAGCAGCACAGAAAAGAATTATGTTCATATGACTTATGAGTATAGAGGCAAAAATTCTAAACAGCACATCAGCAAACTGGATCCAGCCATGTATAACCAACATAATACATCACGCCCAAGCAGGGCTCATCCCAGGAAGGCAGATACGACTTAACCCTAGAAAACAGAGGCTCAGAGGGCAGCTGCGGAGGCTGAGCCAGCCCAGGGCCCAGCCCAAGGTGCTTTCGGGGATCTGGCTACCTTTGCTGTATCCTGCTCCTGGGGGGCGCTGGTGACAGTCTTTCCTTTGCTGTCGCTGCCCCTCACCCCTTTACGTAGCCTCAGAGTGGAATGTTCTGTCCTGGATTTTTTTCTAATCCTCTCTTTCGGTTTCTCCTGCAGGATTCCATGTTTTCACTGGCCCTGAAATGCCTTATCAGTCTGTCTACCATCATCCTTTTGGGTTTGATCATCGCCTATCACACACGTGAAGTCCAGGTAGGTGCCCTTGCCCATATCCCTTCATGCAGGGCCATTCCTCTGCTCCAGGCTGAGCCCGCCCCTCACCCCCCCAGGAACTAGCTGGGGGATCTCACCAGACAGTATCCGAGATTGTGGCTCTTCTCTTTTGATTTGGGCCCTCATGGGAGAGGTAACTGTGATGCTGCTCTGCGGCTTTAGAACCATTGTGATTATCCCAGAGGCAAACATGGCTTCATGTTTTGGGGACAGTCCTGCTCAGAGTCTTCATTTTGTACTGTGCTACTGTAGGGCTGACTTTGCTCTTTCTATCTATTGCCGGAGCCTTTCTTAGTGTGAGCCACTGAATCTCCCAAGGGAAGCATACCTTCCTCCTATGCCCTTGCATGCATGTGCCTGCGCACACACACACAACACACACACACACCCATGCACGCACGCACGCACACGCACACAGACACTGCACCAGATAACACTAGGAGTCCGATGGTGTGTTTACCGCTTCCTGGACTGTGCCAGGAAGGAGTCATTTTCTAGATAGAATAGAATCTGCTGTGGTCGAGGAGGCCTCTGTTTCTTGCTGCCCAGGAGTCACTTGGCACCCAGAGAAATATTGGCCTGGCCTCTGGGGTGTACTCCAGTTTGGCTGCTATAAGGAGGATGGTTTGACCTGGGTTGGGAAGGGCAGGCAGGAGTGAGCAGGTCGGAGGAATCTCCTCCTGACGATGGGTCTCCCGCGTCACCTGGCCCTTGCCGACCTGCTGTGCCGCGGCCCTGGGTGGTTCTATGGTATCCAGATGTTTTTCCTCACTTGCGTACACATCTGACTGTAACCCTGTTCTTTGGCTGGAGGAGCGCAAATAGATCTACATCTGGGCAGCAGGTGAGAAATTGACAAAGACCAGAACTCCGAGTTGGGAAGGCTGGGGCCGAGACTCGGCCATGACCTCTTCTCACAGCAGGTGTCTGGCCAGCCCTGTGGCCTCACTGGGCTGGAACGTGTGAACTTTTCTTTGTCTGGAACATGGGGCTTTTTATTCCACTGTTTACGGGTTGTTGTGAGGATGAATGGGTAGTGTATGAGAGGGCTCTGTGAACTTTAAAACACTTCAAATACCGTACCTCTTGTCACCCAGCATTTCTGAGCTGAGTGGCTACACAGGCAGAGATGGGTGAGCATCTTCTGCTCCTGGGAGGGTGGTCTGCTCTCCCGTTGCATGTCAGAAGCCACTGCAGCCAGCCTCGGGGAGGGAGCCTTGGCTGCAGGCCACCTTGGCTCCGCTCTGTTGATGACCAGAGGACACTCGCTGAGAAGGTGGGGACTCTTTAGTCTCTGGAGGGGTCACAGGTGCAGGGACAGAGCTTGTGCTGTGAAGGCTGAGAGTCCCAGACACCACCAAGAAGGTTCCTTTGTGGGGTCCGGCCTGGACAACGCCGGTGGGTTTTAACCCCAGGAAGGAGCCAGGAGTACAGGCAGGAGAAATGGGCAGGAATGGGAGACGGGACCGGGAGTCACAGTCGGGGCTCCCAGCCAGGCTCACCCCACCCCAAACCAGCTGTGGGATCCAGGTGTTTCCTTAGTTCCTCTGAGCCCCTGGATCCTCATCTGGAGGCATCTGTACTACGCTATAGCACCTTGATGAAAGTGAAGGAGGAGAGTGAAAAAGTTGGCTTAAAGCTCAACATTCAGAAAACGAAGATCATGGTATCTGGTCCCATCACTTCATGGGAAATAGATGGGGAAACAGTGGAAACAGTGTCAGACTTTATTTTTTGGGGCTCCAAAATCACTGCAGATGGTGATTGCAGCCATGAAATTAAAAGACACTTACTCCTTGGAAGGAAAGTTATGACCAACCTAGATAGCATATTCAAAAGCAGAGACATTACTTTGCCAACAAAGGTCCATCTAGTCAAGGCTATGGTTTTTCCAGTGGTCATGTATGGATGTGAGAGTTGGACTGTGAAGAAAGCTGAGCGCTGAAGAATTGATGCTTTTGAACTGTGGTGTTGGAGAAGACTCTTGAGAGTCCCTTGGACTGCAAGGAGATCCAACCAGTCCATTCTAAAGGAGATCAGTCCTGGGTGTTCATTGAAAGGACTGATGTTGAAGCTGCAACTCTGATACTTTGGCCACCTGATGCAAAGAGTTGACTCATTGGAAAAGACTCTGATGCTGGGAGGGATTGGGGGCAGAAGGAGAAGGGGACGACAGAGGACGAGATGGCTGGATGGCATCACTGACTCGATGGACATGGGTTTGGGTAGACTCCAGGAGTTGGTGATGGACAGGGAGGCCTGGCATGGTGTGATTCATGGGTTGCAAAGAGTCGGACACGACTGAGTGGCTGAACTGAACTGAACTGATACCACCTTGACCTGTGCAGGGGGTCACAGAGGCCAGAGAAAAAGGCAGAGCAGTGAAGCTCAGCTGTGATCCAGGCTCGGGGAAGAGGGAAAGGAGCTGGTCCAAGCCTCACGCCTGCATGGTGAATCTACTCAGCTTGACTGTTGCTATTTCCACTCCAGGCCTTGAAATTGGAAGAACCTGGTGTCCCTTCTCTGATTCTCTTGGGGTCCTGCCCTGCCATCCCCAGGGCTGGCAGCCTTAGCTCTCAGACCTGACCCCACCCAACTGCAATTGTGACCTCAGTTCTTAAAAAGTGGTGGGGCTGGCACCTAGCTGGGCACACTTTGTCCTTTCTCACCTCACAGCTAGTCTCTGCTTCTCCCTCATTATGGGCACCAGAGGATGCTATGTCAGTTACTTGTCTTGGCCTGACACTCACAGTTCAGAGCAATGAAGTGAAGTCAGTGAAGGCATTGAATCCTGGCTCAGACACTGAATCCTGGCTCGGACACTTCAGTCTGAATGCCCTTGGGCCAAGAACAACTTATAACAACTTCTCTGGGCCTTGGTTTCCCCATGTGAAGTGTGGAAGTCATACCATCCATCTTGCTGAACTTGTAAGAGGGTGGGTCCCTTTCCTGTGACCTCTGTCCCACTGCTTCCAGCTGGGCCTCATCTTACAAGCTGTGCCCACCAGACGGTCACTGTCAGGACCGCCCGGTACTGGCAAGTGGTTGGACTTCTCTGTACCCTGCCTGCACGCTCAGCTCCCTCCGCACAGTCCGTCATCCTACCTGGCCACCAACACGTGGGTTGTAGCCAGAACGTGGCTCCTTCTGTGCCTCTTACCTGTCCAGTGAGTATCTTTCTTCTGGAAAGTTCTAATGGGACCTCCTTTTGCCAGAGGGAATCTGGAATGGTTTGGGCCCCGAGAGCAGGGCCTTCATACATACTCACCTGACCATACTGTAGTTTCCTGTTCTGGTTCTTTTCCCCAGCCTCAGGGACAATGATGTTGTGAATCTTTGTATTTCCAGGGACCCATAGCGTGTGACAGGGAGCCGGTTTTCTACAGGGGATGTTTTGAATGAAAGGGTGCTGGATTCGAGATGTCTGATTTCCAAAGTCATTTTGACCATTACTTAGCCCTGTGGTCTTGGGCCTCAGTTTCCACACTTGTTCATTGGGGATCCTAAGCCTGCCACACTCCAATTCTGTAATTCTCTGATTGAGGTCTGGTGCCAGCCAGCTAGGGGACCTGCCTCCTGAGAGTGTGAGTGGAAGGAAGGTAATCCCAGGCACGATTACTTATCCAGAGGGGCTGCTTGGATAACCTCTTCTGTAGGGAGAGGCCAGCCACTGCTCATCTGTTGGGAAGCAGGGCAGGGACAGGGTAGGGTGAGGTCAGGGGCTTGTGTCAATGATATGCTTGCCACTTCCTTATCCACACCAGCTGCTGGCCACTTGGCTCAATTGCAGCAGGAACCGGATGGCCGTGTTTCCACCTCCCCCCAGCCCTGCCCCAGTTGCTCACACCCAGGCCCCTGGCCCCCGCCCAGCACACACAGGAGGCCAGGAGTGCTTTCTGGAATAGGACAACTTGTGTTTTTGATAAAGAATTCTGAAACATTATTGGGAACCTCTCAACCAAACTCTGGCTTCAAGTCCTGCACTGAGGCTTAGAAGGTTCTTAGAGGCGATGGCATGTACCCCTTACCAGTGCAGGAGGCTCCCCCTCTGTGGGCCGGCCTGTCACTGACTGGGCATTGTGAGTTTTAGAAAGTCTGCACCTCCAACTGAGAGGAAACAGGCCTCTCTGGAACGTCCACTCAGCCCAGCTCTGTTCTGGGACAGGGGAAAAAGGTCCCTAAGCTTCCCACGAGGCAGCGCCTGTCATCTGAGGATGATGTCTTGGAGTACAGAGGCTTAAAGACCCAGGCATCTGTTCCTCAGGCTAATGTGTCCCGAAAAGAAATGAAAAGCAAAATACTTTGGGTTTTGTGTTGTGTATCAAAACTTTGAAAACTGAACTCTCCTCTGGGGAGTCCATTTATTCCTGTAGTTTGGTGATCAACAGCACCTCCCAGATCGGCTGCCAGCCTCCTCTCCCCGCTTTGCACAATCACACTTTAGGGGCCATTGACATGTCCCTGACTCGACTTGTCGTAAAGCACTGAACTCTCTCTCCCTCCCTTTCTCTCTCTTTTTTCTTTCGTTTGAAGTATAGTTGATTTACAATATTGTGTTAATTTCTGCAAAGTGATTCAGTTATATATATATATATATATATGTTCTTTTTAAGATTCTTTTCCTTTGTGATTTATTACAGGATATTGAATATATTTCCGTATATAGCTATACAATAGGTCTTTATTATCTGTTTTATATGTGGTGGGGTGTATCTGTTAATTCCAAACTCCTAATTTATTCCCCCTTTGATAAGCATAAGCTTGTTTTCTATGTCTGTGAGTTTGTTTCTGTTTTGTAAATAAGTTCTTCTTTTTTACTGTGCTCAGTCATGTTCAACTGTTTGCGACCCCACTGACTATAACCTGCTAGGCTCCTCTGTCCAGGAGGAGGTTTTCCACGCAAGAACACTGGAGTGGCTTGCCATTTCCTGCTCCATGGGATCTTCCTGACTCAGGGCTGGAAGCTGCGTCTCCTGCGTCTCCTGCATTGGCAGGTGGATTCTTTGCCACTAGCCTCCCATAAGTACATTTGTGTTGTATTTTAGATTCTGCGTGTAAGTGATATCATGTTTATTTGTCTCTCTCTTTCTGACTTCCTTAGTATGATAACCTTTAGGTCCTTCTATGTTGCTGCGATGGCATTATTTCATTCTTTTTATGGCTGATTAGTATTCCATCATGTATATACACAATACAGTATCTTCTGTATCCATTCATTTGTTAACGGACACTTAGGTTGCTTCCATGTCTTGGCTATTTTAAATAGTGCCACTATGAACATTGGGGTGCACATATCTTTTTGAATTAGTTTTCATCTTTTCTGGATAGATGCCCAGGAGTAGAATTGCTGGATCATATGGCAACTCTATTTTTAGTTTTCGAAGGAACCTCCTTTCTGTTTTCCAGAGTGGCTGCACCAATTTACATTCCCACCAACAGTGTGGGAGGCTTCCCTTTTCTCCACACTGTCTCCAGCATTTATTATTTGTAGACTTTTCGATGATGGCCATTCTGACTAGTGAAACACTGAATGCTTTATCGCTCCCCTGGATCCTTCCTCCCCTCCCCTTCTTATCCATCTAGCTTGTTCATTCATTCCGTGTGTACCTAACAAGGGCCTACTCTGTGCAGACCCTGACAGACACCCAGTTCTCTGTGCTGGAAACCTTGAAATCACTTTTGCTTCTGCAAGGGGTTGTCACTGTGGCCCTAATTAATGTCTTTAGTGACATCCTGAAAGGCAGGATAGCAGGAGGCTGAGAACACAGATTTTTTAGTAGTTCAACGTGGGTTCTGGAAAATACTAACAATACCCACCACAGGGTTGTTGTACAGATCAAATTAGACAATATGTGCAAAACATCTTAGCTTCAATGAGGATGTGTTTGCAGGCTGACAGCAAGGAAAGGATATCCCAGGCAGAGGCCTCAAAATATACAGAGCCTCTGAGACGGGAAACAGCAGAGTACATTCAGAATGCCTCGAGGACAATGTCCTGGGCAGGGGGTGGGTCCACTCTGGAGCATGGCAGGACCAGCGGGAACTCATCTGTCTTGCTGAAGGGCTTTAGAAGTGTCCTGTGGGCAGCAAGGAGAACCATGGAAGGGGTTTAAGTTAGAGAGACAGATGATCAGATTTGCATTTTTGCTGCAGGATGGCAAATGTTGCAAGGGGCTGATTTCAGAGGCAGAGAGCCTAATTGGAAGCATGTTTCCATGGTCGAAATGAGGGATGGTGACACCCTGAATCAGGGCAAGACCAGAGCTGGGATAGGAGAGACTGTGCATAAGAGATGTTGAGCAAGTGGAATAGATCAGGCTTGGTCACCTGTTAGGTTGGAGGTACTGTCTGTGGGAAATGAGTCCAGCAGTTGCTTGGTTAACTCAGTGGCTGGCAGTGCCATTCATTATGGTTGAAACCACAGAAGGAGGTTGAGGTGGGAAATGATGACCAGGTTAGTTTTGGACATGTCCAAGTTGAGGTTGGCGGGAGGGTGGGCATCCAGCTGCCTCCAGGATAGTGATAAAGAGGATAGGCCTGGTGGGAAGGGGGCAGTGGGATGAGAGGAGGCAGGGGACAGACCCCCAGAAGGACATCATCTAGTGAGAAGTGGGAGGAGGCAGATAAACCCACAAAGGAGAAGAAAACAGGCAGGGAGGTCAGAGGAGACCCCAGGGGAGGGAGCGGGAAGCCGGGACAGGGAAGGGAGTGTCAGTTTTGTCAGAAGGGGTCAAGAAGTCGGGGACTACGCTGGTCCTTTGCGTTTGGCTGTGGGAAGGTCATTGTGCCCTTTATCAGCCCTGTCACAGGAGTGGCAGTTACAGGGCAGTGGAAGGGGAAGGGAGGACCAAGCAGGAGGTGAGGAAGTGAAGACACTGAATGCTGGTCAGTCTTCTGGGAAGTTTGGCTGTGAATCAAAGGAAGGCAGAGTGGCCGCCGGGGAGGACACAGTCAGGAGGGAGAGCTGCTGGTCTGCGTGTGTGACCTGGAGAGACGGCACTGTCTGTCCGCTCGCAGGAAGGAGCCAGTGGAGAGGGAGAGGAAATACCCAGCAGCCAGCTTCTGGTCTGGGCGCCCCAGGGAGGAAGTGCCCTGGCTGAGGGCCTGGGGGAATGGGGTCGGGGAGGGAGCGGGTGGGAAGTGAAGGTACAGCTGCATCTGGAGGTGTGGCGCCGAGCCTTGGTGTCCTCGATGAAGCCATGGGGCGGGAAGCTGCAGGACAGTGCCTGGCACAAAGCGGGGCTCAGATAACGTTTGTCAAATTAAAATGGGGAGACTGCTGTGAACCTAGCATGGGGCATAGGCAGTGGCAGATTTCCCGTCATCCAGTGCGGATGGGGACTTTAGAGATCATTAATTTCAGTCTGTGATTACTGGCCATATTCAACGTAAAAAGCGTCAATCAGATCACAATCTGCTGTTGGCCTCCAGAGCCTTCTCGTCCACTTCAGATCTGACAGAAACAGAACAACAGTGACAAGATACTTCAGCCTCATGAATCTGAAACACAGGAGATCAATAAAAGGGGAGACTTTTAAGTTCTGTGTAAATGTGGATATTTTTATGAAGGAGCCACAGAATTCTCAGCTTACAGGGAGATTACTTCAGATTGTAGGACATACAAAATTATATTCAAGAGACAGCTCATGTTACAGAACGGCTCACATGGCCTGGCATGATGGTCCCGTAGGTTGGAGTACCCTCCCGGGCACGTGAAACCTGCTGTCCGGGGAGGTGGGCATTTGGAACACAGGAGGTGTCCCTGGTTCATACGCTTTGGGCCTGTGTGCGATCACTCACTCAGTCATGTCCGACTCTGTGACACCATGAACTGTAGCCCACCCGGCTCCTCTGTCCATGGGATTTTCCAGGCAAGAATACTGGAACTGATTGCTATTTCCTTCTCCAGGGGATCTTTCCAACCCAGGGATCGAACCTGAATCTCCTGTGACTCCTGTATTGTCAGGCAGATTCTTTACCACTGAGTCCCTGGGAATTCTGGTGCTTTAGGGGTTCACTGCTAAATGAGTTAGGTAGCAGTGTCTTCCCTTCAGGGAATGGAATGAAGGTCCAGGCTGAGTCTTGCTCTGTTCCCTTACTCTCTCTTCTCCTTATAGAAGAAGCTGGGCTCAGGTCACATCTTATCTGTTAGGTGGGGACTACTGTATGTCAGGCATGGTGGATCCAGAAGTAATTGAGACCCAGTCCCTGCCTTTGGAAGCTGCTTGTCCTAGGCCTTGATCCACTGGGACCCAGGCTGATAAGCTTTGAGGTGTGAGGTGTGTGTGTGAAACGGAGGGAAGGGAACCTCTCACAGGGAGATGAAATTTTAACCAAGCAGTGTATTCACCAGGAGCAGAGTTCTGTGTGTGTTTGGGATGAAATTGGCCTGGAGCATTTCAGGGGCATTGAAGAGGAGAGAAAGGAACGTTTGTCTGTCTTCCAGGGGAGGAGGGAGCTGCCTCACCCTGGTGGGGCTGGGATCTCTCTCCTTGTGAGCTCCTGATAGACATTTCCTAATGGTGTCTGTAGCTGGTTGACTGGTGGGTTTGAATGGCCTTCACTGGGGCTCATGGATGGGCCAGTGGCCAAGGTCCTCCTTTAGAGTTGAACAGATAGATCGGGGACCCCTGAGATCCTGAAGCCCCCCGGATAGCCCCTCAGCCTGCTTTGGCTGAGGACATGAGCTCCTTCAGAACCTTAGGCCTGACTGGAATGTTCTGGATAGTGGCCTCCTCTGCCAAGCTCACGTCCATTTCTTGCCCTATGCCAACAAACACTCCCTAGACAGATGGCCGCACATGAGGGAGACTGGAAATGGGGAATGTGTCCAGAGGACATATGTGCTGGGACACATGTGCATGAGGGGCCCATGTGCTGGGCCTCCCACTGACCTGCCTGCACCTGGACGGCTGAAAGGGAAGGAGGAAAGAGGGGCCAGTGCTGCTCAGCCCGGATACCACGAGTCCTTGTCAGACGCCCCTTCAAAGACAGAGAGCTGAGAGGATGACGCAGTAGAGCCCCTCGGTGACGCGGTGTCACCTCTCGTCCAGTGCTGCGTGTTTTTTGGAGCGTTGTCATGTATATTGTCAGACCTCTTGCCTGCCTGACTTCACCCCTTTGACTTTTAGGTTTTTACCTCCTCCAGGAAGCTTTCTGGCTGCCCCCACTCCCTGGGCAAGGTGCCCCTTCTAGAAGTTGGCTGGGTTCTGATGCGGACACTGCTTCTCACCTGCGTCTGCTCTGGCCGCAGGTCCGTGGTGGTGGGGACTGACTCGGATTCTCTGCTTTGTGCCACAGCTGAGAGCAGCCGGCACACAGCAGGGATTCGATAAGTGGGACCAAATGAATGAACAACAAGCCCAGGGGGCAGACGGGTAGATTGATTCTTTCCTCGGTCCGTAGAAGACCAAACTGAGTCTCTTTAAGGCTGAGAGACTGGCCTGAAGTCCCTGGCTTGTGCATCATAAGGGGTCCAGGCTCTCGGCAGGCTGCCCGCTGTGAGCTGGGCTGGCCAGGCCCACTGTGACCCTCTGCACACCCTCTTGTCCCTTCTTGTCCCCTCTCATCACAGGCCTTGGTCCCAGAGCCTCTTCACACTCAGGTCTGCAGCTGGCCATGGATTGCCATGGTTACCACTCCAGCCTGGGCAGTCTCTGTGTGACATTTTGGTTTTATTTGCTAAATATTTGAACACTTAGCTTTAACCCTTTCTGCCCCAGAGAGGGCTTTCCTGCCATGTTGGCCTTCCTTAGGGGTGGTGGCCTCCTGCTGCCATCTCAGGCCCCCTCAGCGCCCAAGGGCGGCGTGCCTAGGGAGCAGCAAGGCTGTTTCTCAGCTGCCTGTGTTGACTTTCTGTTTTGGCAGTTGGAAATGTCATCCTGTGTCATGCTTCTTGACAGGGCGTGTGCTACGTCTGTTAACAGGTGTGAAAACCATTGCCCTGGGCATGTTCAGACTTGCCCCAGCCTGGAGGGCCAGTCCCAGACTTCCGGAGTCAGCTGCCTGCAGCTCCATTGACTTCCAGGCAGTCACCTCTTGCCAAGTCCTCCAGAAGTTCCTCAGCTCCAGGACTCCAGGATGTCAGAGGTGTCCTCTTCCCTTGACCCTGGCAGGGGGACAGAGGGGAAACTGGTTTCGGGAGGAGTCACTGTTTGTAAATGGGGAGGTGGTGTCACCTCACCTCCCACTCCCTTTCCCCTGCTGGTTCAAGATGAGGTGGTGCCTGGGAGGCTGAATCCACCCAGCTGTGCGTTACCTTGGAAACCACTCACCTAGCCTTGGGAAATGAGGAGGGCCGAGGCATACTTCTCAAGAAGCTTCCATTATAATTCAGGGATACAAGAGATCATTGTCCCAAAACAGACAGCTAATGAGTGATGGGGGGAGAAAAATAGCCCAAGTGCCTGCCCCATCCAAGGCATTTCCTCCCAACAAGCCTCTGCCCCCTTTGCACTGTGCAAGGGGCCTGGTCTGTCTGGGGTACTGATGACAGTGTGAGCTTGGGTAGGCTACTTCTGTCTCTACCTGAGTTTTGTCACCT
Source organism: Capra hircus (assembly GCF_001704415.2). Classification (NCBI taxonomy): domain Eukaryota; kingdom Metazoa; phylum Chordata; class Mammalia; order Artiodactyla; family Bovidae; genus Capra; species Capra hircus. The sequence continues at coordinate 104,356,014 of NC_030810.1, read as the reverse complement.
GTAAAGTAGGCAGATTAGATCAGATGATCTCTGGGGCCTCTGATTCTATCCAGTATTCCATGTTGGAAGGATGCTCATGATAAGGAGAGAAAAATGTAGACAGAGTGGCTATGAATGTTTTGGTTTTTTTTTTAATATTTATCTTTATTTATTCATTTGGCTGCACCAGGTCTGAGTTGCGGATTGGGAGGTCTTCGGTCTTCACTGCCGCATGCAAGCTCTTAACTGCGGCATGCAGGATCTAGTTTCCCCCACTAGGGATTGAATCTGGGTCCCCTACATTGGGAGCTCAGAGTCTTAGCCACTGGCCCGCCAGGGAAGTCCCTGAATGATATTTGATAGCAAGAACGGATAAAGTTTGCATTCAGGAGGCCCTCATGTGAGACTGTCCAAGCAACCTGTCCCTTCTCCTAACTGCCTCCCTTCCCTGTCCGCAAAGGGAGCTGGCTATCCCCTTAATATAGCCTTGAACTTGAAATAGCAAACAATCAAAAGGACAGTTCTTTGGCTCCAACACACTTAAGTTTAAAGGTGACTCCTCTTAAGTCTCTTACAAATAGAATCTGGTCAGACATCTTAAAGCTTTTAGGATAATTAAAGTCAGTGACCGAATTCCCTTCCTCAGCACTCAATTCCAGCCTCCTTTCCATGAATACAAACTCCCACTTCTTCAAAGTCACTGGGGAGCAACTGTTCAACTTAATAGAATATTCTGTCTCCCTGTGAGTGCAGATATGTAATGTCCATAACTTTTTCAGAGTTAATTCATTCTATTTTGTATTGTTCTTTTAAAAATATTTGCGTGTGTATTTGACTGTGCTGGGTCTTAGTTGCAGCGTGCAGGATCCTTTAGTTGCGGCACGTAGGATCCAGGTCCCTCACCAGGGATGGAACCCTGGGCCCACTGTGTTGGGAGTGTGGGGTCTCAGCTGCTGGACCACCAGGGAAGTCCCCATGCTGCCTTCGTACTGCTGTCGCTACTGTTTTCAAATGATGGTCTCTTCATCCCTCATCTACATCAGGGATGGGCGTCAGATCCCCTGTGCCACGTTCTGGACCCTGCAGGCTAGGGAACCCCACTGCCTGGGGAGGTGTGTTTGGAAAGCACCACAGGGTCCCAGGGCTTCCTCCCGATTAGGACACATCTTGCTCAGTTATGAGCTCCATGAGGGCTGTGCTTCCTTGTAACCGTCTCAGTGGCTGTCCCTGCTGTGCTGATAAGGGGGCTGTACGTAGTAGGAGTGCAGTGATTCTAAATCTGAGCTAAAGAGAACTGACTCTCTGAGGGTTTGGGAAATTGGGAGGCATGGTAGAATTTTTACTGTTTGGAGACTTCATTGCCTTATACGGCCAAGAAAATGCTGATAATTCTAGTCTCTGTTCAGCAGGAACCTGGTAAAATGACATCTTTTTGTTTTCAAGAGAATAGATGGCAAAATCACCACTGCTCAAATTCTCCCAAACCTGATAATTGGAAAAGAGATGAAATGTGCCGAGTTTATCTTGGAATTAAAGAATTCAATACAATTCAATCCAGCAGAATTCCATTTCCTCTGAACACATCACTGGTACAAACCTGGTGGGTGTGTGGGCGGGACTCTGGGCCCCAGCTGTAACTCTGTCATTAAATTTTTTTTTAATTGTTGTAAATGGATATATAAAATTTACCGTTTTCGCCCTTTCTAAGTGTACAGTTCCGTCAGTGGGAGTAAGTCCATCTATAATGTTGTGTACCCATCACCACCGTGCATCTTCAGATGCAGGTTTGTCTTTTTTCTTTACATAGACCATTTTTAAAGTCTTTATTGAGTTTGTTACAAATTTTTTCTGTTTTAAGCTTTGGTTTGTCGGCCATGAGGCATGTGGGATCCTAGCTCTCAGAGGAGGCTTTGAACCTGTACCCACTGCATTGGAAGGCAAAGTCTTAACCGCTGGCCTACTACGGAAGTCCTGACTTGGTCACCTTTATGTAACCTTCAGGCACCTGATGGCTCCTGGGTGTGTGGGCTCCCCCTCTGAGTGTGGGGATCTCACACTCACCTTTCACACACTCATCTCCTACCAGCATACCCCCTCACTGTGTCAGTCCCTGAAATTACCTTCACCCCATCTTGACACCCTTATATCACAGGCCCAGGTTCTGATTCCAAGTTTAGATATGAAAAAAGGTTTGTAAGCCCACAAATGACAAGAATGCCAGGCTCTATTTGTTGATCTCTTACGGGCCAGAAGTTGTGTCATGATCTCAGCGGATCCTCAGGTCAGTCCTGTGAGGTGAATTCTGTTATCATCCCTGCCTTATAGATAGGGCAACTGAGGTCTAAGAAGGTAAGTGACGTGGCCAAAGTCATGCGGCTGGTGAGAGGCAGAGCTGGACTCAAGTGGACCATCTCCAGGCCCTTTAAGCTCTCATTAGGTGAGAGCTCCATCCTCGGTCTGTCTCTCCTGCCCCTAGTTCCTGCAGGATGAAAAGGCAGCTTGAAATTTGGGCTCAACCATGGGGACTCCTCTCCAAAAAGGGGCAAGAGCGAACAAGACAAAGCCCAGGGCAGAACAAGCCAGACGCTATTGGTCCAACCCTGCAGCAGCACCCCAGGCCCTTAGCCCCAGTTCCAGTTCCAGGAGGGAGCCCCAGCCTCTGCTCTGCCCTGTGGTGGCCCCTCTGACAGTTAGAAACCCTTTCCCTTGAGAGGGAAATTTGGGGGAGAATGGATACATCTATGAGGCTTCCCAGGTGGCACTAGTGGTAAATAACCTGCCTGCCAATGCAGGAGACATAAGACCTGGGTTTGATCCCTGGGTTGGGAAGATCCCCTGGAGGAGGGCTTGGCAACCCACCCCAGTATTCTTGCCTGGAGAATCCCATGGACAGAGGAGCCTGGCGGGCTACAGTCCATAGTGTCGCAAAGAGCCCGACACAACTGAAGCAACTTTGCACGCATGCACAGATACATGTATATGTGTGGCAAGTCCCTTCACTGTTCATCTAAAACTATACCCCAATACCAAATAAAGAGTTAAAAGAAAGAAAGAAAGCAATCCCTTCCTCATGCTAATTCCCCTCTTGTCCTCCCCTTTGGTCCCAGGCCTACCCCAAGGATGAGGTCCAGCACCCTCAGGGAGCTAGGGGCTGCTAATTCTAAGTGGCTTTCCATCCAGGCTGGATGATGCTTTGGTTTCCCTGCCTTCCCTCCCAATCCCTGCTTGGCTAGAGCCTTCTTTGAAGCTCTGGCTGCCTGGCTGGGTGCCCTGTTGGGTCTTGTTCTTTTTTGTCCTCCCCCAACCCCACCGCCTAAGAGACTGGCTCCTGCTTCTCTGCTAGCCGCTTGGCCCTCAGGGCTTCCTTGCTGGCTCAGCTGGTAAAGAATCCGCCTTCAAAGTGGGAGACCTGGGATCTATCTCTGGGTTGGGAAGCTCTCCTGGAGAAGGGGAAGGCTACCTATTCCAGTGTTCCGGCCTGGAGAATTCCATGGACTATACAGTCCATGGGGTCCGCAAAGAGTCAGACACGACTGAGGGACTTTCACTTTCACTTTCTGGCCCTCAGGACTAGTCAGCATCTATCTGGACTGCGTCTGGCCTTCCCGTTGGACACAGAGCCTTTGGCTGCCAGTGTCCTGGGTGCATCAGGCATCAGCAGCCTTCTCAGTTTCCCTATCCCTCCTTCCTCCTCCTTCCAACTGTCCCTGTGGTCAGGGGTCAACAGTTTCACACCGAAGCCCCCTGGGATTGGACACAGGACTTCCCATTGTCTTCTGCTGCCCATATGAAACATTCCCTGCTTCCCTGGCACTCGTCAGAGCCCTGTCTCCATCCTGCCCACTGCTCTGTGCAGCGCCCTCGCTCTGCACTGCCTGAGGGTGTGAGTTGCTCAGGACACAGGACCGCCACCATTCCGTTACTACAGCCTAAGACAACTAGTGCTCCTGACTGGGACGGTAACCCATTAGCCCACATTGAATGGAATGTTTGCTAAAACCCTCTGTCTTCTACACAGAGCTGCCAAGCCAAGCCACAGGCCTCCACCCCCTTGTCCCCAAGCTCCTACCCTTGCTTGTCCACTTGGCTTTTGGGGACAAGAGCTGCGCCTGTCGTTTGCATCTGTGTTTTTTCCCCATGTTCATTTGGTTTCAGCCCTTCACTCTAGTCTATCTGGGTCTTTTAGCATCTCACTCAGCAGCCTGTGTTTGGGGCCCTCCTGGCTTCATGTCTTCTCACATTTGATAAGCTTGACTGTGATAGCTTCATGCAAGCCACTGATACAAATGTGGCACCAGAAACGAAATCTGGGGAAGTAAACTTCCTTTTGTTGAATTAAAGGCAGGAGGTATAGAGAAGAAGAAATTCAAGGCTTTGCAAATCTTGCTCATTCTAAACATTTTGTGGCCTCCCCCTAGGCTATGGTTTATGCGCCCTCCTACCCACTTTCCCCCGTAAGCCCAGCCTTGCGTGCACAGTGTCAGAGTTTACTGAGCGGAGCTCTGGTGTGGGATAGGAGTCGTGAGCTGCCCAGTGAACCCCGTCTCTGTGCTCCTCACCATCTATGAATGAAAGGGCGAGGTAGGTGTTTGGCCACCTGGCAGGATTGGGTCATCACAACGCTGTCCCAGCAGCCTGCATCATAGGAGAGTGTTGCCCGGACTCCAGCATTCCTGAAACCACTCTCGGCTGCAGCAGCTGGACTTGGCCGTGACTGCTGACCAGTGGCTGCACTGGCCATGGGCACAAGCAGAGATCAGTGAGCAGCCACGGTGGAGCCACGCGCCAGGTGCAGAGTGGCCGCAGCCTCTGAGTTCAACACCCCTGGGCTGCTCCGTGGGGGAGGCAGGTGAGCCCCTGACGCTGGTCCTCTGTGTGTGCCCACACACCCTGCCTCTCGCAACCCTCAGGTCCCCCATTTGTGTAACCAGGGTGGGGAGCTACGTGCTCTCCAAGGCGCCTCTCAGCTTTCTCTTGTGCCTCTTGCCAGAATGTACTAGAATCTTTGTTGATTTGAGAGCAAAGAGAAATGACCGCTTTCGGGTGTGTGTGTGTGGAATGAGGGGGAGTAGGGGGAGGGCAGGGCCATATTTGTCTTCCTGCTGCTGTTAGAAATAGCAACCGCTCTCTGCCTCCCCTGAGGACTGGACAAAAGGTGATTAATTCATCTGACACAGAGCTATTGAAGGTCTGTTATGAGCCTGGCACCACGTGGATGGCAAAGCCCCTGCCCTAAGCAGGCTTGTGATCTAATGGGGAGATAAGCACTCAGATACTCACCGCCTGGGGTGCCAAGTGCTGGGGGCTGAGCTGTGAGTCCGGGTGTGGGTATACCAGGGCCTTGCCCGGGGGTGGAAATGAGGCCGCTGTCTCCAGGGCCTTTGAGTTGGGCCTTGAAGCTGGGTGCAGATTATGCAGATACGGGCGGGGTGAGGTGCTTGAGGGAAAGAGACCTGCTGGAGAAGATGGGGAGGGGGATGGAGGGAAGCTCAGGGCTTCTGGGAAATGGGAGGGATGCAGCTGGCCATAAAGGCAGTAGTTGGAAGCGAGAACAAATGGAAAGGCTGAGGGGCTTCCCTGGAGGCTCAGGGGTGAAGGGTCCACCTGCCAATGCAGGAGATGCGGGTTTGGTCACTGGGCCAGGAAGACCCTACATGCCTCTGAGCCTGGGTTCTGGAGCCCGGGGGTGGCAACTACTCAGTCCGCATGCCACAGCTACTGAAGCCCGAGCACCCAGAACCAGTGCTCCACAAAAAGAGTAGTCACCGCGATAAGAAGCCTTTGCGTTTCAACCAGAGCGGCCACTGCTTGCCGCAACTAGAGAAAAGCCTACACAGCAATGAAGAAAAAATCAATAAGATTATTAAGAAAAAAAAAGTCTGGACCCAGAATCTGGCAAGCAGGATCAGGAGAGATGAGGCATCCTTGTCTACAGTGGTAGCAGTCCTTGAGTGTTTATCAGAAAGGGCTCACAGACCTGGTCGGGGGTGGGGGGGGGCGGTGGGGAAGGAAGCCAGACAATTGACCCCCAAGTTGCATCAGCAAAGCATTTTATGTAAGACTGAGAAACCATCAGTAGTCAGCGTTAAGACCAGAGGTGGGGCTGGGGGTGGGAGGACTGGTGGAGGGGGGACTAGTGGAGATTTTGGTGGAAAGCCGCCCCCCACCCCTTCTGCAAGCTTAAGCACCTGCTCTGACTTTAAAGCACACCACTGAGCTTGAGGAAATGATGAAGAGCTCCTTCCTTGGGGGCTCTTTAGGCATAAAGATGACAGCTACCTGGTAAGCTCTGGTTTGAGACGGAGAGGAATGGAAAAATACCCCTCCAGAACCTGGGGTTCTGTGATCTCATTGACGGAACACAACCCCACGAGGAGCCAGGGCCTCTTGGGGAGCCCGGTTTGTCTTGTTCTGTCAGATCTTTTTAGATGCTTAACTGCACTGATGAGATTTATAAGAACCTCAGGATTTTATAGTTTTGCTCTTATTGTTCCCTAATCCAGCCTCTACCTAAATATACACAACTCCCCAGCAGCCTCCCTCAGGCAGGGAGTTCGCGGCCTTCCTCTGTCTGCGGGATTGGGGAGGGGGTGTGCCACCCTCCTGGAGTATTGGCAGGGGCGGGCTCCTGCCCCCAAGGCCCAACTTGTCGCCTGCAGGGGCAGTGACATCACCTGAGGCTGATGTGGGAGGTTCTCAGTTTGTAGTGAGTTTGAAAGGTGCAAACGCCAGGGAAATGGAGGAGACATGCTGCCTGAGGCTTGTGAAGGAGCCACTGATTTCAGACAGGCACCTACTCCTGCCCCTGTTGGCTTATCCTGGAAGAGCCTGTCACAGTCACCCTGCGTCTGTGCCATTTTTTCCCCTCTTCTCAGTTTCTTTGCAAACCTCTTATCAGCATCATCTAAGCCTGCCTCGCTCCACCTTCTCTTCCGTCTTCTCTGGCTCTCCTCTCTTGCTTGTTTCAACCTTTCCTGCCCTTTGTATCTAAACGTGGGATGCCTGTCACTGTGGGCTGGCTTCATGGATGTGTGTGGCTTTCAGGCTGAATGGACAGGGCTGAATTGACAGCCGATACTGCCTGGCTCTGGAAAAAGAGAGGAGGACAATGAGGGACAGGATCTCTTCTAGCTGAGAACATTCTGATCTGGATGTCGTTTCAGGATAAATTTAGTTCCCAGGGCTGGTGCAACATTCTAATTTGGTGGGAGTCCTTGGGCGCCCATGGTGGGGAGGGAACGGGCCTCTTTTCACTGGCCTGGTCCATTTCAGGGGGCCACGTGAAATCCAGGTTTGTGATCATTATGTAGAATTGCAATTGTGGCCATCCCGTGCTGACACAAGATTGATTCATCTGGGGCGAAATTTCCTTGAAGCGCCTTCTAGTTTGTGGTTTCTGAAGCGTCTACATTTTCATGGCTGGCCCACTTCAAGGTACAAATACCGATTAACAGTCTGTACTAGTTGTGTTCTCATACTCCCCGGATTAAATCAATAGTGACTAAAATATTAATTTAAACTTTATGAAAAGAAAATGAGATATGGTACAGAATGGAGACTTCTAAAGTTGGAATCAAAAGTTTGAATCTCATGATGTTCTGATACTAGCTCTGATGCTAATGGGTGACCTCAGACAACGCACTGAACTTCCCCGAGTAGGTTTTCTCCTCTGTAGGATGAGATCATAATGGCCACAAGGAGAGTCGTGAGCATCAGCTACAAGAATTGGGGAAACAGCCCATGAGAGCCTGGTGCAAACAAGGGGCTTGACAGAGATTTAATTTTAGACCCTGCCTGTCAAACCCAACCCTCTGCTCTTGGCCTGGTGGTCCAGCTCTTGCCTGCTGTTGGCAACTTTTGAGGTGCTGGACACCTTTAGTCCTTTAGAGTAAGTCTACGAGGCCCTTGCTGACCATTCCCACGATGCTTTCTTAGCTGGTGGTCAGGAAGACTCCCTGGGGGCCTCTATTCGACAACCTCTCCCCCTCCCTTGCCCCATTTCCTGTTGATTCTCACGGACAGAGTCAGGAAGCAGAAACACTGGTCCGTGCTATGTTAATGGGCACTACAGGGCTCCAGGGAGCCTCTTGCTCTGTCCAAGAAAGACAGGCTGGTTTCTACCAGCGTGGGCCCAAGGTCACAGAGCCTCCTACTGACACCGGGGACTGAAGCCACTTGGCCATCTCAGGAGCTGGGGGTGGATCCAGGGATGATGGGTAGAGAGTGGGCAGCCCTGTGACAGGTGCATGGAATGCAGGAGGCAGCAGCTCCCTGATAGGATGGTGAGGGTGAAAGCGATCATGCGTTCATGCAAGCACGCTCAGTTGCTCAGACTCTTTGCAACCCCATGGACTGTAGCCCGCAAGGCTCCTCTGTCCATGGAAGTTTCCAGGCAAGAATATTGGAGTGGCTTGCCATTTCCTACTCCAGGGGATCTTCCCCACCCAGGAATCAAACTCTTGTCTCCTGTGTCTCCTGCATTGGCAAACAGATTCTTTACCACTGAGCCACCTGGGATGCCCATAAAAGTGATCATAGCAACTAAACATTACAAAGTGCTAAGAGTCAGGCTACAAGTTTTTCAGCATTTATCCTATTTAATCTTCATATTCTTCCCAATTTACTCCCATTCATCCTGTATTAGTTTCTGATTGCTGCTGTAACAAATTACCACAAACTTAGTGGCTTACAACAGCACCAATTTATCATCTTATAGTGCTGGAGTCTAAAATGAGTCTTATTAAGCTAAAAATCAAGGTGTCAGCAAGTCTGCATTTTCCAGAGGCTCTGGGGAGAAATAATTTCCTGTCTTTTCCAGCTTCTAGAAGCTGTCTGCCCTTCCATCTTCAAATCCAGCAGCAATTGCCCAAGGTTTTCTCACATGGTATCACTCTAACACTGACTCTTCTGGTCTCCCTCTTCCACTTTTAAGGACCCTTCTGATGACACTGTATCCACCTGGATAATCCAGGATAATCTCCATACTTTAAAGTCAAGTGATTAGCCATCCTAATCCCTCTGCTTCCTTAATTCTGCTTTGCCAGGTACCGTACTCACAGGTTCTGGCGATGAGGACGTGGATGTTCACGGGAGCCATTATTCTGCCTACCGCAATCCCCTATTTGTAAATGAGGAAACTGAGGCTTGGCTGTTACGTAACATTCCCAAAGTCGTGCAGCCAGTAAGTGGCAAGGTTGGAATTTGAGTTGGAGCTGCATGATCTAAAACCTATTTTCATTTTAAAGGGCTCCCAAGGAAAACAGAGAAAACACACGTCCCCAGAATGGCCCCAAACAGTCAACCACAGTGAGGGACAGGCAGATGGAAGGAACATCCCCAGTCTGAAGCAGTTTAACTCAGGATGGAAGAACAGACTGCTCTGTGAATAACACTGCATAAACTGAACCAGCAGTCCTCAAACTTGGCTGAGTGTTGGAATCACCCAGGGAACTTTAAAATAATACTGGTGCCTCAGTCCCACCCCCAGAGATTGGGATTTAATGCTCTGGGGAGGCACTGAGTGTAGGGGTTCTTCCAAGCTCCCCAGGTGATTCTAAAACACAGCAGGGTGTGGGAACCGTTGCTTTGGGCTGCTTCACCATGCCCTCCATAATTATGTCAGTCTCTTGCAACCACGCCCAGGGCACAGCCCTCCCACCCCCAGCATTTTGCTCTGGGGCCCTTGCCCAGAGTAGCCGTGTCTCCCTTGTTTCTTCCTGGCAGCCTCCCTTGCACCCTGGCTATGTATAAAGCCATATCCTCTGTGCACAGAGGAACTTCCGCTTGGGAACAAGACATGCTTTCCTTCTGCGTCTCTTGTATGGCTCTGCGTCTCCTTCTGTATGGCTGTCTGCAGAATTGAATTTTATTAATTTCCCCATTGCACACGTTATACTTCTCTAAAGGGTCCCTCCAAGAAAATACAATAAACTCTTTCTTAGGGAGTCTGCGTCTGTTCAGTTTGAGAGGTGGGGATTAGAGATCAGACTCTGAAACCAAGCTTCCTTGATGGCTCAGATGGTAAAGCGCCTGTCTGCAATGTGGGAGACCTGGGTTCGATCCCTGGGTTGGGAAGATCCCCAGGAGAAGGAAATAGCAGCCCATTCCAGTACTCTTGCCTGGAAATCCCATGGACAGAGGAGCCTGGTAGGCTACAGTCCATGGGGTTGCAAAGAGTCAGACATGATTGAGAGACTTCACTTTCACTTTTAAACCAGACTGCCTGGGTTCAAATCCCAGCCCTGCCAGTTCCTGCTGTGAACTTGGAGTTAGTTATTTTGTCTCTCTTTGCCTCAATTTCCTCTATTTAAAAAAATAAGGGTAACAGTAGTACTTATCTATACCAGGGGTTGGAGTGCAAATTAATGGTTTTATCTATATAAAAGCGGTTAACAAGAAGGGTGTCTGGCACATGGAAGACTGTACAGGTATCTGCTAGTATTACTGCCCCTGACCCTGCTGTCACTAGCGTTCTTAACCTGGCTCTGTGGGATTCAGCTACAGTCAACAAACACTGATGACCTAGTCTGTGCCGGGACAGGAAAGAAGTGTTCCTGACCCTCAAATAATTCCTGGTCTTGGGAGGGAGTGAGGAGAAGGAGTCAAACAGGTGGGCAACTCGTGATACAGTGTGAAAAGTTTGAACCAAATTGCTAAGGGATGATAAAGACAGGGATGTCCCTGATATGGCGATTCAATGGGGGCCACAGATGGGAAGGTGTGTTGTGAATTCTAAGCACTGAAACATCTCCGTGGGCCTTTGTCCCTACCAGCTACACATGCAAAGCTGTGGTCTGTAACAACCTTCTGTGAACTATTGTGTGAATAGTCAATTCAAATAAATCATGCTAGTGCTTGCTAGTGAATGCAATAATATGTCCCAATTCCTGTTGAGGATTCCTTGACGGGAGAACTTGCCCCTGAAGGAAGGGTTACCATCCCAGGTTGCAGGTAGTAGTCCAAGGAGGGTTGTCATGCAAACGAAGATGAGGGAGTAGGGAGGGGGTGTGGGGGTAAGGGTGGGGAGGGCAATAGCAGAAATTGATGTGGAGTTCAGAGTTGCTTGGAAAACCCTAGACTTGGACATTAACACCCCCAAGGAGAGCGACAGCACGTGACCAGACGGGAAGCTGGGTTAGTGGGGAAGGAGAGGGTAAAGCCGGGCTCTTTAGAGAGGAGCCCTCCCATCTCTTCGGAGCCAAGTGGCCGGTGGCTCCACCCACACCCTCTCCTGGCTCAGGGCCTCCTTGCTGGGTGCTGGCCCTTGTTGCTGGCAGGCAGCTGCAGTGTATCTGCCAGCTGTGGGAACAGCTGTGCACGGACAAGGGTCTGAGTTGTCCCCAGCATGTTCCCATCCCCACCTGGGTGAACAAACATACTTAGAAACAGGACGCAACACTCCTTGGGTTCGAGCTGTAAAATAGGCACTCAGAGGCCTGTCTGCCTGTTGAGGACAGTGGGGTGAATGCTTGATAGGCTTGTGGGTTTTCTGGTTTTGAAAAAAAGTCACCTGTCTTGGGCAGACAGATGTTCATGAGTATGTTTATGGGGGCTTTGCCCAAGCCAATCATGATATTAGATCCTTACCAAAATGACAGGCCTCAATTCGGACCCACAACTCAGGATGTTACTATCAGAAAATTTCGACCCCACCTCTGTTGGGGCAGCCTGCTCCACACTGCCAACCTTTAACCTTTCAGCTGCAGCCCTGGTGTGACTTGTGGCAAAACGTTTGCAGTAGTCTGGGGAGGTCTCCTAATCCATCCGTGTGCCTTACAGGGGGTCAGATGTGTCCCTTGTTGTTCCTTGGCCACTGGAGTCTCTAGGAATCTGTGTAGAGAAGAAGAGCCCTTGGGCTCATTGGTGGGGAGACCCAGGGGAATTTTGGAGCCACTTCCCAGGGCCTGATCAGGGCCCAAAGCCCAGTGCGGTACAGCCAGGCAGAGGCAGTGAGATGGGAGGGCTCCACCCCAGCAAGAGGCATTTCACGCCCTTGGTGAGACGGGACAGAGGGCAGAGTCATGACTCATCTTGGGCAGCATGATAAAGACCCTCACAAAGATAGGCAGTCTCTCCCTCCCATCCGGTTAGAGAGACTACTTGAAGAGGTGAGAGAATAAGGCCGCGGAAGAAGCCTCCAAGTGACCCCAGAGGACACTGGTGGAGTCACTGGGATGGTCATGGTGCCCATGTGAGCCTGAGGCAGCAGCTGGGGCTGTGCAGGCCAACACAGGTTTCCTGGGGTTGAGTCTGATAACCTAGCAGTGGCTGGAGTGTTGTAATAGATGGATCCTACTTTTTTTCTGTAATATTCTAAATCTTTTGTTTTGCCCCATCTTCTGGGGTTATGAATGGTAGTATGCACTGGTGGTCTTCCTAAAACCTAACTCTGAACAGATCTTCCTCTCTTCACACATTCTTACCCGTTGGTGACTTCTAGATGAATCTGAACTCCTAAACCTGGGTCTCAAGGCCCCAGTGTGGCTGGGCTCCCTGCTGCCTGGGTCCTGCCCCAGGCTGGCCGCCTGTGGTTATTGAACACAGCTCAAATCTCATCTGCCCCCGTCCCTGCGTTTGTGCAGACTCTGCTCCTTCCTGGCTGGAGAGTGAACTCCTGGGCATGGAGCAGTGTCCTGTGCTTCTCCGTGCAGGTTCGGGTGAATGCTGCCCGTTCGCACTGACCAGATCAGGATACGCATCGAGGGTCAGTGCCTCTCCTGCCGAGACACAAGTGGGTGTGATATAGACCCAGCTCTGCCTCTTATTAGCTACGTAATCCTGGGCTGGAGGTTTAGCTCTCTGCCTCAATTTCCTTGTCTACAGGCAGAACCGTATTATTATCTTCCTTAAGGGGCTGCTGTGACCATCAGATGAAATAATGCACAGAAAGTCCTTGGCAGAGTGTCTGGTGCAGGGTACAAGTCCAGTGTGGTTGAGTGCTATTAGTTTTGTTGCTATTTTAACTTCATCCTTCCTGCAGGGTGAGCCTCTGGTGACAGTAGGTGCTAATAATCAGAGGATTAATGAACAAGTGAGTGAATGCTGAGCTATGTTCTTACTGTTTGAAAAATGTTATTTATTTATTATTTTTGGCTGCGCTGGGTCTTTGTTGCTATGCACAGGCTTTCTCTAGTTGCGGTGAGCGGGGGTTACACGCTAATTGCAGCGCACCGGCCTCTCACTGAGGTGGCTTTCCTTGTTGCCAAGCATGGGCTCTAGGTTCACAGGCCTCAGCAGTTGCAGCGCACAGGCTTGGTTGCTCTGCAGCATGTGGGATCTTCCTGGACCAGGGATCGAACCTGTGTCCCCTGCATTGGCGGGTAGATCCTCAACCACTGGGCCACCAGGGAAGTCCCGAGCTCTGTCCTTATTCCCCTGCTCTTGGGGCTGTAGCTCCTTCCCGTTTTGGTGCCCATGTGCCTTCCCCTTGCACCCAGCCATCATGAGCATTCCCAGAGCACCCGGGCGCTGATGGAGGCAAATGGGGCACTAGAGGTCAAGTTCTTCCCACTTGGACTGCACATCCCCTTGGGGTGTCAGCTCTTTAGTCTCTTCTCAGGGACCTTTTCCAGGTCCGGCAGCTGTTGGCTGGAGACGCCAACTCTGGAAGCAGCTGTACCTCCACCATCTTTCCTTGTCCTCCCCTTGGATTTTTTGCTCTCACTTTAGCAGGCAAGCGCACTTAAAAATAAGTGGCAAGAGCTACGTTTGTTTGAAGTATAAGATATGTCACTCTCAGAAAGAGATTTTGTTCTTGCTGTATAAAAGATAAGAAATAGCTATCTAGTTAAGGAACTTTTTGGGCCAGTTCTTCTTTCGGAGGGTGGGAGCAAGCGTCCTTTGTCCTTTTGGCGTGGGCTCCCAGGAAGAATGAGTGTACCCGCTTCAGAGCTGTCAGCGCAGCCACACGATGCTGGGCTTTTCTCATTGATCTATTTCCCTCCAGTGAATGGGTTTTACAGAAGCAGCAGAGAGATTTTCCCCTAATGATTGTGGATAGAAAAGAATAAAAAGTGACTCTGGGGGTATCTTGGGACCTTAACTGTCATTGCACGCTGACACTTCGTTTCAGAATGTAAAGGGCCTTCTCCCATTTTGCCAAGATAAATGGTTCTCTTTGGTCAGGGATAGCGAGCAAAGAAGCAGGGCTTTCCAGGTAAAGTTGAAGGGCCTCCTCTGTGAGGGGTGAGGGTCTTCCCCGCCCCTTCTCCTGGTATCCCCTTGAATCTCAAAGAAAGGATGCTGGAGGCTGGAATCCACTGGCCAGGTTGGGCCCAGGACAGCTCTGTGGAGAGTAGTTTTTGGAAAATAATTTTATTATTGATGTATTTTTGGCTCTGCTGGGTCTTTGCTGCTGCGAGGGCTTTTCTCTGGTTGTGGTTTGTGGGCTTCTCATTGCGGCGGCTTCTCTTGTCATGGGGCACAGGCTCTGGGGCATAGGGGCCTCAGTAGTTGTGGTGTGTGGGCTCAGTGGTTGCAGTTCCCAGGCTCTAGAGCACAGACTCAGTTGTTGCGGTGCATGTTCCGAGGCATGTGGGATCTTCCCAGATCAGGAATCGAACCCAGGTCTCCTGGCAGGTGGATTCTTTACCACTGAGCCACCAGAGAAGCCTGAGTCTTTAAAAAAAAAATTAATTAATTTGGTTGCATCTGGTTCTTAGGCCAGGTAATTGTGGCATGGGCTTAGTTGCCCTGAGGCATGTGGGATCTTAGTTCCCTGACCAGGGATCGAACCTGTGTTCCAGCATTGTGAGGTGGATTCTTAACCGCTAGGCCACCAGGGAAGTTCCAGTAGAATCTTACTCTGTTTCCTCCTCACAGGTGTCTCTTGGTGAAGCCTGGAGTCTAGGGGAGGAATAATTGCTTACGGGGCCCTTGGGAAGAGCCCTTCTCAGGCTGACTGGTATTGCAGTTGGTGTCCAGGAAGGAGGTTCCAGGCTTGGTCTGCCTGGAACCAAGGCTGGGTGATGTCTGCTTTCCCTATGGGTCACGTGTCCCAGTTAGTTACAACAAGGCCAGCTCTGGAGCTCTGCCCTGCGCAGAACAACCCCTAGCCCTGAGTGCTCATCTCCTGGGTCACGGTTTGGGTCCGCTGAGCCAACTCTGACTTCCTTGTCTGTGTCCTGTATTAGAGCAGCAGCTCTGTAAGGACAGAGGAGGTTGAGCTGTGCTGTACCAACACCACAAAGAGCCCTGCGCTAGAGGGAATTCCAGTAATACCCACCTGTGGTTGAATGGATGGACAAATAAGAGAGCTGACAGCTTTTTCTCTGGCAGGGGAGGCGGTCACTCATGATTCCAGGCAGTGGTGTGATCTGCTCTGGGCAGGGGACAGGGAAGGGGAAAAGGCCCGCCTTTCATTTCAGAGTGAGCTGTTTATATGGTCCACTCTGTACGAACACAGCCAATGAAGCCGTCCAAAATAGCAGGATGACAATGATGACTCTGACCCATCTAGTGAAGTCAAAGTCCCTTACGTTACTCTGCAAAGCTGTTTCCCACATACAGTTCCCATGCCTAGAGTGGCATTTAGCTTCTTTACAGATGAGGCAGCTGAAGGGCCAACATGTCAAGGAATGTGCCCAGGACTGTCCAGACTGTAAAAGGCAGGACTACCATCTCCTGATCTGGGGTGCCGAGCCCTGGATACCCCGGCACTCAAACCCATTTTACGTCCTGCTGCAGAAGTAATTTCATGACCCTTCTCAGGTCCTGCATTCTGCCTGATCCATTGAGGGGTGAGGGCACCAGGCCGACTAGAAACTCCAGGCCAGGACCCACTCATTGTCCTCCACAAGTGTCCCCATCCCGGGGCACTTGTATGTTTCAGAGTGAAGCAGTGGAAGCTCTCGTTGCCCTCAGTAGGATCCAAGCCCTTCCACCTGCCACTCTTTACAGTATTTACAGCTGAATTTCAACATGACCCTATGCAGGGATGGGAACATGACCCAGGACAGCGTCACATTATGAGCGTGGAGTAGGTGGGTTCCAGAAACAGGTCAACCTGTTAACAGTCTCTGGAGACTCTGGCTGCACTGGTTCACAGTGCACTGGTTCATCTGTCTGGATGGTTCACAGGGGTCGTCCTCAGAAGCCCCCCAACCAGCACACAGTAAATGCCTGACACTAATGTGCATTCACTCCTTGGGTGACCGTGATCTTGAACCTTTGACCTAATCCCAGAGATTGACCTGATCTGTTTGGTGTCAGTGCTGGCTGAGACTGGAGAGCACTCACTTTATCTCAGTTTGATCATATTCTAAGTACTGTATCGGAATGAATCGTTGTATACAGTATGCTCTGGATATGTGTATGTGATTTGGCGTTATTCAGTTGCCAAGTCATGTCCAACTCTTCGCGACCCCTTGCCAGGCTTCCCTGTCATGTGTATGTGATTAATAGTATATCAATACAATAAATGTCAGTGTCATATAAATAAATGTTAATTTATCCCAGTAACCTCACCAGTCTGCCCTGGGTATGGCGAGGTGGTGAGGCTGGATGCCTAGAGAGACCAGGATGGGAATTTTATCTCCACCTCTTCTTAGCTTCGTGACCTCAGACAAGTGCATTGCCCCTCTAAGCCCCAGGCTCCTCATCTGCAAAGTGGGTACAGAATCAGTTCCTGCTCACTGAGTTTCCATGAGGATAAACCCGGAGAGTGCTCGTGATGTGCTTAGCGCTGCATCTACTTCACCCTTAGGAAATGCTCTGGAAGTGCTAGCACTTTTCAGTGCTCTTATTATTCCATTAGTGTAAACAATGTTTCCTCTAGAGGCTGCTCTTGAATTAGTGGTATCCTCTTGCCATAAGTTATACTTGGGGTATATCCTGAGTAACAGTCACAGAAAAGAGGACCAAGGTTTAAACTCCACCAGGTTCTTCAGTGTGGGACACTTGGAATCAGAAAGCTTAACTTTATTTGTTACTTCCTGCTTCCCAGGGGGTGTTCCTGGCATGCTCTCCTGGTCTGTGAGTGGGGATAATGGTATCAGTTCATCCAGTGGTGAGGACCAGAGAAGCTCGTGATGCTAAAGCCCCTGGCTTAGGGTCTGGTGCATTTCCGTGCCTGCCTGCCTTCCTTCCTATGTTTTCAAACCAGGCCTGAGACTAAGATGAGTCTTGGTGAGTCCTCTGGGCCTGATGCTTGGCAGCAGAGGAGCAGGGTTAGGGTGGCTGTTGGCTGTTGCCAGTGCTCATTTCTACCTAGGAATTGCACCTGTGCCTCTCCGGGTCATTTGTGTGGCATTTGTAGAGCTGAGGGTCCAGTGATGGAGCTGGCTTTTCCCTGGGTCCTTTTCAGTTCAGGGCCCATGTGGAGAATCAGAGACAGTTAGGGGGCCAGGAATGCTGGAGAGGGCCTTAATGAACATCTTCAGACCATCGTCTTCCTCATCAGACGGATGAAGAATCTGAGGGCCTAGAGGCAAAGAGACTCACCCATTCCTCACAGCAAGTTACAGAAATTTGTTCTGGGTCACAGGTGGGCTCATGGCTCCATCCCTCTGAGCTTTCCAGGTGTCTGGGTCACACTGACCACTATTCCTCGAACATCTATCATGGGCCAGACATCATGTTCCCCAATTAATCTCATTTACCCCAAATTTAAAGAATGTCTACATTTTTTCAGGCATGGGGGATATCATGAATGATAATAAAGAGTGAGATAGGTACAGTCCCCACCCTCATAGAACTTCCAGTCTAGTGGGCAGGAACAGGGTCAGGCAATCACAGATGAGGCCTCAGCTGGGTGAGTGTGAATGCAGGTGAGTGCAACGCCCAAAATGGGCGATGATGGAGAATGATGCAAAGGGACATTACTTGTTGGGGTTTCAAGAAAGACTTGAGATGATTTGGTGCTGTGATTTATTTCTGTTCATATCATCTCTTTTCTGTTTGCACTATAATATTATCTCCCTAGGAAAGTGAGGCTTAGATGGATTAATTAACTTACCCAGGATGATACACCTGGTCAGTGGAGGAGCCAGAATTTGAATCCTACTCTGCCAGACTCCAGAGTCCAAGTTCTTTCCACCATCTGTGCTAGTCTCCAGGAATTAGGATAAACCTGCCCTACAAGTTCTTAGAAATCTGAAGATCATCAAAATGAGAATTAAACCCCTCACCTTGCCAAGGCAAGGCTCTCTCTGCCTCCTGTTCCAGGTGAAGGATGAGGTGGACTATCCAGGTGGCCTTTCCCCCTCCTTTCCCAGGACTGGCCTCATTGAGAGTGATATGACACTGTCCCTGGGCCAGCTTTTTTAGGTCACAATTTGTCCCAGGCTCTTTATGAAGTCAGGCAGAGCATTCCTTGTTTCCACCAGCAAACCAGGCTGATACACTTGTGTCCCAGCTCTCAAATGCCTTTTTCATTTCCCCGTTACTGATTGTTTCAATTCCACCGGCCTGGCTGGAAAAACTCTTTCATTCATCACAAAAGCAAACCACACCATCAAAAGCCATATCCTGTCCCCTGGGCAAAGCCTCTTATCCTGCCCCATGATTGACAAGTACCCAGGAGCGCCCTGCACACCTGTGATTGCTGTGCACTTCAACCACTGGGGCCGTTATGCTGGGCTGGGGATGGTGGGGGGGCTAGGTCCTCCCCTAGTGTGCCCAGCTTCAGACAATTCTGAGCCTGCGCTTTATGGACATAATTGGTGCTTGAACCATGACCTGTCTCCCAAACTGCAAATTTGCAACTGGCTCAGAACAATCCATGCACCTAAATCTTTCATTCAATTAAAAATTACATTGAGACATCTATGTATGCATGAAAGCATATCTGTCTATCATCTATTTAACTATTCATCCAACCATCCATCCATGGTCGGGTGTCAGCTGTATGTCAGGCACTGTGCTGGGCTGATGGGAAATACAGAAATGTGTGATTTGCCAACTCTGTGGACTGTAATTCAAGGAAGACAGACTAATAACTAAGAGCTGTGCAGACTAGGAAAAGGGCAAAGGAATCAGACATGGAGTGGAGACCAGGATAAGGCCGGGCTTGCATGAGTTTATGATCTCTTTCTCTGTCTTTGCTGTTTACTGTCTGAGATAAAATGCTGCTTTTAAAAAAAGAAAGAACTTTTTATTTTGTATTGAGGTATAACTGATTAACAATGTTGAGAGAGTCTCAGGTGAACAGCAAAGGGACTCATCAATACATATACGTGTATCCATTCTCCCCCAAACTCCCCTCCCATCCAGGCTGCAACATAACTTTGAGCAAGTGTTCCACGTGTTGTACAGGGTCCTTGTTGGTTATCCAGATGAAATGCCTTTTGGTTGCAGTGTTCACTGTCTCCACTCATCTCCCCACACTGGTCTCAGGTGGAGTGTTAGGGCCGCCTCCAACTAGTACCCCTGTCTCCTTGCCCGCCTTCCCTCACCCCACCCCACCCACATTGCTGCTGAGGAATCCTGTAGCCATGTCTGACCTTGCCCTTTTCTGAACGCCTTCAGAAACTCCTCACTGTCCTCTGAGTGCAGTCTAGACTCCCTGCCTGGCATACAGGGCACTCTGGGAGTGGCCCTGTCCTCTCTGCAGCCACGTCCTTGCCATTTCTTCCTCAGATGCTGTGCCAGTCCCCCTGGGTTGTTCTGTACCCCCCTCTTCCACACCTCTGGGCCTTTGCACATGCCACCCCTCCTCCTGAGGGCCCTTCTCCACCTTGGCTAATAGGGGAATACCTACTCATCTCTCTAGCCTGAGCTGCCCCAGGCTGGTCGGGGGGCCCTCCCTGATAGGAGCCGCTGTCCTCCTTTCAGTGACCCCTTCTCAACTCCAGGCACACAGACCTCTCGTATTGTGCCTCTTGTGCCAACCAGTCCTCTATTTCTAAAATCATTTATTTACTTTTGGCTGTGTCAGGCCTTAGTGACAGCATGTGTGATCTTTGTTGCCACATGCAGGATTTTTCATTGCAGTCTTCTCTCTAGATGCAGGATGAGGGCTCAGTAGTTGCCGTGCATAGACCTAGTCGCCCCACAGCATGTGGGATCTTAGTTCCTGGATCAGAGGTCGAACTGGAGTCCCCTGCATTGCAAGGCGCATTCTTAACCACTGGACCACCAGGGAAGTCCCCACCCAGTCCTCTGTTACGTGATGGTCTCAGTGAGTTCTGAAGAGTATCCGGGCCCAGCTGCTCTGAGTTCTCTAGGCCCTGTACAGTGTCTGACAGAAGACATGTCTCATGAAATGTCTGGCAAATGAGTGAATTATCTACAGCTTCCACTGACCTGTCTGATGTGAACTGGAGAGGTCGCCATCAAAGAAGCCTTCTCTTCAGGCTGCGGTCAGCAGGCAGGGACCTGCCTCTGTCCCAGCAGAGGCGCCTCTGCTGTCTGCTCTATTTTGTCCTCCTATGTTTAACAAATGCTCTCTTTCGGGTGGCCAGCCTACCAAGGGTGGCGGGGTTCTTTCCTCAGAAGCCAGTCAAAGGAGGACACGGCTTCTCGGACCACAACCTAGTGCTAGAACTTCCGTTTTTGTTTAACCAATAGCTGCACAAGTAGCCTGAGACCACAAAGATTGGGACTTGGGCATTGTGGGTCCCCTCTTCTCTAGGATGCCATTTGCTCACAAGACTCCTTTAGCAGTGTTGTAGAGAACATTCTGGAAAAATGTGAATGACCAAAGACGATACCTGCCTCAGTAACTTAGATATAGGCTTATGGAAATATCCAGCTGTGGGAAATCCAGCCACAACCACTAACTGGGAAGAAATGGCCTCCCTTATTCCACAGAGTACTTGGTCTCACAGACTGTGCAGGGAACAGCTGTCTAGCAAGTCAGTGAGCAAGGCCGCCTGCCTCCTCAGAGCAGGGCTGGCCAATACACGACAGGCATGCCACTGGGATCCCATCTACATCCAGAGCAGGCATGATTAATGGATCCCAGGGTCCTTTCCAGATGAGCTCAAATGTCTGCCCAGAGTTCTCACTGAGCACTCCAGGCAGGCACCTCCAGTCTTCGGGAGCTGGCCTGAGAGAAGAGCCTGCTGTCCCTCCCTGCAGCAGTGCGTCCTCCCACCTGCTGCTTCCTGATGCTTGAGGGCCAGCTTCCTGTGTAAGGGGCTCCTGTGACTGTGACTCAACCGTGGACCATGTGCCTGTCCTTACTGGGCCTAACAACTGTTTCTTCTCCACAGTCCAAGTCTTTTCTCCTCTTAGAGAGTCTCTGACCTCGTCAAGAGGACCCAGTTGCTCCCCCTAAAAACTGGTCTTTCAGGAAAGGCCTGTGGAACCACTTGGAGGACCAAAGAGAGTCTCTTCCACCTGGTGTGAGCTCTCTTAAGGTATACTTCAGTTTTTCATCCTTCAGGTATTTATTAAATACCTAGTATCGAGAGCAGGCTCTGGGGTAAACAATGGAGATGGAAACAAGTATGACCTCTGCCCTTGGGTAGCTTACAGGCTTATAACAGATCAGACTTTAGTAAGATGATTGCACAAGGAAGTAAAATTGCAGCTATAGCAAGTGTTGGGTGCCTGGGACTGACTCAGTCGATGGGAGGATGAATAGGTTCTAACTTGGCAGAGAGAAGAAAAGAGCATTCCATGCGAAGGGAACAGCATTGCCCAACGGTCCTATGCCAGGTAGGAGAAGATGAGCATGAACTCCTGAAAGATGACTCGAAGTGGAGACAGCAAGGGGCCTGAAATGCAAATGGAGGCTTGAAGTGGAGACAGCAAGGTGGTTGCAGACGGAGGCTGTGGAGGAGGGACCCAATCCCTCGAGGCCCTGCAGACCCTGAGAAGATGACTTGTCTTCATTTCACACAATAGGAAACTGGTGGGCGGAACCACTGGTTCTGTGTTTTCAGCGTCTTGGACAGTGCCACGCAGTAGTCTGAGGAACGGATAGATCCCGTCAGTGAGGGATGAAGGGATCCACGGGTGGAAGGATTGAGCATGGTGAGGGCATGAGGGATGCCCTGTGGGGTACTCACAAACCCTGGAATCGGTGCATCGATGCATCACGCTCCCCCCACCTCAATGCTGGTCCTGGGGCTCTGGTGTAGGCTGGGATTTTAACTTCTGGCCTTTGGCATCTCTTGACCAAGTCAGCTAAGCTACTGCTCTGGCCATTCTCATAGGTCACTGCAGGCATTTTGTGTTCTATTTCTGCCTTTTAACAAAACAGTTGAATAATAGTCCCTAGCATCCAGAATAAGTTAATATTGATTTGTTGTTTTCCTTTTTATTAAAAGTATTATTAATGATCTATTGAGAATTTGAGGCTTGCAGTAATAACCATCATTAATGGCAGTTCTCTTGTGTGGTTTTTTACTTGCAAATAGGGTGTGTCAGTTCCCAAGCTTGGTGGCTTTTGTAGGCTGGATTGGGATCTGCCCCCTTAACCTCCCAACCATGCTCCCCTTTGCTTTAATGTTCAGGGAGGGAAATCCAGGTGCAAGCTTTTTTCATGTTAGTCTCTCTCCGAGGACATGTGCCCGAGAAACAGGGCCAGTGTTTCTGGCCCTGGGCCTTGGCCATGGGCAGGAGGAACCAGGCGGTTGCAAATTCAACACACCCCTCCCTTTGCAACTTGCCAACTTTTCGCTCACTGGTTTGCATGTCTGACACCTCACTTGGCACATGATTTATTACAGCTTTTAAATATCCCTTTCTTTCTGGATTGAACTGTCCATATCCATTTGGAATGGGAAGGCTGGCTTCTAAGTGTTTGTGGTGAGACTGTTTCTGAATGTGATGGTTTTAGGTTAGCGGCTTCCTGTTCTTAGTGCTGAACCAAGGATCATGGCCCAGGAACCATCCTTGATCTGGCTGGAAATCAGGAGATGGGGAGGGACACCCCAGCAGCCTCCTGAGACCTGGCTAAAGGAGGGAGCACACGCAGAGAAAACCCTTTAGTCTTGCCAATACCTTTGAGGATAGAAAAACATCACATGTCTACCTGGGTCTCAGACAGGGGAAGATAGTTCCATCTCAACAGACTGGAAAGAGCTGCAGAATCCATGCAGGACTTTCTCTCCTGGATGGATAGGTTGGATTCCATTTTGAAAGCACTTTCCTGGGGAGGGAGGGGGAGGTTTTCTCTGACATAATGTCTGTCTCTCTTCTTCTGCAAGTTTTGACAGTCTCCCTAACCAAATTTCCTCTTGCTAGAGTTAAAGCCTCTTAGGGACCAGTTAAACTGGAATAAAGGATGGCTATAACAAGCAAATTCCTTTTCCTTTTAGAGAGGACTCTGTCTCATGGATATTACCTGAAGAAACTCATCAGTTTGTTATTACAGTACCGTTCTGAAATTATAACTGGGAAGGGCTGCAGAAATCCCTGTGAAAATCTTCCATGCTCTGTGTGGCGAGGGCAAGCCCTACCGGTTTCCTGTGGAACATTCTGGCCCCTATTGTTACCCTGTATTTATAGATCGGGCTCTACTAGGAGCCCATCGCCTTCTGTCGCTGGTTGAAAGGCTGTTTAATACAATCCCAACTCAAGGAGGAGGATTTTCCATGGTTGTAGGAGCTTGGCAGAGAGAGGGACACAGAGGGAGCAGAGCACCCTGGGGTGCTGCATGAGTCACCTGACCTCTGCAAAGGGTCACCCATTAGCAACATCAGGGCCTTTTGTTTCCTTTCAAGATTCCCACAATGAGCGCCACCCATTTTTACCACAACGGTGACAAGATTTATTCTCCAGCTCATCTGCCTCCACCCACTCTCAGTTCTGAAGCCTCAGTGGTTTCACCCTCCATTGATCATGACACAGGTGCCACCTGCTATTCTGGCTTGGATTTTCTCGCAATCACGTTGTTTTCTGTGTTGTCCCTCTAGCTCAGTGGAGGGATGCTTTTACGAACCAGGTATCATCAGCAGGTTGGCAGGTAAGGTGATTTCTGAGGGGCTGGCAGGATGCCCAAAACGGGTGCAGGTCAGTTCTTGGAGTTTCATTCTTACCTCTGAATTTATGCAAACAGTAGAGAAGTTTTTAAAAAAATCCTCAATATCTTACAACCCCATTCATTTGGCAGCAGAGGGATATAACAGTCAAAAAGCCTGGATACTTTAAGCCAAGGGAGCAGCATGGAGTCACTCTCGAGTTAGAGAGGGGCTCAACTTATTTGTAACATTGACATCAGAGCCCCTGGATCCCTTTTGAGATTCCTTTCAAATGGATGAGAAACTCTAAGTCTTCACACAACGAATCCAGGTTTATGCTCGTCCTATCTGCCTCCATTCATTCCCAATTCTCAGGGCTTTTACTGCTTTTGTTTTTAACCAAGCTTGGGGTAGTTGTTTAACCATCATTGTGGAGCTTCTGGAAATACCAGCTCACAGCTGGGGAGGGCAGTAGCATCATCCACTCAACCCACAGGCAGTCTTGTGTTGAGACCGTTCTGTGCACAGATATGATCCCTACCCTGCAAGGACTCTCAGCTTAGAGCAAGGATCATTAAAAAAAATAAAAAGTAAAGTACACGTGGGCTTCCCAGGTGGCTCAGGGGTAAGGAATCTGCCTGCCAATGCAGAAGGCTTGGGTTGACTCCCTGGGTGGGGAAGATCCCTTAGAGAAGGAAATGACAACCCACCCCAGTAGTCTTGCCTGGGAAATCCCAAGGACAGAGGAGCCTGGTGGGCTATAGTTCATGGGATCGCCAAAAGTTGGACACGACTTAGCAGCTAAACAAATTAAAAAAAAATACACATGGCTTAAAATCTGCCATCCCAACCACTTCTAGGAGAACGGTTAGGTAGTGTTAAGTGCATTCACATTGTCGTGCCGCCAACCTCCTGAGTGCTCTTCATCTTGCGGAACGGAAACTCTGTACCCACTGAACAGGACCTCCCCCTCTCCACCACTAGCCCCTGGCAACCACCATCCTACTTTTAGTCTGTATGAATTTCACTCCTCTGGAATTGTACAGTATTTGTCTTTTTACAACTGGCTTATTTCACTTAGCATAATGTCCTCAAATTGCATCCATGTTGTAGCATATATCAAAATTTCCTTCCTTTTCAAGGCTGAATAACATTCCACTGTATAATATGTTGCTTGTCTATTTATCCATCAACAGACACTCTTGGTTATGATGAACAATGCTGCTATGAACATGGGTGTGCAAATACTTCTTTGAGACCTTGCTTTGAAGAGCAAGCATTCTTAACCTGGAGCTCATAAACTCCCAGAGAATATCTGCAAAATGTGATGTGTAAATGCATCTTGTTCTGGGAAAGGCAGTTCCATAGCTGTCATCAGGTTTACAGTGGGGTTAAGATGTCAAAAGTGTTCAATCCAGAAGGGAACAGGAGCACCCCCTGCTTCAAAAACCCCTGAGCTCACAATATACCAAATCACTTTGTCACTCACCTAAAATCACTTTACTCTACACCTGAATTACTTTGCTATACATCTGAATTACTTTGCTATACATCTGAATTACTTTACACCTGAATCACTTTGCTATACATCTGAATTACTTTGCTATACACCTGAAACTAATATAATATTATAAACCAAATATACTTCAATAAAAATACATATTAAAAAATTTTTTTTAAATCCCCTGAACTCTCTAGAAGTAGGTACAGGAGTGCAGGAGCAAGTTGTCCACATCTAGCATGTACTGTGCCATTTCCTACCTGAGTGAACCTTGGCAGCTCATTTGACTTCTTGGAGCCTTAGTCTTACAATCTGTAAAATAGGAATAATGACAACATCCTCCCAGAAATTGTTAGATAGTTAGATGAACATAGTGCAGGGATTACAAGCATGGAGTGATAGGCTGAATTGTTGTTGCTGAGCCTCTACGTCGTGTCAGACTGTTTGTGACCCCATGGACTGCAGCACGCCAGGCTCCCCTGTCCTCCACCATCTCCCGGTGTTTGCTCAAATTCATGTCCATTGAGTCAGTGATGCTATGTAACCATCTCTTCCTCTGCTGCCCCCTTCTCCTTTTGCCTTCAGTCTTTCCCAGCATCGGGGTCTTTTCCAATGAGTTGACTCTTTGCATCAGGTGGTCAAAGTATTGGAGCTTCAACTTCTGCAGCAGTCCTTCTGTTAAGTAGTTAGAGTAGGAAAAAGGAGTCCAGAATGGAGGTGACTAAAAGACGAGGGAGGGAAAAGCCCACGGAAACAGAACAAAGGAAGGTCCAGGGACTGTAGTGAGGACCTCGGGTGAAACAAACAGCACTCCTGGCGAGCCCAGTTTACATAGGCAGGCCCAGGGGGAGGAGGAAAAACTTACAAAAAGAGGAGCCAAAGTTGGGCTGGGGGTGGCCTCTCTTCTCTTTGAGTGTTTTGGGTCAGCATGCCCTCAGCCTTGAGGATGTATTTTCCTTTACTTTTTAAATAAAACTGAGCTGTGACATGGAGCTGTAACACTGGTCAGTCCAAGGGCTGTAACACGGGTCTGTCGCTTCAAATTTTTTTGTGGCGAGACAGAACCGAGGAAATGACAACCTCTCCCGACACTTTCAATGAATATTCAGGCTTGATTTCCTTTAGGATTGACTGGTTTGATCTCTTTTAGGACTGACTGGTTTGATCTCCTTGATAGGTTGAATAATGGTTCCCTAAAATATCCAGGCCATAATCCCTGGAATTGGTGACTATTACCTTATATGGCAAAAGGGACTTTGCAGATGTGACCAAATTTGGGATCTTAAGATGAGGCGATAACCCCAGATTTTCTTTTGGGATACTAAGTATATATAAAATCACAAGTGTCCTTATGAAACAGAGGCAGAGGGAAATTTGACCACAGAAGAAGAAGTGGCAACTGAAGCCAGAGGTTGGAGACCTGGAGGGAAGAGTCTATGAGATGCAAAGAAATGGACTCTCCCCTAGGGCCCCCAAAAGGAGCCAGCCTTGCTCAATGACCTTGACTTTCATCCACTGAGACTGATTTCAGACTTCTGGCTTCCAGAACTGGAAGAGAATAAATTTGCATTGTTTTAAAGTCACTAATTTTATGGTAATTTGTTACAGTGACAATAAAAACTATTATGTATGGACTCTGGAGCCAGACTGTGTGAGTCCCTCCAGGCTCCACCATTTCCCAGCTATGTGACCTTAGGCTGATCTCTTTGATTTCAGATGGTAGCTTGCAAAACCTTAGTTCCCTGGCGGGGAAATTGAACTCTAATCACCTGGGTAGAAACAAGGAATTCTGTCTTCTAGACCGTGGGGGCTGTTGACTAGAATCGAAATCCCTGGTCCTTGTCTACCTTGGCAGGAAGAATAAGACAAGAAGAATGTACAGGGAAAAGAAAAGCCTGTATTAGGAAAGCAGAGTATACACAGAGAGACCACGAGGGAACTCAAAGAGAGAGTCCTGAGAGTCACCCCTTTGGGAAGTTTAAATCCTTTGTAAGGGGTGGTCTTCCAGGTCTTTATCTTTCCTTGGCCAATTGTCTTCTTTTGACCCCATGGCTACTCTGGCTCAGGATCCTTCCTTAGGTGTGCACACACCCCTCCATCAAGATGGATTTCATTCCAATGGCATCTGGGAGGGCCACTGGCAAGACTTACTGTGGTCTGGCGTGCCCTGCCTTTTTGACCCTGTGAAACCTATTTGCGCATGTATAGTGTCTCCCTTGCCCTAAGGATGGGAAATATGTGACCTCTGGATCTCTGAACAGGATTTAGCCCCTCTCTGTTCCTGCCATAAAAGTGTCCAGTGTCCGGTTATCCACCCTATTCCTGTTGTTGTTTCTTATATCGAAGTGCAGATCTCTAAATGTAGACGGCAGTCTGGTCATAAATATGTAGCCCGGGGCCCATCTGTCTCTTGCCTCAGGAAATGTAGACAGGGGGCTGGTAGTAAATGTCCAGCCTGGAGCTCATCTTTTTCTTGTCCCCGGAAGTGTGAACAGGAGGCCAGTTGTAAATGTCTAGCCTGGAGCCAGTCTATTTCCCGCCTCAACTTAATCTCATCAGGCCTCAACTTCCTCATCTTTGAATGGGGATAATAATAGGGCTCACCGCATAGGGTTGTTATGAGGCTAAAGGACGTCAATACTGTAAAGCATTGAGAACAGTGCTTGGAACCTGGTTAAGTAATGTACATGCATTTGTTAAATAAAATACCTACAAAGCCTGTAGATGCTCCTGGCTGACAGGAGGTCATCTGACAGTGCCAAATGACACTGGTTTGGCGGGTTTGGTGTGCTCTGCAGAGCCCATTGAAGAAAACCAGGGGGTGTGTGGTGCCTTTAGGAAAGACCATCAGCCGTTTTGGTTCACGGACAGCATGGATGCCTGCAGGGTGAACGTGAGTTCTCTGCTACAGTGACGGCCGCACCCACTGTGCTCTCCAGTCTTCCCTGAAGCATTAATAGTTGTTCCTCTAATAGCTGGTCAAATAAGTTGGAGAAACAACATTTCAAGGCTGACTGGCTTTCCTTTCTTTGGAAATTCTTGAACATTTAATATTCAGATGAACCCAGTGAATCTCCATGAGGCATTTCCCAAACATGGGCCACTGGACCCCTTTTCATGGCACTTCCTACGGAATTAGGGTCTTACAGAACTCACTTGAGAGCAAGTCTAGAAGCCTGGGGCTGCCATAGAAGGTGAGAGAGCGGAGGACAGACGACCTGAGATGGAGTATCAGGTCCTATTTGCCTGACCTCAGAACAATCTAGAAAATATAGGTGCTGCTGTTGCTGTACAGACATACACCAGATGTCAGAAAGTATTACAGACAGACCCACTCCTGTCACTTTCAGGGCCTGGGGCTAGCCTTGAGTGGGGGCACCCAAGCACCCCATCCCTAACACGTCCACTCCCCCCACTCCCCAGACTCATCGGTACCCTGAGGACTCATGTGGACACCTTAGCATTCAGGTCCAGGCTCCATCCCACCCCGCCCCTTGCCTACCTCTCAGGCCTAGGGCCGCATCTCTAAGCAGCCGTGGCCTGCCTGCCAGAGGACAGATGGGGAAAGAGGCAGTGGGGGCCCTAGAAGCCAGCTCAGATAGCGAATTCAGATGCCTGGACGTCTGCAGGGTGGTTTACAAGGTGAGGGTAGATGGGGCACTTGGCATCTGTGGGTTCCTGTCTCCGTGGGATGTGGTGTGACCAGAGGACGCACGGGCTATGCCCTCTCTCTGGGGTGGCCCAGAGCAGGAGCCGGCGGGAGTCTGGGTACAGGGCGACAGGTGTGGGCACTGACACGGCAGTGTCGCAGGGCCTGAGCTGCAGGTAGGGCTCTTCCTCTGCTCCCGTCACCAAGCTGAGCCTCTCCATAGCCTTGTCCTTGGTAGTGTCTGGTGACTTCTGAGCTTCCAGCTGGGCAGACACTTGCATTCTAATCTCCGCTGTAACCCAGGGGCCCAACTCTGCACCTGGCACCCTGTGGGCACGTCCCCAGTGACTTTGCCGCCAGCAGTCACCCATGGCCCCTACCCCCCATGAATGGAGTAAACAGTGGAGCTCAATTTATGCTATGAATTGTGGGCGGAGGGCCACTTCTCACGGGAAGCCCGGGCCTCTGCCCACGGTGGGCGCTCAGGGCAGGCTGCTGACTAACAAGGCTTTCAAGGCCTGCAATGTTAATGTGCCTAAGAGGTGGGCCTTGAGATAAGTGCCTTTGCTAATTTTTGTACATGAGAAATATTCTTCACAGGGTGGTTTAGTCAGAAGAGCTATGGAACAGGTAATGAAATTGGCCTTGTGAGAGGAGCCCGGGTATTAACACTGTTCAGTAGGTCTTGTTCACAGTGTCCTAGTAGGGTGGGATGCTCCTAGGGGCCTCAAAGCTCTATGTGGAAAATTACAGAGCAGCCAAGGTTCAGGGATTGTTGTCCCTCCAAGAATGGCCATGCTTAAAACCTCCCTGCTAGGCTCAACTAGTGGCTTCTTTTAGAACCCAGGCCAGTTCTTTTTAAGAAAACACTTTATTGGGTTTTCAAAATTACCAAAGCTTGTTTTAACACAGAAGAATGTTATAATTATTAAAGGGTAAAAAAGGTCAACAGTTTCCCTGTCTCCCACCCCCTTACTTCCTCAGAGGTGCTGGTGTTAACAATTAGGCAATTAATTAGAGGGCTTTTCGTGTGTGTCTCCATATACAAAAATATATCAATATGTATAAAATAATAGAATATAGGGGGATTTCTGTTTTCATATGTTGGTGTTTGCTTTTTTTCTTTAAGAGGAATCACATTCACCCATTATGCTGCAATTTCTCTTTTGACTTAATATCACAAACATTTTCTAAGTCCATATAAATAGATCCACTTCATTAAAAAAAAAAAAAAAACAGCTACATAATGTTCCACATTGTGAGTATCATAATTCATTCAGCTGTTTCTCTGTTGTGTATTCAGGCCGTTTCCAGGTTTGGTTTTTAATTATTAGTAGGTCTCATAGCAGTTCTTATCAGCAGTTTTCTTATAAATATTCTCTAGTTTCTCTATCTTGCACATATGTTGCAAAAGACTATTTTACCTTGGGAGAATTATAGAAATGGTGGACAATGAAAATGGTTTTCTTTACCATCACACTGATAAGAGTTTTGAAACCTTAACTTGTCACCCTTTCAGAATATTTGCCCCCAGTCACACATTCATTGGGACAGCCTGCGCTTCCTGAGCTCTGTGCGTGGCCCTGGAGTGGGACAGTGCCCAAGAAGACAGTCCGTCCTCAAAGAGCCATGTGTCGGCATAAGTGCCGAGACAGGCAGACAGACCGAGCATCTATGCTCCTCGCTGGGAGAGCTAGAGGATTAACAGAAGACAGTGCGGACTCGGTTCAAGTCCTGCCACTACCACTCACTTGATATTGTGGTCTCGGGGAAGCTGGCTCCTCTGTAAACTAGGGAAGATAGTAGGACTTTCTTATTTATTTACGGTGGCACCGGGTCTTTGTTGCTGCACTCTGGCTTTCTCTGCTTGCAGTGAGCGGGGGCTACCCTCTAGTTGTGGAGCATGGACTTACTGCGGTGGCTTCTCTTATTGCAAAGCACAGGCTCTAGGCATGCTGGTTTCAGCAGGTGCAGCTCGCAGCTTTAGCTGCCCCACAGCAAGTGAAATCGTCTAGGACCAGGGATCAAAGCCATGTCCCCTGCATTGACAGGCAGATTCTTAACCACTGGGCTAGCAGGGAAATCTCAGACTTTTCTCATGGGGCTGTTGTGAAGACAAAGAGGGTTAATGTAAAGAAAAGTACTTTGGACCAAGCCAGCAAGTCAGAAGCTCCAAGGGGCTGCAGTTGCTGTTTGCAGCAGCCTGCCTCTCTGCGGAGAGATTGGGAAAGCTCCTGTGAGTGTGGACATTTCAGTTGATTTTGAAGATAAGCTGAAGGGTATTTTTGTCTGTTGGGGAAAACAAGCACTCCTCACCCACCACTAACACCTGGTCCTGACCTGGTTCTTCTGCACCCCAGGTGGTTGAAAGATTCAGAAACCTCTTCATTTTCAGTTACAAAAATAACCTCTGAGCCAGGGTTAGAGAGTTTTCTCCCCAGTGGTAAACAAGTTCCTGTTACAATGGAGCTGGGTCTGGCAGCCCCAGTAATCATGCTGCTACCCGGAAAACATTCAGCAGGATCGATTCTTGTGTCAAAACGAAATGGAAACTTATCAGAAACTTCCTGTTGAGAAAACGATTCTTCTCACCCCAGACTTAGCATATATTCAAAAACCTCCTAACTCCCCAATCTGCTAAGGCAGGTAAAGACCTAGAAATACCCTCCAGCCTCGTCTGAGTAGGCAGGCACCCAGGGTCGGCCCCCCTCACATAGCCCAGAACCAGGATATAGTGGTTAAGATTATAGCCTTTGAAACCTGTCTTCCTGGCTCTAGAACCTATGTATGCTCTTTATTAACTATGCATGCATGCTTAGTTGCTTAGGTTGTGTCCAACTCTTTGCAGACCCTATGGACTGTAGCCTGCTGGGCTCCTCTGTTTTCTTGCCAGGGAATTTCCAGGCAAGAATACTGAGTGGGTTGCCATGCCCTCCTCCAGGGGATCTTCCCCACCCAGAGAGTGAACCCACATCTCCTGTGTCTCCTACATTGCAGGCAGATGCTTTACCCACTGAACCACCCAGGAAGCCCCTATTAACTGGCCTTCAACAAATTACTTAATCTCTTTTAGCCTCAATTTCCCTTTCTGTGTAATCGGACCAGTAATACCTATCGCAGAGCCCTAATAAAGACATACAGCGTAGGGCCTGGTACACAATGAGGCTGCATTATCTGATGTCTGGTATTATCCTTGTCGATGGAGATGGCCACCCTGCCTCTCTCCACCTCCCCTGAAATTGGGGCTAGCACACCAGACCTTCTGACCATCCTTCCCAGATGCTATTTGAGAACTGGTTCTGTGATGGCATAGGGCACACGGACTGGGAGATTCCCAAGGGAGGCACCTAACCCTGCCTGGGGTTGGGAAGAGGTCAGCTAAGATGTGCGCAAAAGAGAGATGCTTGATCTGGGCTTTCAAGAATGAGAAGGAAGGGTTTCTCTGGTGATCCAGTGAAGACTCTGTGCTCCCAATACCAGGGGCCCAGGTTCTATCCCTGGTCAGGGAACTAGACCCCACATGCTATGACTAACAGTTTGCATTCCACAACTGAAGATTCCACATGCTGCAACTAAAAAAAAAAAGCTCTTGCACGTCACAATGAAGACTGGAGATCCCACATGTGGCAACTAAGACCCGGTGCAGCCAAATAAATAAATATTTTTTAAAGTTGTATTTTAAAAAGAATGAGAAGGAGCTCCCTGGTGAAGAGGTTGAGAAGAGGGAACAGCTTGTACAGAACTTCCAGGAACAGAAGTTTGCAGATTATGAGTAACTTGGTTTGGCTGGAATGAGATGCTGGGCTTGGCGGGGGGAGGAGGGCAATAGCTGGGACCATGTGAGGAAGGGCCCTTTTGCCAAGTACACCTGGGAGGTTGAACTTGATTCTGAATACCCTGGGGAGCCATTGAAAGGCTCCAAGAAGAGAAATAACACACTTTGGTTTGCATTTTAGACCATTTGCTCTGGTAGTAGGGTGGAGGATGGTTGGGGTAGGCCATGGCCAATCTGACCCAAGCATTATCTAGGGTCATCTTCTCCTTACTGCTTCTAATTGAATTAGACATGAACTCCCACCCCAAACAAGGAGGGGACCAGCGTTTCTCCACAGGTCTCTGGGGATTCTTGGGAACTTTCATTTCTCTCACCAGCTCCTTTGATGCCACACTCCTGGCTTCTGCTGAATTTTTCAGTTCCATCCTGCACATAGTGACCCCTGTAGCCACTGAGTCACCTCCTGGTCGGTCCCTTCATTCCTACAGGACCCATGATCAAGGTCAGATGTCTCTGTGGGTAGGGGGGAAGGGGGAGGGCCTGATGCTGCTGGTGGCACAAACACCATGGCATCGAACTTTGCATAGTGTTGTGTTTGGAAGTCTCATGACTGTTCCTGCTTCAGTGGGGAGCGGTCAGCGGCAGCTGCTTCTCAGTGCGCTCTGCTCTCCCTGCTGGCTCAGACTGGCTCCAAGGAAATGAACACAATTGCCTTACTTCCACAGAGACCAGTGTGGACTGCTAATCACAGTATGGGTTTCCCAAGGTGGTGCAGACCTAGCCTGTTTTCACTGCGTATTGATTCCGTGGTCAGTGAAAGTTCTTGTGAGAAATGAATATTTCAAACAGTGGGCCTGAGTTTTCTTCAGAATAAAATAAACTAAAGCTCAAACCGCTAGTCCCCAGCACAGAGGGTCCTGCTTGGTGGATGGGCAGGTGAGAGGCACATGGAATGCAGGGCCCTGGGCAGTTGATTTGACCTTGCCGGGTTAGTCTCTCCATCTGAAAATGGACATTATATTACTTCTTTACAGGAAGATTGTGAAGTTGCAATGAGGTAGTGTGTGCAAAATCACTTTACTTGGCCTATAGTTGGGCTTTTGGGTGATTTGGACACATGAGACACTACAGTGAACTGAATTGTGTCCCCCGAAAATCCGTATGTTGAAGCCGTAACCCCCAGTGTAACTATATTTGGAGAAAGGGTCTTCAGGAAGTATAACAGTAGCCTGATCATTTAGGACTGTGACCTTATAAGAAGAGCGATCTCTCTCTTGCACATGCTCTCTCTGCCATGTGAGAACACAATGAGAAGGAGGCTATCTACAAGCCAAGAAGAGAGCCCTCACCAGAACCCAGCTATGCTGACTACTTGGATCTCAGACTTCTGGCCCCCAGAACTGTGAGAAATTCACAATTCTGTTGCTTAGGCCATCCGGTCTGTGGTACTTTATTATGGCGGCCCAAGCTGGCTGAATGGAAGGAGACTGGAACAACTCAGTGGATCCGGGGAAACTCCATGCCGTGCACCTATCATCTCTTGCGGTAGACCCAAAGCACCTTGACATCCAGTATCACACAGTATTTCTCACTGTAACTGGAGGCCAACTGGTCCAGCCAAAGGCTTTCCAACTGAAGGGTTCTATGGAGGGGCGTGGGCCACCACACAGAGCTAGGTGGAGGAAGAGGTGAGTGAGTTGGCCTCCAAATGCTCTTTCCTACCCTTTCAACCAGGAGAGTTGTGAGTTTATGTTTCCCATATTGGGCTTTTATGGAAAATCTTATTAGAAAAAAGCAGCTCCACAGCTAGGAGAAGAGGGAAAACCACAAATTGGATCCAACCCTTCATGTTACAGATGAAGAATTTGAGGACCAGAGAGGGAAAGGGCCTTGCCCACGCACAGATGGTCAGTGGCAGAACACTCTGTCCCCCATGGTGCTGTGGTCAGGCACCATTCTTGTTAACAATTCTTGTTATGTGAGTGAAAAATACTGGCTTTCTCAAACGCTATAATTTGGCTTTCACTGTCTAAGAAATGGGGATAAGAAAGGGCTTATAGGGGACTTCTCTGGTGGCTCAGTGGTTAAGAATCCACCTTGCATGCAGGGGATGTGAGTTCAGTTCCTGGTTGGGGAACTTAGATCCCACATGCATGCATGCTGAGTCGCTTCAGTCATGTCCAACTCTTTGTGAGGCTCTGTCAGGCTCCTCTGTCCATAGGATTCTCCAGGCAAGAATACTGGAGTGGGTTACCATGCCCTCCTCCAGGGGATCTTCCTGACCCAGAATTCTAACCCACGTCTCCTGTGTCTCCTGCATTGCAGGCTGATTCTTTACCTCTAGACCCACCTGGGAAGCCTAAGATTCCACATGCGGTAGAGAAACTAAGCCTCTGCACCACAATTAGAGAGTCTGTGAAGTGAAAAGTAAAAGTCATTCAGTCATGTCTGACTCTTTGCAACCCCATGGACTGTAGCCCACCAGGCTCCTCTGTCCATGGGATTCTCCAGGCCAGAATACTGGAGTGGGTAGCTGTTCCCTTCTCCCAACCCAGGAATCGAACCAGGATCTCCCGCATTGCAGGTGGATTCTTCCATGCACCACAGCAAAAGATCCCACGTGATACAACAAGATTCTGTGTGCCTCAGCTAGGACCCAATACAGCTGGATAAATAAATAAAGACTTACAAAAGACAAGTATAATTACAAAAAAAAAAAAGAAAAAGAAAGGAAGGGCTTATGGTCACTACTGGCAGTCCCAAAGAAACTTCAGGCCCAAAAGTCCCTGTGGGGTCTCAAGCCCACTGGAGGAGGCCAACAGTGAACTCTGCCAGGGACATGCAGGAGAACCCTGGCCAGGCCAAAGAGTCACCAAAGGACATCACACGTAAGCCAGTAAGTCACAGCAATTTCTGAGGGAGAAGGTTTCTTCTTAGAAAGACACAGAGCTGATGAGCATGGACCCTGACCCTCTGAAAGTCTTGGTGGTAGAATGATGGACTTTTGTGACAGTCCCCTCACTTGCTGACTTCTTTTCTACTTTCCCTTCCTCCTTTTCTTCAGCCACTTCCACAGAGCATTTGCTGCCTGGAAATTTATGTTAACCATTACTGCAAACCCAGGCGTTCATTTCATCACTGGCAATCAGTTCTTGTCCTTGGGGAAACCTAATTAGGTATTACAGGACTTTTGATGTCGTTTCCATGGAAACCTCCATAGTAATGGTGTACATGCAGAATATATGCTCCAGGGAGTTTGGAAAAAATACATATATATTATTACCGGATTTTAAGAAGGTCTTTAATTTTTTTCCTCTTGCTTTTTCCCTGCATATATATATTTTTAAATCATGGAAATTTTCCCTGGAGTTTTTCTCCCACAGAGAAAACAGTAGAGAACACAAAGGGCCTTTTCCATCTTCTCTCCTTTAATTAAAAAAAATTGATAGTTGTACAAGAATGAAAGTTTTTTTGGATCGGTCAGAAAATGTCTAAGCAGGATCTCCCCTAACAGTTGAGAACATTTTGAGAAAAGATATTGCTTAAATAACTCAAAAGGCTTCAAGTCTTTCAAAATAGAATGGGGAAACGAGCAAATTCAATGAGTCTATTCCAGACGTATTTACACTAAAAAAATAAAAGGCAGGTTCCCTGGTGCAGTTTCCTCTGTTAGGTTGATAGTGGGGGCTTCAAGACAGTCTCCTTGTCTCCCTGTCAAGATAGCCTGTTCCCAGCCCTGCAGTAACACATGGTGGGCTCCAGAGCTTATACATGAACTGACCTCTCCTGGGTGACCAGATGGCCCTTCAGGGTTGACTCCCACAGGGAGCTAGTGAACTGCATGATTGCTCTGTGAGAAACTCCAGTGAGGGAAGTGTGCAGACGTGGTCCGACTGAGGTGGGGGTGCAGATGGAAGGTGGAGAGAGAGAAAGAGAGCCTGTTAAGCACTCTCATGCCACAACTAAATTCAAAGGTTCTGGAGAACCAGTCAATTACTGAACTATTTTTTTTGACACCTCTAATTGACCACTCAAGGATGGAATGTCCACAATGACCTCTTTGGTAGCTGCTGGCTGATCAATTTACCCCCCCAAATTTGCCAAGAAGATTCACCACTCCCAAGAGTCCCTGCACTTTTTCTCTTCCACACCTGATAAATTCTGTTTTGCCTTTGTTCCGTGGTTCAGTCTACCAGTTGACTTCCACACATGTGAGAAACACGTTGCATGCAAAATAACTCAAATGCTTGCAAATTGATTTTTTAAATGCTTTGAGTTTTCTTTGATGTATGAAATGATGTGTCCCCTAGGTGGTGTAGGGGTCAGGGAAGCTGGCATGGCCCTTGATCATGGTCTCCTCTTCATCCAGTTGCCCAGTTATTGGGACAGACTGGCCAGCCTTGTCTGATTAACCATGCTGGCTGGGAGGGTGGGAGTGGAAGTTCCTTCTATGGGCTGTGGCCTGAGAAGCTGAAAGGGAAATGTTGGACATGGCAGGCAAACCACCCAACTTCTAACATGTGTGTTAAGTGAAGGCATGAGTTAGATTTGTTTATGTATTAGTTTTATTGCATGACAAAGCACACCCCATATTAATGTCTTAATAATCATTTAGCTCACGATTGTGCGGGTCAGCAGTCGGGGCAGGGCTCAGCATGGTAGTTCTTCTGCTGGTCTCACCTGGGGTGAGCGTCTGTCATGCAGCTTGTCAAGGAAAGCCTCGTCTTATGTCTAGCAGCTGTGTGGGCATAGGTTGGAGTGACAGGGAATGTGGGGCCCAGTATTGCAGCAAGCCCTGCTGCACTGACCTTCTTCAAAGGTCACAGTCTACGTCATATTCTCTGATACCCCACTGGCGAAAGGAAGGCAAATGGCCAGCTTCAGATTCAAGGGCTTGAGAAATGGACTGTACTTCTTGCTGGAAAGAGAAGCAGTCACACATGAAGAAGCAGACAAAAGGAATGGGAGCAATCAGTGGTATTGTGGTAGTACAACACCCGGTTTGTCTGATACAGGCCTTCCGAGTGCTGCTAACTCCCTGCCTTGCCCAAGAAGCTTTCCACGACGGTCCCTTATTGTGTCTCTTGTATGCTGGAGTTAATTGAGATCATGGGCTGATTCATGGGACATGTGTCTGATTCATGTTTATATCACCACAGTTTTCTCACCTAGTTGAGTCTAAAAAGAATCTTAAAAGAACTGAGGTATAATTGACAAATAAAATTGTATATATTTAAAGTGTACAATGAGATGATTTGATACAAGTATACATTGTGAAATGATTACCACAACAAGTTAATTATCACATCTACTACCTCACATTGTTACCTTTTTTTTTTTTAAAGAACACTCAAGACCTGTTCTCTTAGCATATTTCAAGTACTAGTTGGTACTTCCTAATTATTTTATTGAATTGAGGTGAGTTGAATTGGTTCTCCTTTCTTTCTAATTACAAGCTCCTTGAAGGCAAGTTTGGAATTGCTCTGTCACATAAAATCTCCCTCCCAAAGCTCTTGGAATTACACCAACTGGCTGAAAAATCCCACAGGCTCTTAGAACCAGTTAATGGCAGAGGATCAAGTCTGGAGCCAGCTCCGTTCAGGATAGTATCTGGGGTGAGAGCGGTACTTGCAGATGACCCCAGGTCCTGGCACCAGAGCATTCCGTTTTCAGGCTGGCCAGACCCCAAAGGAGTGGAATCACTGCTGGAGGCTAAGGAGGCAGTAAGACTCAGCAGTTTGGAGAATGTGGCGTTCCTTCCCCACTCAGGAGAAACCTGGGCAAGGTCAGGAAGGAAGAGTGTTTGTCACAGAGCTGAGTCTTCTGCTCTATGACAGCTCAGAGCAGACTTTCCCCCTGCCCCCCATGCCAGATCCTGTCTGTGTCACTTCAGAACTGTTCCAGAATTTATCAGGGCGACCAGTCAGACTGCTCTAGAACTAGGTCTGGGTGGCTGAGACCTAACGAGAGGGGAGGACAGTCCTATGCCAGAGTCACCCTCCCCTCTCTGGTCCAGCACTGCTCCAGTACTTTCTAAGGCTTGGAGATCACCTGGGACCCTTTATTCCAGATTGGACCAGCCCTTGGGAATAGGAGGGTGTCCTTCTCATGGCATAAGATAACTCGTCAGGTACTCGGTTAGTCACAGGCTTAGCAATGAGTTTTCTACACGAGTTTCCACTGGGCCACTGTCCACCTGCCCTTTTCTTCACATGACATAGTCATTCACCCACACACCTCTTTATTCAGTAAAATTCCATTGACTGTACCAGGACCATCCTGGCCCTTGGAGAAAGGTGAGATGAGCCAGGCATGAGTCGTGTCCCCAGGGAGCTCATGTGCCTTGAGACCACACATGAGGTCTGCATAGAAGGAGGGCTGAGAATAGAGCACAGAAAGATTTCCCTGGTGGTCCAGTGGTGAAGAGCCTGCCTGCCAATGCAGGGGACACGGGTTCGATCCCTCGCCTGGGAAGATTTCCACATGCTGCAGAGCAGCAAGGCCCATGTGCCAGCTAGCTGAAGCTAGTGTGCCCAGAGCCTGTGCTCTGAACAAGAGAAGCCAGCACAGTAAGCCTGCACGGCACAGCAAAGAGCAGCCCTCACGTGCTGCAGCCAGAGAAAAGCCCATGCGAAAACCCAGCACAGCCAAGAATAAATAATACATTAAAAAAAACCAACAGGCCACAGAATAAGGGCTCTTCAGGGTGGAAGGCGCTTCAGGACTCATCCAACCTATCCGCCTGTTCCTCAGAGGAGGAAATCAGACCCAAGATGGGGGAGTCTAGTCATCCAGGGTCACACAGTCAACAGCAGTTATTGATTCACTACACAAGAATTTACCCAACACCTATATGTGCCAAGAGCTGGGCCGGCACCAGAGATTCCACAGCAAACAAGGCAGATATGACCCCTCATCCCTTTTTGGGTCACAATTCGGGTTACATTTTGGGATCACCCAAGGAAACTTAAGAAAATTCCCAATGCCAGAGCCTCATGCCTAGAGTTTCAGATTTACTTGGTCTAGGGTGGGCCAGAATGTGGATCTTTAAAATAAGCTTTCCAAGTGATTGTTGCAGACAGATCAAGAAACACTGCTCTGGGTGGTGGGTGGAGAGGTGGGAAAGAGATAGATAAAAACCAAGTTGTTGTTGTTCAATAGCTAAGAAAGTGAAAGTGAAGTTGCTCAGTCGTGTCCGACTCTTTGTGACCCCACGGACTGTATGTAGCCTACCACACTCCTCTGTTCAAGGGATTTTCCAGGCAAGAGTACTGGAGTGCCATTTCTTTCTCCAACAGCTAAGTCATATCCAACTTTTTGCGACTCCGTGCACTACAGCGTTCTAGGCTCCCCTGTCCTTCACTCTCTCTTGTAGTTTGCTCAGATTCCTATCCATTGAGTTGGTGGTGCTATCCAACCATCTCATCCTCTGCCGCCCCCTTCTCCGTTTGCCCTCAATCTTTCCCAGCATCAGGGTCTTTTCCAATGAGTTGGCTCTTGGCATCAGGTGGCCCAAGTGTTGGCGCTTCAGCTTCAGTCCTTCCAATGAATACTCAGGGTTCCAAGTAAAATGAGTACACAGCTGAGACTTGTGATTTGTAAGGAATGAACAGGATGCTGAGTGAGGATGCTGAGTGAGGATGTGGCAGGATAGGGTACTGTTATCTGCTTGAGTCTGAAAGGAGGGAGGCTACACTTAGAGAGTTGTGGTTCCAGGGGTCAGATGGGAGCAGGAACAAGGGTGTCCTCCTATGGGACAGCAAAGGAATCTTCTGGGCCGTACTGCCCACCCTGCTGACTGACAGACCCCTGCACTGGAGCCCTGTCCAGCAGAAACTCTTGATCTTCAGCCTGGACTATATCCCCATGGGCCCCCATACATACTGTCTCTCAGTGCCTCACAGGGATTAATAATCCCTCACGTTTTGAGAGTACAGGTATCCCTTGGTATCCACAGGGGATTGGCTCCAGTAAACTCTGTGAACACCAAAATCTGAGGAGTAAGCTCAGTAAACTCTGTAGACACCAAAATCCAAGTCCCTTATATAAAATGGTATAGAACCCTCAGCCCTCTGCATCCACAGTTCTTCATCTGTGGATATTGATGGCCGACTGTAGTTCATAAAGAATGTTCTCTTGTATTGCTAATCCCAAGAGATGGACAGGGTCAAGATTAATAGTATTATGACAGAGATGTGGAAATAGGCATAGAGAGGTGATGGGGCTTGCCTACGATCACACAGCTAGTGTCTGGATGTGTGCGACTTCAGTCCAGCTCACCAGCCTCCAACTCCACTACTCAAGCAGATAACAGTACCCCACTACTGCATGTTGTCCCCCTCCCCAATCTTGTGCCAGGAAACTGTAGCAGAAGCAGGTCATGTGGGAGGCAGGTGGGGACACCACCCTGGTGCCAGCCGCTTCTCATCAAGCTGGGCAGAACTGCCGACCTGCCGCCACTTGAACATGGATGGTGTACACTCTCGCTCCTCATCAGGGAATCCAGGGAACCTGCGGCTCTGCCCAGAGTGAACCCAGTTACTATAGTAACCTGATGCAGTTCTTTCTTATAGGGCGGATGGTTTTCATTTTGTATTTGAAGAGTTTGGCCAGGCAGTCACGTTGCCATGGCTCAGCCTGTCGGTGGCAGTTAGGAGCAGAGGGAGCCCTTTGAGCAGCCTCCAGGTCCCCCTAATTGATGGTGGAAACCTGTGTCTGGAAAAACCCCGGCTCAGCTGCACTGGGAAAGGAGAGGGAGTCTCAGCTGGTGCTAGGCTGGTCCTCTCTCCCATTTAGAGATCATGCCTTTCCAATTACAGCTGCCTGGGCTGAGGTTGGTCCCTCAGCCCCTTGCTCCCATAGTACCTTCTGTTAATAATTCACCTCCACAAGCCTCATCACAGGAGCCATGCTCAGAGCTGTTTCACTGCCTCTTGAATGCCCAGCCCCCGGCAGATAGAGGGCCTCCAGCATATGTTTGTTGAATGAATGAATGAATGAATGACCTTCTGTAGTTTATGAAGCCCTTTTATACCCGTTATCTCCCCTATTCCACGTCATAGCTGTATGAGATCCCAGGGCAGGAGGCAGGGTGAACTGTGGTCTAGCAAGGTGAGAGCATGGCTTGCACAGGCTGCCTCCCCTCCGTGAGCACTCCTGCAGCCGCACCTGCCTCTTCGCAGCCGGCTGAGTAGCCTAGTACTTGCTCCTTGTGGCAGGCAAAATGGCACAGCAGACCCTAAAGCAGGGCAGCCAGGAGACCCCTTATCCAAGTCACATGACTGCACTGATTCACCTTGAATTTGTGTCGCAGATCCCTTGACCCTCAGAGGTCCCAGGCACGGCTGCCATGGTTTTCTTTCCTGCATCCTCGGTTGTTAGGATGGTGGCCTGTGGGGGTGGCAGTGAAGGAAGGAGAAGAGAAAAGTGCTTGGTGACTAACTTCAAAATACAGCAAT
This sequence comes from Capra hircus, assembly GCF_001704415.2. Lineage (NCBI taxonomy): Eukaryota > Metazoa > Chordata > Mammalia > Artiodactyla > Bovidae > Capra > Capra hircus. The sequence continues at coordinate 104,313,803 of NC_030810.1, read as the reverse complement.
TAAAAAAAAAAATTACAAACGACAACAAAAGACACCAGAAGTTTCCTTTGGCCCCAACTGTAGAGGAAACAGCAGGAGAGACAGAGGAAAGGGCCTCTACATCCCTAAACAACCTGTGAAGTGGAGCAAAGAGATGGGGGGTTGGTGAGGAAGTCTCAGCTCAGCCTTTGACCAGCACGCTGACCCAACCTCTCTGTTACTCCCGCCATGCTGAAGGTTAAGTCAGACTTTTCCAGGTTGAATCAAACTTCTGCCTCCTAACCCTGGCCCCAACATTCGTTTCTTTCTGAGGCAGCTGAATTTCTTTCTGGCTGCCAATCCTTCCTGGCACTCGTGGGCCGCTCCTCTGGGCAGGTTGTACCAGTGCATGTGGGGCCCGGCTCGTGTTAGGCTGGGGGACCCTGGCCTTGCCCCCCACCTTATGGGCCAAGCAGCCATGCAAAGAATTGCCCTGCGCGGCCCTGGAGCCGACAACGTGTGGGGCTGAGTGATGGGCAAACCAGGACAGAGCAAGCTGGAGAGGCAAGGGCCCAGCACAGAGAGGGCATGGCATGCGGTAAACACTTCCATCCCTTCTCAGAACTGAGGTGCACGCCTGTCCAGGAGGCCCCCATGTCCAACACAGGCCCCTGGTCTCAGGCCTCACCCTCTAAGAATCAGGACCTTCGAATGTCCAAACTGGATCTCAGAGCCTCTCGTTTTGCAGCAGAGTCTGGGGCCACGGAGGGGAAGCACATGAGGCCCCCTTGCATGGGGAACTCTACAGTGAGACCTCCTTGAGAACAAGCCAGGGCTTTCCTGGTGTGTGAACCCAGCACTGAGCCCAGGCTGGGCGCACAGCAGGCACTCAGCAAAGGCTTGTTTCGGCTGCTTTGCTCATCTTTCCTGGTACGACAGCGAGAATCTCAGCTTTGTGGAAAGAAGGTGCTGGCTGGAAGGGAGCTTAGACAAACCCGAGCCCAACACTCATTTCCAGAAAGAGACCCCATGGATTAATAATGCTAAAAATAGCAATAACAATACTTACGGAGCTGGTACTAGGCAGGATTCCCCACGCTTCATATATACTGGCCCATTGCAGCTTCATGGCCGCTTCTATGCAGCAGGTATTACTCTCACTGTCCCCAGAGGAGGAAACTGAGGCACAGAGAGGCTCAGTAACTGGCTCGAGGTCACAGAGGTAGTTAGTGTAGGGATCAGGATCCCGATCCAGGCAGTCTGGCTCCAGGGCCCTCACCGCTAACATCCCGGCAGCGACAGAGCAACGTGCCGCCCGCAGACACCGTTCTCCCCGTGGGGAGAGGAGTCTGTGCGAGCCCCTGTGAGTTCACTCACTGAGCCTTTTCATCTCCACATCCCCCTCAGGGCTCAGCTCAGGGCCTGGCAGGGGCCCAGGGGCCTATGTTCAATACAGTGAGCTGTCCGTCTTCTTAGTCATGGCACAGCCAGTTTAGGGGCCCCTTGGAGCTGGAAGGAACCTTGGGGAGCAATTTACAGAAACAGAGGCCCAGAGATTGACGTGTCTTAGCCAGGTCTCCTGACTGCCCCTCCAGGGCTGTCTTCCCCCAAGCGAGGGCTCCAAAGAGTTTCCCTGGGGAGAACCAGCTGCCCCGTCCTCCTTCACCCCCACTGTGGGCTTCCCTCCGGGCTGCGCTCACAGGCTTTCTGCTCCCACAGCTCTTCGTGATTGACAATGGTGCAGACGACTGGCGGATAGCCATGACCTATGAGCGCATCCTCTACATCAGCCTGGAGATGCTGGTGTGCGCCATCCACCCCATTCCTGGCGAGTACAAGTTCTTCTGGACGGCACGCCTGGCCTTCTCCTACACGCCCTCGAGGGCAGAGGCCGACGTGGACATCATCCTGTCCATCCCCATGTTCCTGCGCCTGTACCTGATCGCCCGCGTCATGCTACTGCATAGCAAGCTCTTCACCGATGCCTCGTCCCGCAGCATCGGGGCCCTCAACAAGATCAACTTCAACACGCGCTTCGTCATGAAGACCCTCATGACCATCTGCCCGGGCACTGTGCTGCTGGTGTTCAGCATCTCACTGTGGATCATTGCTGCCTGGACCGTCCGTGTCTGTGAAAGGTATTCCCGTGGGTCCGGTTCTGTACTCACCTGGGGCCTCCCAGCACACTGCTCATGCTGGGATGAGGGCAGGGGGAGGGGCAGGGAGGCCCAGATGTATGTGGTCTGATGGAAGAAGCAGGCATGTACCCAAACACCTCAGGAGAAAATGGGAAAGGGGAGGACCAAGTTGGGGCTGAATATGAGCTGCAGCATTGAAACACTGGGACCAAGGTAAGCTGGGGAAAATGCATATATAATCTGCCTCATTTCTTGTTCTTTGTAAACCAATATAACTCAAAGCATCCTGGTTATATCGTTACCCCTTTCTCACGTGTGACACTTTATAATTTCTGTGTTACTGCTCCCTCTTGGAGGTAAAGGAGGCTCGCTAGCATTTTAAAGGCTCTGAGAAGTCCTGCAGTAATGAAACTAGTTTAATTTTGTTAACTCCAGATTTTCTCAAGCGTCTTCACCCATGAGTGCTTTTCCTTGCACATTACTATTGATGCCTCACTACTCAAAAAAATTTGGTCTACAGACCCATCAGCATCACTGGGAGCTTGTTAAAACGAAGACTCTCAGGGCTCACCCAAGAACTCCTGAATAGAATTTTCGCTTTAACAAATTCGCTTGTGATTTGTATGCACCTTGACATTTGAGAAGTACTGCACTGATGAACTGTACTTTGGGAACCATTGTTTTAGGAGGCTGGTAGCGGGGCCATGACTCAGAAGTAACTGGTAGGAGAGGAGGGGGTGATGGCCTAATACAGACTGGGGGCCCTAGGGCATCATGCCAGTGCCTCAGAACTGCCATCGTTGAGGCTCAAGGTTCATCCATGGCTACCCCCTTCCATAGCCATCGCCAAGCTGCCCTTTCTGACTCCTCTCCCTTTCAAGCTGGTTCTGGACATTCATTTTTCTCTGATTTTGTATGTGGAGTCTGAACATGAAGGTTAAAAACCTGGATTCTTCCCCTATGTAGCCTTGAGATCTTGAGCAAGTCACTTCACACCTCTGAGCCTCGGTGTCCTCATTTTAAAATAAGGATCACTTGAGATAGAAGGGAAGATCTATATTCACTTGAGAGAGGTGATTTTCAGTACACTGGGAGGCCTGGTCATGCATCCTGTATAATTTACTCAGATCCTGCAGTCACCCTTCATCCATCATCACTTCAAATGGCATTATCAAATATTCCATGCACAGAGAAAACAAGCAAGAGAATGCTGGAGGAGAGTTGGTCTAAAACCATCTCAGGTATGCACTGAACCACATTTCCCACCTATTTTGAAAATGTTCTGTATGCAGACAGTTCTTTCAGAAGTTTGGTCAGCAGACACACAGTCAAACAAAGAGCCCATTCTGCTGCAGCCGGACAGGGGCCCCTTCATACGGCAGGGTCAGTTTCTTAGAGCCAGTACCGAGCTGGGACACATTTCTTACATAGAAAGCCCAAAGGACACACAATACCCATGTATTCAGAACCGCATCATTACTCAACAGCTGACATTATAACATCTGTTCTAAGTAGGACCATACCTCGCCAGGCTTCATGAACCTTCCCTGGTAAGCAGACACTCTTTCTACAATGGAGAAAGCATATGTTTGGGTTCCAAGCCCAAAGTCCTCTTAATTGAGCAATATGGTGCCAGTCACTTTACCTTTCTGGGCCTCAGTTTTCTCATCTGCAAGCTGGAATTAATAATACCAACTTTTTAGGATTTGTTGTTGGAGCCAGATAACACATGTGAAATGTATATCGTAATAGTGATAGTAACAATAAATAATAATAACATAGATCTCTGATAACTCTTGGGAATCTTGTGGCTTCTTTTTAATAATTAGAACAAGCCTACTATAGGTAGACCTATGCTCTTCTTGTTTTCCTTTGTAATTGATCAAAGCTGAGTCTTCTAGCAACAATACTAATTGAATTTACATAGCCCTTTAAGGTGTTTGAAATCTTCCATGTTCTCAAATCAATCCTGTTTGGTGTATATCATCACCTCATTATCTCAGATGAGCAAACATGGAACAAAGTACCAGCAAGTGAGTTTCATTGTTTATTGAACCTGTCAGAAGTATGGGTGATGATTTTTTATTGGAAGATAAGCCTGCTTCAAAATGTGTAGCTTGCAAAGTGCTCTGTTGTGCTGAATGACCCTCCATGGCCTCCATGCTGGGACTGGGTTGACCTGGCCCTCATCAGCCCGTGGGCCTCTGTCTGCAGAGATGACTGACATGCCCAGCTGAAGCCCAAGGCAAAGGCGCAGAGAAGCAATGAGCAAATCAAAGGTTCTCCTGAAGTTTCCCCTTCTCTTGTGAAAAGGCCCTTTGACCAGGAGGCATCTGCTTAGATCTCACATGAGGTATATTAAAACACATGTTGTCATCACCCCTGTTTCTTGGGCACTTTCCCTGTGCCAGTTCTGCGTGAACTAATTCACCGGCAACTCCATTTGCCCTCACAGTGGGCCTGTGAAAGTGCCCTGTGGCTGTCCTCATTTTAGAGTGGAGGAAACTGATGTCAAGTGACTGGCCCGAGGAGCCAGGACACACGGAGCCAGAATTCGAACTTGCTTCTGACTCTGAACTTTATATTTGTCTCACCAGCCCAGGCCAAATGCTGCACTTACAAGGAAACTGTGGCCTAAACTCTCCTGGCGACGTTCCCGACCCGAGCGCCTTAAAGCCACTGAGACTGACACTTAGATCCCAGTCTGGCTGTTTGGCCCGCCTCCGATGTCTGTGCTCTTAACCATTTTGTCACCCCGTTTTCAGGGCCACCTTCATGTTAATTTCCAACTTATCTGAGTATAGGTAGTGGATGCTGTGGTGGGCCACCCAGGGGTCCCCTCTCTACCCAGGCTCTCATTCCCTCAGCTGGGGTTGTTGGCCATGGCAGAATTGCTCTGGATGAAGGGAGCTGTCTCAGCCAGGGTCAGGCCTCCTGCCCAGGGCAGCAAGCATCCAGCAACTTTGTCAGTGTAGGAGCTTAAAGGCCCAGCCCCTCCATCCCCTGCAGGATAGCTCTGCAGGGCCTTCCCGGTTTCCGGACTCCTGTGGGATCACGTGATACTGGACCCTCTCCCCGTCCCCCGTCCTCCAGACCTCAGGCCCCACCCGCCTTGATCCTGAGCGTAAGCCCAGCAAACCTTCCGCACTCACATCTCAGCATCTCAGTGACTTTCCCAGGCATCTGACCGATGGAACTGTGATTTTCCTAATCAGGCAAAGCACTGCTTTTACAAAGACCAAGCAATTTCTTTTAGAACCAAGCCCAAATGAGCATTGTCTTTCCTCAATGTCAAATAATAAGCAAGACTGGCAGAGACAGGAATTAGTCAGCCAGAGACTGTCCAGAAACTGGAGGCAGGGGCTGCTGTGGAGGCCCAGAGCCTTGGCCAGGGTGGGAAGACAGTGTGGGCAAGATGGTCTTGATTGCTCTCAGCCTGGTGGAATGACAATTCTGTCACCTGAGACAGCAGAGAGGGTAAAGGACTTGCCCAAGGTCACATAGCAGTGTGACAGGTTCTCGAAAAAACTCCCCTCTGTTGATACCCCCAGCGGGGCTTGTTCACATTCCAGGTGGGTTTCATCAGCCCGGATGCATCTCTAGCTGTGTACACACACTTCTGAAGTTGCTATGGAAATCCCTCCTCAGCAAGCCTCATTTGAAAAGACATTTCTCATAGCTGGGGTTGGCTTTTATGTGACAATAAAGGTTTTTCACATTTCCTCCTTCCAAGGAGGGAGAGAGAATTGGTAATTACCCAGAACAGCCTGCTATCAGGAGGGCAGTGCCTGGTTGCTGGGAGGGCAGCGTCAACAGCAGGCTTGTTTTCCCTGGACCCCGCCGAGGCATTACATCATGGGTTCCGAGGCCTGACAGTTGTGGCACTCGGCATTCTCTGGGATTCTCCTGGCCGCGTGCCTGCCTCCCACAGGCCTCCCAGAGCCCATCCGAGGAACCTCCTCATTAAGCACTGTCACACGCCGAGCAGCCTAGCTGGTGGAGAGACTGTCGGAGGCCCCAGGCCTAAAGGCCACCAGGTGGGGCAGGGGGCTTCCTTTTCAGGGGGCACACCCCAAAAGAAGCCTACCAGCTCATATATGGGCGCTTATCTTCCTAGGAGAAGCAATAGGGTCTCCCACAACACTAATAGAGTGAGCCGAGGCTTGTGATCCCTAGCCTCTTGGATGGAATCCCTTTGGTCTCCTCTCTCCTGAGGCCCCAGGCTGCGTCAGTATCTCAGGACTTCCAGCCTATCCACAGGTCCTTGGTGATGATGGTGTGAATTTCTATCTATGTCTGCACATTGGCATTTTTGTGAGAAATTTAATTCTGGAGACCTGGCTGCTAGAACGGGAGAAAAACCATGAATGGCCATTCTTTCTCTCATTAAAACAGAGCCACCCCTCCCATCACAAGGAAGATAAGAAGAGACTTCCAAGCTATAGAACAATTTATAATAAATATCCATAGAGCAGGGGGAGGGTGATGCTCAGAAAAATTGCACTATCAGGGGTCCATGATTTTAGAGGTTGCAAACCACTGGTTTGGAGAGTGAGAAGACTAGTTAGTAAGGATAGGAAATTATCTGTCACATTAGATGAAGCCTGCTAGACCCAAAACCCTGCCCTCTAGCTGGAGCAAGGGGAAATCAGCCTCCTTTAGGGTAGAGGAGCAGCCTGGGGCCATCCTGCTGCTGGTGCCACGTCTGGATAGATCCCTCCTCATTCAAAGTTGGATTCCTGGCAATGGGCAGTGGAGCGGGGAGGAGTAAGGAGGGGAAGGAAGGTAGGGAGAAGGGAAGGGGAATCCTATAGGGGGCCTTTGAAGCAAATCTGCAGCATTAAGAAAGAGGAAAATAATTCTCAAGATGCAAAAGATTGCTTATGAGGAACAAAAAGCAACATTTGAAGATTGTTGGGTATCCCTTATAGGGTGCCAGAAGGTGATCATCACAGAGAAGAGTGGGCAGACAGGAAATGAAAATGTATCTAGTTCACATAAGCCTAGAGTTCACAGAGAAGGACAACTGTTTTAGCAAAAAGAGAATCTACATCAGGGCGCTGATTTTTTTTTAAATGCAGAATGTGAAGGACAAAGTTAAAGGTTCTCTCTGAATGTAGAAGACAAGAACAAAGAGATGAGAGAAGAGGGTGAATAGGACAGAATTAGAAGCTGCAGAGTCAAGGCTAAGTCCTAGCACTAGAGTTATTTTGGAGGAAGAAACCATAATAAATTAGATAAAAGCATAATCAAGGACATACATGAAGAAAACTTTTCCAGAATTGGCTGGCCAGAGGGGTGGTGAGGAGGTTAAGATTAGTCAGATCAAAAAGGTTTCTGTTTTCCAGCTAGAATAGGGGGAACATTTACTGAATCATAGGGTTAAACATAAGGAAATTAACCCTGGATATTCATTGGAAGGACTGATGCTGAAGCTGAAGTTCCAATACTTTGGCCACCTGATGCAAAGAACTGATTCATTGGAAAAGACCCTGATGCTGGGAAAGATTGAAGGCAGGAGAAGGGGACGACAGAGGGTGAGATGGTTAGGTAGCACCACCGACTCAATGGACATGAAGTTGAGGAAAGTCCAGGAGATAGTGAAGGACAGGGAAGCCTGGTGTGCTGCAGTCGATGAGGTCCCAAAGAGTCAGACGCAACTTAGCAACTGAACAACAACAAGGTTAAGCAATCTGAGATGCACATAGGCAATACAGAGCTGACTTTTCCTTAGGAACCCTAAATTCTAGGAGACATTGGGGCATTAGTGTCATTTACATGAAGGAACACAAGGGTCATTCTTGGAGTTTTGTGGGCTTAGAGGTTACAGCTTACATTTTATGGGGAGCTTGGATATTAGTTGACCCAGGGGTGAATCGTAGTTAGGATCTTAACAATGGAACAGTATGAAAGAAAGACAGGAGGACAGTACTGAAGCCAGGTAAACATGCGATCCCGACTACATTTAAACATGACCGTGCAACCAAATTCTAATGTCAAGAAAGAGTAGATTCTGGAAAGAGTAAATGGATGCAATAAAATAATTCAATAGTAGTGAGAGGGTCGCTAACCCACAGACTAAAAAGGTGAGAGAAGTCTAGAAAGGATTAATAATACATGCTAAATTCATCATCTTAAGTAGAAGAGAATTTTAAAAGCCTTATCTCTCAATTTTAATAATTAGAGAAATATAGGGTAAATCATTTTTTTAAAGCTAACGGTAACCACAGGAAGAATTTTATAAGTCTAATGATGATAACAATAGTGTCAGCCAGGTATTGTTTCACTTCATCCAGACCACAGCTCCACGAGGCATGGGACTATTGTTATCTTCATCCTGCATGGGAAGAAACTGAGGCACAGGGAAGTTACAGTTTTGCAATGTGCCTTGGGTCATGGAACCAGGGGTCTGCAGACCTGAGACCACCGCCCCTGCCCCCCCCCCCCCCCAGCCTCCTGTCTGAGAGTCTCGCTTTTTCCTACCCGGAGAAGGTGCGTTTTCCACATTCCTGGATGAGAAACACAAACATCATCAGAGACAGAAAAATAAAGGAACCAGGAAGGAAAAATTGAAAAACAGAAAGCATGAAAAAAGGTGAGAGGAAACCAAACTTAAAATGTGTCACAATCTACAGAACTGAATTTACCTCCCTAATTAGAAGACAGTGTCGCTTACTTAGATAGGATTTAAAAGCAAAACTAAATGTTATGCTGTTTACAAAAGAGGTACCTTAAATAGAAAGGTCCAGAAAAATAAATGAATAGCAAAGATATATTAGGTGAGTACAAACCAAAGGGCAATTGAGTAGAAATCTTCATTTTAAACCAAGTTGAATTCAAAGCCAAAATCATTAAATGGTCCAAAGGAACCATTTAATCTGGATAAATGCATTATACACGGTAATACTGTGAACTTTTTATGCAAAAATAAATAAGGAGATAGAGAATCTGAGTTTTTAATGTTTTAATTGACTGATAAATTTTGAACTTTGTAGCTGATAAATAATACATTTTTAAAGCATCCATTGAACATTTACAAAAATTGATCAACTTCTTGGCCACACATTTCAAAACATCAGAAAAAAAATTTCAGGCATATTGTCTAACTTCAAGGCCACAAAACTTCAACTAAAAGGAATCTTTGGGGCAGCGGGATTTTGAAAGCGATCTCCTCAATTACAACTTGTTCAAAAGAGAATTATTCAAAACTACCATTGAAGACTATTTTAAAAATTACAACTCTATAAACCAAAACTCAGGATGTGCCCAAAGTTGTGCTCAGATGAACAATATCCTTAAAGTTTTACTCTGAGAAAAAGAAGCATGGAAATAAATTGAATTCATTAGGAGAACAAAAAGGCTCAGGAGAACAAATTAGTTTTATAACAAAGACAGGAATTAATGAATTTAAAAACAGAATTAGTAAATCTCAAAGGTATCAATGTTTAGCAAGCCTAATCAGGAAAAAAAAGAAAACACAAAACTAGAAATTTTAAAGCAGAATACCTACTGATTCTGAGGATAATTTAATAAATAAAAGAGAATAGCTTAACTTTTTTTGAAAGCAAAGACCTTTGAGGAAGACTTTCTCCACCAGATATCATTAATAAAATGTATTATAAAACTAAGGTAATTAAGTCTCTTTGGCATTGCTGAAAAATCAGTAATGACTGATCAATGAAACCTTCAAAATAAATCCCACTTTGTGAGAACTCAATATTTGAGCGGAAAAACCAATTAGGAAGCAATAGATTATTCCATACATGTTAATAGAAAGATGGGATACTTGGATGAAAAATCAAATTAGAATCCCACCTCTCACCAAAATAAATTCCAGGTGGATCAAAAAGTCAGATATAAAAAGAAACCATGAACAAACTCCAGAAAACAAAGTGAATATTTAATCAATCCTGAGATGGGAGAGAATTGTTAAGCATAAAATTTTAGAAGAAAAGAAATGTGAAAGAAAACACTGGAGTATCTGATTACATTATACATACAATTTTGGATTTCTGTTCTTCAAAAAAAAAAAAACTTATTTAAAAGGCAAATGTTACACTAGGAAAAATATTGGCAGCAAACATGACAAGAGGTAAATATCTCTGTTGTACAAAGCAATCCTAGTTACCAATCAGAAAAACTCATCTTCTCAGTTAAAAAAAAAAAAGCTAAAAATAAAAACACAGCCACAAAGAAAGAAATACAAATAGCCAATAAAATGAAAAAACACAGCCTCTCAAATCAAAGAACTGCAAATTGAAACTACAAGGAGAATTGCTTTTTCTCCTCTGGAACTGACAAAATTTTAAATAAATATAATTCAATGCTGAAGAAAGTTGTTATTGGTGGTGGTGGAGTGGGTGGGTTGTTTCTCTCATACTGATGGCAAGAAGGAAAATTAGCACTGCCTTTCTGCAAAACAATTTAACAGTATGTCAAGGGAGCCTTTACAAGTTCATAACTTTAACCCAGGAATTCTCCTTCTAGGAAGCTATTCTAATGAAATAATCAATTTATGTCAAGGTCCTTCATATGCATTCTACAATAGTGGAGAATCAGAAACCAAGTAAGTGTCCAGGATTTAAGCAGTTAAATAAATCATATCACATCCATATGGGTAATCAAGCAACAATTTTTTTTTAAACCCATTCTTTGAAGACTATAATAAAGTAGGAAAAAGTCATGATGTAATATTTTTTGAAAGGATCACACAAAAGTATTATATAGGATGTTACCAATTAAAAATAGATATCTAACATGCATAGAAAATGCTTGGGAAATACATATATTGTTTTCTGTGGGATGTTACATGTGATTTTTTTGGTTACATTTTACTTGTAGTGAGAATGCATGACAATATGTGTGTGTGTGTTTTAATGTAAAGAGGGATCATTTTGTTTTTTCTCCCTCCACAAAGCCCCTCGTCTCATCTTCCACAGAAACTCACATTTTCTATCAACAGGGCTTGAAAGTAAAGTTGAATGGCTGACTCAGTTTTTACACGTAATTTTCTCAGAGAAGCACAATATAAGTTCCTTCCTAAAGGGTTCCCCTTCAGATCTAGCAGGCACTGTCCTCAGTGGACAAGGTAACCAGACGACGTAAGCCTAGGCTGGGGTCCTCCCTCCCCCAGGCAGGGGTGACACTTAGAGAGCCCCTCTGTGGCCGCGGGATGATTACGGGAGGACCTAGAACCAGTGTCCAAGCAGGTGGAGTTCTGCAGGTTAGGTGTGATCCGAGGCCCGGCTGGCATTAGCTCTTCAGCACCGGCACTGGGTGGGTCAGGCTCTAGGGGCCCAGCGATGACGCGGGAGCGCCCTATCCAGTCAAGAGAAACTGCCAGCCCGCGGGTGCTTCCTGCAAGGTCAAGGCGTTTGGAGCAGGCTGGTGTAGGGGGCGCGGGGCGGGAGGGGCAGGGGCGGTGGGCGGGGTCTCAGGGGAGGGGCGGGCTTCGGGGAGGAGCCAGACGGCGGCTCTGGGCACTGTCAGAGTTCAGGTTCAACCCTGCTGTGGCGCGCGCGCCCAGAGACACAAGAATAAACTTGAGGACTGGTCCTCTGTCCCAGCGCTGCCTCTCTCTCCTGCTTCTTGCAGAGTCCCATTCTTATTTCACGTGCGTGTTTTGCACTGATCCTTACTCAATCACAGACCACTTGCTCTTTCTCTGTTGTTTCTGATTCAAAACTTCTTTCCTCTTTTTCTTGGCAGTATTTTTGTGCCCTTTGATACTTTGGCATGGCAATTGTTAATTTGTGACTGGTTTATTTGTACTTTTTATTTACATTAAATAACATTCACAAATTATAAGTAACGAATGACACCTCTTAGAAAGGGGAATCAAGAAATGAGGAAAATGCCCCCCAAAAGTAGCATTCTGAAGCACTAAGTTTGGGACATTGTGGGTGCAAAGTGAACTCTGTTGTACAGAGAAACCGTTCTATTTTAACAGTCAAGTCAATCTCCAGATTCCTCCTGCGTCTGTTACACTAAACACTAGGTTTCCCTAAACTCTCTCTCGCTGGGAGGTGCTGTGCTCAGCTGCTTCAGTTGTGTCTGAATCTTTGCGATCCTATGGGCTGTAGCCCACCAGACTCCTCTGTCCATGGGCTTCTCCAGGCAAGAATACTGGAGTGGGTTGCCATGCCCTCCTCCAAGGGATCTTCCCCACCCAGGCATCGAACCAGTGTCTTCTTCATCTCCTACACTGCAGGCGGATTCTTTACTGCTGAGCCAGTGGGGAAGCCTGGTGCTGAGAGGTGGCCAGTGCCTTTTTGCCTCCAGGATTTTTGCCTTAGGGTAGATCCATATAAGGGCAGGGCTCTTTCTCCAGCTGGAAAGAATCATTCAACCTTTCTCAACCAGGATCTGAGAATTAAGCCCTACAGAAAAGACCTGGAATGACCATCTTTCTGATACCACCCAGAATGGTACACAGTTAGTACCATCCTTGATGTATAAGAGGGAAGTTGCCTGGTTTTTTATCATAGATACCTAAGGGGACCCAGGCTTCTCTTCCCCAGGACCACATGAAAAAGCCTGCACCACTAGGAGGGGACAGTGCCAAAAATCTTACAGGGGTGGGAATCCTTGGAGGGAGCCAAGGTGAGGAAAAGGGAGGGCTTCCTGTAAGCTGCGTCAGCCACGTCTATTTGTGGGCTGACATTTGTCAAGACAGGAAATCTACATTCTGTCAACTTTTCCATTTTTCAACTTTGGGGTGGTTTTGTTTGCCCCTGGCAATGCCATGGTGCCCTGCATCTCAGTGCAGGCCCCCCCCACCAACAAGGCCTGGGACCCTCATCCCACAGCTCTTCTCCATGTGTTTAGTGGCCTGGCACATGTCATGCGCACTCCTTGCCACCCTGCGCTTTCCTCCCCCCTCCACTGTGGGCACGGCTGCCGCTGCCCAGGCTAGTGTGAAACCCTGCACTCCTGCTCTCATAGCATAGCTGCTGGGAGATATTTTTTTTTCATAAGATAGTCTCCTTCCACTTAATAGAGTCTCCTCCATCCCCTGAGACTTGACTCCAGCCTCCCAGAGGCTGAGCTGGAAGGGAATATGGGTGAGATAGGACTTCACTTGTGGCTCAGACAGTAAAGCGTCTGTCTACAATGCAGGAGACCTGGGTTTGATCCCTGGGTTGGGAAGATTCCCTGGAGAAGGAAATGGCAACCCACTCCAGTACTCTTGCCTAGAAAATCCCATGGGCGGAGGAGCCTGGTGTCCATGGGGTCTCAAAGAGTCGGACACGACTGAGCGACTTCACTTTCTTTCTTTTTTTCTTTCTTTCTATGCTACACTCCAAGTGGCACCTCATTGAGCATCCCCAGCCCCACTCTACCTCCCACCCCACCTGGATGCCTACTTCCCAGCTCTGTGCACTGCCCAAGGGTTTCCCTGGCAACTTCCAACCCCTGGTGGCTTGGGAATAGTGGCCCTGGGAACCCACCAACCCTACCACACCAGGTTCTTTGGTTTTCCCAAGAAGTTCATGGGATCTGCCTGCCAATAAAGGTCCGAGGCAGGCACGGACATGCTGAGAAGGGCCAGATGGGCTCAACACCCCCACGATAGAGGGGGCACAGAATCTAGTGAGTAAGACTCCTTTTGAAAATGGTAAACATGTCTGAGCTGAGCCAATACATGCAGTGACACTGTGGTGACAGTGCTCAGAGGCTGGTTACAGCCTGAACTCAGGGTTAAAAGACAGTTTGGCTTCTGGTTCCACCATCAACCTTGGACATTGTACATGTACTTAATCTCTCTAGGGTCATGCTGCCTCTACTGACCATGCTCTGGGACAGGGAACTCATCACTGTAAAAGACCATTCATTCAACAAACTCATGGTTGCCAGGGCAGGGGGAAGGATGAGGGGGAAGAGATAGTTAGGGAGCTTGGGATGGACATGTACACACTGCTCTGTTTACAATAGATAACCAACAAGGTCCTTCTGTCTTGCAGGGAACTCTGCTCAATGTTATGTAGCAGCCTGGATGAGAGGGGAGTTTGGAGGAGAATGGATACATGTATATGTATGGCTGAGTCTCTTTACTGTCCACCTGAAACTATCACAACAGTGTCAATTGGTTGTATTCCAATATAAAATAAAAGTTAAAAAATAAAGATTCAATCCAATCTGCAGACAACTCTGACTTAGAACTATATTCCTAATCTTTGTTCAAATTAAATTCCTTATAGTTTCTGACCTGGGTCCTAGCACTGTCTTCTTCAGCCACACAAAAATTCAAGCCACAAACGCTGGTGGTTAAACCATTGCCTTCTAGGCAGATACAGGCTTGGGGTCTTGCTCCACCTCTTAAGCACCCTGACCTTGGGCAAGCTAGCCTCAGGACATCCAGGAAATGGGATAATTCACTAAAAGCCCTTAGCACAAAGCAAAGTATTTAGCACATGCCGAGTACCCAGTGAGGCAGGCTTGTCTTCCCTCTTCTACTGTGCATGTGCGTGTCTAGTTGCTTCACTCGTGTCTGACTCTGTGCGACCCCATGGACTGTAGCCCTCCAGGATCCTCAGTCCCTAACATTCTCTAGGCAAGAATACTAAAGTGGGTTGCCTATGCCCTCCTCCAGGGGATCTTCCCCACCCAGGGATTGAACCTGAGTCTCCCTTCTCTCTTGCAATGCAGGCAGATTCTTTACCGCTGAGCCACTGGGGAAGCCCCTTAAATATTTGAGAATTCAGGTTTCATCTTCTTTGATCTAAAGGTCTCTGATCCTTCAACACAGGACCCTGTCCTGATCAGACTCCACTCTCTTGCTCACCCTCCTCCTTGTTCATCAATGTCTCCACCAGTTGGAGGTCCCAGACTGAACACAGTGCCCCAAGGATTAGGCAACCTTCCATTTTCTCCCCAATATTTTTTAATGTAGCTTGAGAGTGGCCCATAGCAAGGGCAAGCATCGCCCAGAACAAGCAAAATGACCTGGAATTAGGGAGTGAGATTCAGAGCACATCTCTGTTTAGGTGTAGCACTTTGGACATTCTCCTATAGCCCCACAGCCTGTTTTGTTAATATTCCCTGAATTCAACTGCACAGGCCCTGCCTAATCTGTGCCTTGTGACCAGCACCCCCACCCCACTCGGCCCGCCACCTGACTGAGCCACAGCTGAGTTCAGGCCAGAGGGTGTTAAGCCAAGTGGAGAACCAGGTAGGACTCTTAGTGTCAAGAGGCTCATGTCCTGTTTCCAGGACATGACTCATTTATTCCCATCCTTCAGATCTCAGCTGAAGTATAACTTCTCTGGAGAGACCTTCCTGGCAGGTCCCACCTGAGTAGGTTTCCTCTCCAACCCCATTACTTAAAAAAAAAAATCATTGCAACCTTGTTTCTTTATCACCTTCAACAGTAGGTGCCATAGATTTATAAGTATATGCTTGGGCTCGAGTTGTTATTGATCTCCATGGACATCCCTAGCAAGGTGCTGGGGATCTGGCCTGGGAGCCCATTTCTCTGCCTTTGTTTTCCTGCTGATAAAAGCAGTGGTTTATCAGACCCATGCAGATCTTTAAACAGAGAATGCCCAAATGTTGAGCTCACTCCCTCCACCCTCTGCTCTCTGGACCATTTCATACTGGTCTTCCCCACTCCCTTCTTTCCTCCATCAGATCTGCTTCCTAAATGACATTCTCCACCCCAGAGAATGCATCCACTTTCCCAAGAATGATCCTGACCTCCTAAGTCTAAACACTGAGCCAAGTCTGTCCCCTGAGCTGTAACGTTCAATTATGAACCACTTGCTGAGTAACAATAACATTAATGGTTATTGAGCCCTACAGTTCACCAGGCATTGTGTTGCTGCTGCTAAGTCGCTTCAGTCGTGTCCGACCCTCCGCGACCCCATGGAGTGCAGCCTACCAGGCTCCTCCGTCCGTGGGATTTTCCAGGCAGGAGAACTGGAGTGGGCTGCCATTGCTTAGGTAGTAAAACACACATATAAGCCCACATGGGGTTTATAGTCTACCAGGGAAGACTGTGTAGAACAATAATAACTCAAGACACATGTATGTACTTTCAAATCTATGGTACATACTGTTGACGGTGTTAAGATAAACAAGGTTGCGATGATTTTTAAGTAATGGTGTTGGAGAGGAATCCTACTCAGGTGGGACCTGCTTGGAAGGTCTCTCCACAGAGGTTATGTTTCAGCTAAGATCTGAAGGATGGGAAGGAACGAGTCATTTACAGACCAAGGGGGTGAGCTTTCCAAGAAGAGGGAATAGCACGTACAAAGGTCCTGAGCTGGCAAAGAGCATGGTTGTGGAGAGGCTGGAAGGAGAGTGATATGGACGAGCATGTGACTGCAAGGCCTGAGCTGCAGAGGGGACTCCAGGGGCCGTGTTAAGGGGTCAAAGGCAAGTGCAGTGGGAGGCCTCTGAAAGTTTTAAGTCAGAAAGTAATACAACCTCGTTCATTCTAAGACTATCACTCTGCACCTTGTGGAGAATAAATTGGAAATGGGCACGAAAACTACCGGGAGGGTGAGTTAGAAGGCCATTGCACAGACCAGGCAAAAGAGAATGGTGGCTTAGAAGGGTGGCGGTGGCGGCGGAGAGTCCTTGACTGCCTCCTGTGTACCCGGCCAAGACTGAGTGTCCCACGTATTAGGCCTCTGTTCAAAGTCATCGTTGTTGCTGTTTAGTCACTAAGTTGCGTCCGACTTTTGCGACCCCCTACTGCAGCACACAGGCTTCCCTGTCCTTCACCATTGCCCAGAGTTTGCTCAAACTCATGTCCATTGAATCAGTGATGCCATCCAACCATCTCATCCTCTGTCACCCGCTTCTCCTCCTGCCTTCAATCTTTCCCGCATCAGGGTCTTGTCTTCACATCAGGTGGCCAAAGCATTGGAGCTTCAGCTCCAGCATCAGTCCTTCCAAACTCACCGCGCTGCCCCTCATTTCCCTCTGCTTTTCTGTCTTCTTTTTCTTCAGAACTTTTCCAGTTAGTATTAGTTTTCGGCTGCAAATCACAGGGAACCCAAACAAATAGCAGCTTGAACAAAATAGAAGTTTCTTTCTTATGCGAAAGAAGACTGGGAAAGGGTCAGTAAGAAGCAGGTGTGGCGCTTCGTGGCATTAGGAACCCAGGCTTCTTCTGGCTTGTCTTGCCAGCCTTGGTATGTGGCTTCTTCCTCGTAGTTCAAGAAGGCTGCCAGAGCTCTGGCTATCCCATCTACGTTCTAGCCAGCAGGAGGGAGGAAGGGACAAAGTAATGTGTGCTTTTTTTTCCTCTAAAGACATTTCTTAAAAGTAACACATGTCATTTCCATTCACATTCATTGCTCATTCACGTGGCTGGGAAAATGCAGTCTTTATTGTTGGCAGCCATTACTCATCCCTGGGCTCTTTTACCAGTGAAGAAGGGGAGAAGGACTATTGGGGCATAACTATCCCACAGGCTCAAAACTGTTCACTATCTTTGTGCCTATGCCCACCCCCATTCAGCCCTTATTCAGACCTTGAGCCCTATGGTTCTTACACTGTAATGTCTCTCAGACTCAGCTCTTCCTGCTGCCTCGCAGACACAGATCCCTGTCATCTTACACTGGATTGTAGAAGTAGCTTCTCTGACCTCAAATTATATTATCACTAGATACATTCTGTTACCCCTAAAAGTCCTGCAGTTGCTCCCTTTAGACGGTTATGTCACATTCCTTGTTTCAGTGTTCAAGGCCTTCTATAGTTACCCTACACTAGAACCCATTTGGTTCAGTTTCAGTAACATTAGCAATGATTGTAATGCGTGGGTGCTAAGCCACTTCAGTCGTGTCTGACTCTTTGCAACGCTATGGACCTAACCCTCCAGGCTCCTCTGTCCGTGGGATTCTCTAGGTAAGAGTACTGACGTGGGCTGCCATTCCCTTCTCTAGGGGATCTTCCCAACCCAGGGGTCGAACCCGGGTCTCTTAGGTCTCCTGCACTGGCAGGCAGATTCTTTACCACTAGCGCCACCCGGGAAGCCAGGCGAGTCATTTCAGCTCAGCTCAGCTCAGCTCAGCTCAGTCGCTCAGTCGTGTCTGACTCTTTGCGACCCCATGAATCGCAGCACGCCAGGCCTCCCTGTCCATCACCAACTCCCGGAGTTCACTCAGACTCACATCCATCGAGTCCGTGATGCCATCCAGCCATCTCATCCTCTGTCGTCCCCTTCTCCTCCTGCCCCCAATCCCTCCCAGCATCAGAGTCTTTTCCAATGAGTCAGCTCTTCGCATGAGGTGGCCAAAGTACTGGAGTTTCAGCTTTAGCATCATTCCTTCCAAAGAAATCCCAGGGCTGATCGCCTTCAGAATGGACTGGTTGGATCTCGTTGCAGTCCAAGGGACTCTCAAGAGTCTTCTCCAACACCACAGTTCAAAAGCATCAGTTCTTTGGCGCTCAGCCTTCTTCACAGTCATTTACCCTCTATTAAATAAGACAAGTGCCTATGAGTGCAGATGGTTCTTGGGGAACACTGGATCTTTTCCTTTGCTGAGCCTCATTCTTCTGATCTGTAGGTTGGAGATATAAGCCTGTCTCACCTACTTCCTATATTTAAGTATGAAATTCAAATAAGAGAAGGCACGAAAAGCTGGGGAACACATAAAATCCAGGACTCAGGCTCTTCTGCTTCTCCCAATGACCCAGAGAAGTAAGCAGGCAGAATAGAGTCCAGAGACCCTGTTTAGTGGATTAGAACATGGTGACTCAATGAGGCTTGGTGATTTGTCCTGTCCCCGACTCTTAGGGCAGAAGCGGCCTGGGACCCTGGGATCCTGACTACCTGCTGTCACGTTCTTGGGTTATTTGTTGAATTTGGGGGTTGTCTTCTGTGATTGTGTTGGGGCCAAAGGAGAAAAAGCCAATTGTGCAAAGCGAATTAACTTTTGCTTTCAGCTGGGACTCTGAGGTCAACTTATCATGTGTTTAAGGGCATGCTATCTGCTACCTAGATAGAAATTGTGATCGGTGCTGTAGAAAAACAAACAGCAACTTTTAGTGGGAAGCCACTTCCTATTAGCAGGTACAGGTGGAAATGGCCCATCATCTCTGAATTCCGTGATGTCAGATTTTAGGGGGTGGCGCAGGCGGGGTTGGAGACTGGCTAGACGTTTTCTGAGAAAGTACATGTCAAAATTAATAAAGTAAACAGCTGTATTGTCCAACTTACAGAGTTAAGTAAATGTGAATACAGTTAACTGGGTAGTAGCTTTGTAATTATTTTGTCAAGTTTAACATATGAAATTGCTCCCACTTAGTTACCAGCATTCTTAATTTGTTTTGTTCTTGTTTATAATTTAAACTGTGTATTTTATTTAGGGAGTAAATGTGTCTTGAGGCTTTTCATTATTGCAGAAATTAGACTATATCCTCCTGAGTTTGCCAGACCGTTGCTGCGGCCAAATTAGGCAAAGCCAGAGGGCTCGTGAGACTGAGCCAGGGTCTCAGAAGTCTAGTTAAGGATGACCTCAAGCCTGAGGAAGGAGAAGGAGAGCGATCATTTGCTGAGTACTGGATTCTTGCATTCGTCATCCCATTTAACCATCCCAAGAATCTTTTATGGTGTCATCTCCATCGCACTGGGAGAAACACTGAAGCCAAGGGCTGTGGGGGGTAACCCACCACCATTGTGTGAGGGTGCTTATTAATTGCCTCTCACCCAGCAGATGGTAAGTGTTTAAGAGAGTGTTTTCTAGAACGCCCAGCACTTGTAGGAGGTTAGGCTTTATTGTTGTTTGTTTTTTGGCTGTGCCATACAGAATATGAGACCTTAGTTCCCTAACTAGTGCTTGAACCCATGCCCGTGCAGCGTCTTCACTACTGGACTGCCAGGGAAGTCCTGGTGAGGTATTATTATTATTTTTTTGGTAGGCATTATTTTTGAATAAGTCAGGGACACTGTCCTCTTGCTCATGGCTCTTCATTCTATGCACTTTCTCCTTGTGCCCTGCACTCTGTGAGGTAGGTGGGGCAGCAGTAATTTTTCCATCTTAGAGGCGAAGGAATGGAGGCTTTGAGAGGTATGTGAGGCAGCATCTCACTGCTGGCCCAGGGATCCTGCCTGGAGAGGGAGGGTCCTCTGCCTGGGACACTCCCATGCTGATGGCCCAGAATCTCCTCTGATGTCCCCTTGGCAGCCGGGGAGCCATTCAGCCTGGGCATCCCCTGGGCTTGGCTCTCCCTGATCCGCTCAGTGCTTGAGATTTCAGACCCCAAGGTCACTTAAGCTAACAAGCGCATGACCTTGTATTTGGGTGAGGGGGTGATGATGATGCCTGTGGAGATCTTCGTTTTAGGAAATAATCATATTTCCTGGAAAGTCTGCAAAAAATTGTGCCATTGCTTGAGGGTGTTTCATAATATCACTCATCAAAGTGGAAGCTAATAGATAAGTGTTTGCCTAAGGAATCATCATCATTATCATTACCATCATCCCCCTTATCAACAACCTCAGCTCTAATCATGACAGATTTTACCAAAAAGAAAATAAAGGAGGCCTTTTGAGGACCTGACTCGCGGAGGGCTCTCCTCCATGGAGCCTTCTCTGTCTGTCTCCCTCATTTCAGTGAGTCAGTTTTTCCTCCCCATCTGTTTGCTGTTTGGCACCTTATACAACTGTCTGGGCTCTTTCATTTTGCTTCTGCGGTTGCTCAGCTCCAACGTGTTCCCTCCTGACGCTTCCCCTTTGTTCTGGCAGGCTCCTCTCATCTGCTGGTTTCCAGCCCTATGAAGTGTCAGAGGTGGGTTGTAGTTTTCAGGCAGCATTTTGTTGCCTGGCAACATGTAACAAGCATCTTCTGCGATGGCTGCATCCTGTAAAATAGAGCCAGGGCTGGGCCGCTGGGATGGATCAGGCTCCGGGGGCCTCTCCAGGGTGGTTGGGGAGGAAGAGAAGGGAGAATGACAGTCAGGCAGGCTCAGGTGACTTGGAGTGTAACCGTTCTGACTCTTCTGTAACAGCGGGGGCGCCAGCTCACCCTCTCCTGTTCTGTTTCAGGAATCACAGGTGTTGAGTGGTCAGAAGTCCTGGGGAGGAGCCATCAGAGGTTCTGTTTGATTTGGTGGCCACCTGCTATGGCTGCCCGAGGGGTGGCCAGCTGGATCTGGGTGGAGGTTGCTGGATGGTTTCCACTTGAGCCAAGCTCTTAGTTCATCTTGTTCCCCATGGGATGTAAAAGGCCTCCTGTCTGTGAAGATAACTGGCTTCTATATCTGCAGTCAACCCAGCCACACGCTTCCCAGAGACTGGGTGGAGGTTGAGTGGGGGTAGAGTGTCATCAGAGAAACACCTACCTTAGAACTAGAAAAATCCTCACGTTTTACATGAAGAAATCGAGGTCCAGAGAAGGGAAGCGACTTGGCTGTATCACACAAGTTGGAGAGCATCCAAACTCCCTGTTGAGTGGCTCTCTCCTGGGGCTGACTGTCGGGTGAATGACAGGCTGAATGATGAGTACTTTGTGGAGGAGAAAGAGGCAGCATGGTGAGGAGAAGCCTAGTGTACTTGGGCCCAGCACACTCCCCTCCAGCCTCCATTTCCTTACCTGGAAAGAATGAGGTTTGTGGGGCTAGAGGCAGCCCCAAGTCTCAGTGACTCCCAGAGACAAAGCCTACCCAACAGGCAAAGCGCCTCCTGCCCAGGAGTTTGGTGGTATGACCATGGTTGTTTTCTCCCTTCCTTAGAAAGGCCCAGAGGTTGGGAGCCCTGGGCCTCTGGTTAATGCTCCCTAGGAGAGTCCCATTCTGCCAGCACAGCCACGTCATGTTCCTGAGGACACTTGTCACCATCAGGCCCATTTAGGAAATCTGTGTCTTTCCAAAATGGCCCCATAAGGCATCAGAGAGGCGAGCTGCAGCTGCCCACTCCTCTACCTGGCCAGCTCTCCAACCTGTGTTGGGGGTTGCAGCTGCATGGGGCTGGGGCCCCCTGCTGTCTCAGAGGAGCAGATGGAGCTCCCAAGGGGGCTGCTGCTGGCACGTGGGATTTTATACCTCCCTCTCCAGGTCCTGCAAGTGAGAAGAAACTCCAGGTGGGTCATCTCTCTTCTGCCTTGCTCCTTCTCTTTCTCCAGCAAGAATCTCTCAGTTCAGGAGGCAGAAAAAAAGAATTTGGGATGCTCTGGGCTCTTCTTCTCCAGCTGGATCGCTTCATTCTGTTCCTGGGGCCACAGAGATGAGCTAGGAGGCCCCAGCACAGGAGGCTTTCCTTCCAGCTGGGGCTCTTGTAGACCTTGGGGGTGTGCCAGCTCTGAAGATTTAGAAGTTCCTCTAGCAAGAAAGCCCCCCTAGGGGCATGGGCTGGGGTGTGCAGGTGCTGACCGTCTCCATTCCCTTTTCCGCATAAGTCCTCAGCTTCAGAACTCGACTTCTTCCTAATGCTCTAGGATCTTCCAGTTAATCATATGAGCCAAGGTCTGGGTGCTTTGGCTGTGGCACTGGCAGGCCTGGACCAGCCCCTGAGAGCCTGCCGGAGACTTTGTCACTCTTCACGTGGCCAAAGCCCGCCCCCGGAAGTCCAAGGATGTGTGCCATCTGGACGCCCAAGCTTTTGGAAAGGGGTTAGAGGCAGCTCCCTCCACAGGCAGGCCCCCAAGCCCCACAGCCAGGCTCCCCAGATGGGTTTGGTTGCCTCTGCCGAGTTAGAATTCTTCCCACTCACCTGCTTGGCATCCCCTCTTCTCCGTGGCAGGGGAAGCTGCCCAACTGGAGCTCCCACGTCCTGCCCTGGAATCCCCACTGCTCTGGGAAACAGTAACAAGAAAACGCCTTCCCAGGGTATTTCTTCCATCCGGCTTCTCTTTGTTCTTGGTCACAGAGCAGCCCCCACCTCCCTCCCACTCTAACGCTGCCCAGGTGAGACTGCAGCTCTGGGCGCTCCTCAACATTGCCTCGCCTGGGGAGCTGCCTGCCTTGAATTCTCTTGGAAGGCAGAACGGAGAGGAGAAAGACACCCTTCTTCCCTTTGAGGCTCTAGCTGAGACCACTGCCTACGCGGCACTGCACTCCAGGGGGCGCCATTCACATTGACTGCTGTGTGAATGGCCCTCCCCGCAGTTGCACAGCGCACAGCCTACGCTGCTGTAACAGGGCAGCCCTGGCGTCGGTTCACTCCCTCGTGAAGTTGGCTCATTGTAATATAGATCCAGGATCAGACCCCCAAGACAGGGCGCATCCCCAGCAATCTCTCCTGTCAACCTTACTGGGCCTTCACTTCAGAGGCATGTGTGTGCTAAGTTGCTTCTGTATCCTAAGCATCCTAGGCTCTTCCATGCTAACAGTAGTGTCCGACTCCGTGAGACCCTATGGAGTGTAGCCCACCAGACTCCTCTGTCAATGGAATTTTCCAGGCAAGAATATGGAGTGGGTTGCCATGCCCTCCTGCAGGGGATCTGCCCAACCCAGAGATCAAACCTGCTTCTCTCAGGTGGGTTCTTTACCACTTAGCGCCACCTAAAGGCGTAATAATGTCAAAGATGGGGCTGAGGAATCCGCCAGACCCAAGCTCACACTTACATGTTATTTTGTGCAAGTTCTGTCAACTGGTTGAGCCTCAGTTTCCAACTCAGGAACACAGGAAATGACCATTGCAAACCTTGTTATTGTGAGGATTAAGTGAGATGATACACAGAAAGGTTTGGCCCACATGGTACACGGCTGTCATTTGACAAATGATGATGACTGTTACTTTTTAAAATAGGATTATATATCCAGTCCTACCCACTTCATAGAGTTAGCCCCAGAAATAAAAGGAGATGAGAAATAGACCATCACTAAGGTCTTTGATGAAATATCTTGCAAGAATCCCAACCATTGTTATTCTTGTCTCCATATATAAAACACTAAGATCCATGAAGCCTCTTTGCTTCCGAATGACACTCTGATTGATGTTGGGAAAAGGTTCAGCTAGGAGAGAGAAAACTCCCAGGTGGAAGACCATGGCCCAGGAGGGTAGAATTGAATGAAAACCAAAGACGGCAGCTGTGAGAAACCAGAGGCTCACAGAGGTGAGTGAGATGAGATCAGATTTAAGCAGCACCTCCCCTGGACCGTTGTTTACTCACTGCCTCCTTCCGCCGATTCTCAGAGCTTCCTCCTAGTGCCTGACCACTGGGGCTGGCTCAGGACCGTGGAAAAGAGCAAGCCTCAGGAGCAAGCACAAGATTAGATCCTGCAGTGGGAGGGACAGAGAGGACCCTGAGGCTAAGGGTGCTCTGCAGCAGGGGCTCAATCCAGGAATGCTTTCTGGAGGAGGTAATTTTCTGGGCCTGAGGGTACTCCAGCCAGAGGGACCAGCACAAGCAGAGCTTAGAGGTGGGGGAGCACAGGGTAGGAGAGGAAGTAAGTAGTTGCTTGCCAGGGGGTCAGTGAGGCTGCAGCTGTACTCAGGGTTAGAGTAGTGGGCAGGGGCCAGGCCAGTCTAAGGAGTTTGGATTTAATCCTCTATCATAGACAACAGTAACCAACCTTATTTATTTACTTTTTTCTGTTATTCCAATAATGCAGGAACGATGGTTTTGAGATACGTGACTTCTGCTGTGGGTGTGCCATGGGTTATAAATCATTTCTGCCAGCCTAGCTGGAGTCCCTGCCCTTCCTTTCTGTTGGAGAAAGCAAATCAGAGTATAAGACAGCGAGAGTGATGTTATCATAGTGATAACCTTGAAACTACCTTGTAAATCCTTCTCAAATGTCAACTCTTCAACTACTATTAGTCCTGGAGAACTTATTGGTGTGTCAAAGTGTCTCTCCACACTGGGAATGCCTGAGGTATTCTCCACACTGAGGCTGAAGAATAGCCCACCATCCCCCATTGTAGACTAGTGGGGAGCCATTGGTGGGTTTTGAGTGGAGGAGAGTCCTTTGTCTTGGAAAGACTTCCCTGGCTCCAGTGTGTGAGGGGAGTACAGATGACTGTGAGTCAAGGAGGCTAGTTGGGAGATTGCTGCCATGATGGACATGGGACAGGATACACCTCTATAGCAGTGGCGGAGGTGGTGGCGGGGATGGGAGTGAGGAACAGATGTGAAAGAACTAGAGGAGGTACCTCCCTGGTGGTCCAGTGGTTAAGACCATGTTCTCCCAAGAGCAGGGAGCACGGGCTCCATCCCTGGCTGGGGAACTAAGATCCTGTATACTGCATGTTGTAGCCAAACAGGAGAAAGAGCTAAAGGAGCCCAAATTGACACTCCAGCTCACTGGATGTGGGGTGATAGTGGAAGAACTCTGCAAACACTCTAGCATCCTGGCGTAGCCGGGTGGTGTTATTGCCCACAGACGGGAAATGCAGGAGGAAGAGGATGGATCTGGAAGATCTGGGCACAGGGAGGGGCAGGTGATGAGCAGGGTTCAGATAAGCTGAATTAATTTACCTGCTGCCCCCTGGATATGTCCTGTGTTGGCGGTGGGTCCATGGGTTGGACACTCAGAGGGGAGGCTTGCGTTGGTTTCGGAGGCCTGGGAGGGCTTCCTAGGTGGTGCTAGTGGTAAAGAATCCACCTGTCGGTGCAGGAGACACAGGGGATGGGGATTCGATGCCTGGGTTGGAAGATGCCCTGGCGTGGGGAATGGCAACCCACCCAAGTATTCTTACCTGGGAAATTCCATGGACAGAGAAGCCTGGTGGGCTATAGTCCATGGGGCTGCACAGAGCTGGACATGACTAAGCAACTGAGCACACACACGCAGACACACACAGAGAGGCCTGGGGGTGGCAGCTGAAACCTCTGCTGGAAGGGCAGAGGGCGGTGGTCTCCGGGCCCTGGGAGGACAACGACATGCGGTCTTATTCTGACGCAGTCCTCCCTACTTCATCCCAGGAGTCTGACTCTGCGGGGGCTTCCCAGAGCAGGGACTCCGAGCTGTTTCATCTCCTGATATTGGTATCTGACCACCCAGTAGGTACAGGATATAAGTTTGCTGGATAAGCAGAACCAAGCTGAGGCGAAGAAAGACTGGTGGCCCCACAGGGACTGTCAGCTCGTTGGAGGCAGAAGCCCCCCTCCCTTTGTGGGGAGGCTCTCCTCACAGGAGAGGGTGAGGAAGAGATTGAGCCAGGGGGGAGAGACAGAGGGATGTGAGGGGGGTGTTTCAAAGGAGGGAGGGGAGAAAGCGGGTGAGAGAGAAGACAGACAAGTAGGCAATGGAGAGGAAGACAGAGAAGGGGGAAGAAGGGAGACAAGGACCCCGGCAGCCAGTGATGGTGAGGCTGATGGAGCCAGCCTGTTCATGCTGCTCTGCTCGGCAAGGCCCAGCGCTGGTGCTTGGAGAGAGCACCCTTTACCCGCCCTGCCTCTCCCTCCATGTCCTCCCGGCTCCTCACCTGGCACACCCCCCTCCCGCCCTGCACTCCAGCCTCACCCCTGCTCATCCTGGGGGGCTCTGCAACCTCAGAGGGTGTCCCTGCTTAGCGCACCCCATGCTGCCTGTCAGCATGTGTCTCAGTTCCAAGTCAGCCTTTTCTAGCTTTTGTGTTGCTGGGTGTCAGCCTCCTTCCCTGGACTGTAAGTTCCCTGAAGGCGGTGCCAAGGCACAAAGTAAGGGCTCACCGACAGCTGTTGACCGAATGAACTCTCTTGGTGAGCCCCAGTGCCTGCCAGATGCTGCTCGGGGTCTTATATTTGTTATCTCACCTAACCATCAGCATGATCCCATGGGAGAGGTTTTACATTTTGTTTTATGGAAGGAAAGCCCAAGGCGTGGGGCGATGAGCTCCTTACCCAGGTCACACAGAGAACAGATGGCAGGGCTGGGGTCGGAACTCTCATCCCGTCTCCGCCACGCCACCTCCAAAGAGCGTGGAGGACGCGCTTCCCATGGGAACAGTGCTTCTTCCAAACATATTGTTTTTCTCCATTTTCATGCATTTTATTAAACATTTCCAAATCAGGAAACATGGAAATATTTTTTAATAAGAAGAAAGAAAACATTGCAAATAGAGAAACTGACTCAGAAGGCTTTGCCAGATGAACCATCTGGTTTTTAATTTAATAACCATTCAAAGAGGTTGACAGTACTCCCCTTTGCGGAGAAAATGGACTGTGGAAGGAATGGCAGCTGGCCTCCCTCAAATGCTGCAACCATTTGCAAAGTGGGGAAGTTGAACAAAACTTCTCAGCCAAACACGGGGAGGGAGAGACCCCAGGGAAGACAAACACACCCCAAGAAAAGCTGAGCTGATGTTCTTATTCAGACTTCCCCATAGAGAGGCTGCACCCAGATGTATGACACCAGCCAGATGTCCCGAGTCTCCCAATTTGGCGAAAGTCTCTGAAGAAAGCTACCAGAGAGACGTGCAGGCCACCACCTCTGAGGGAGAAAGCCATGCCCGCTATGTTCACAGAAAAACCACAAGCCACTTCTGTTTGGTGACACGCCGCAACTTGTTTGCTGGAGTTGTCTGTTTTGGTGGTGATGATTTTCTTCCCTTTTAAAAATAACCAGAGGCTTTGCACCCATGCTGTGAGTTCTTGGGGCTGGAAATAAAAGACTGGATTTAGATTTGCCTTGGAAAGATTCAGGGCTGTCGCCTTGAATTACCTGGTGGAGGGAAACATCCTTACTTTCCTAAATTCAAAGCCAACTCTTTAAAAAAAATAGGGCATTGACTATAGAAATGAGACAGATGAGCAAATGACTTCACGGATACTTGTGTCATCAGACACATGGTCCAGGAGGCTGATGGTTAGCCCTGGGCCTCCAGGGCCATTTATTTCATATTATAAGATGTTTAGAAGGGAAATTGTTTTTAAGAAAAGAAAAAACTTTTTTGGGGGGTTTGGTCTTGATGTGAATTCACCTGTAGCTAGAATAATGGAATAACCCTAAAGTCACCATTATAAGCCATTTACTGTGCTGCTGACTTTGAATTTCATGACATTCTTTCATGTACCTCAAGCATTTCTCAAATCCTCCTAAGCAAAGGCTCATAAGATGCTTAAAAATGGCAGTTTTCTCCCCAAGGCTGGAATCAAATGCCCTTGCATGCTGAGGGCACTTGGTAATCAGGGCTTGATTATACTGGCCACCAACATAAAGGCGGAGGTAGGATGGGAGTAAAACCCAGGACTCCATGAAAACGTCTTCTGTTAGGTAGAGCTTCTCAAGCCCCCTGATCCAAGCCGGTACATACTCGCCAGTCCCCTGGCAATCTGTCCTGCTAGTGGGGACTAAGCAGGGGCTCCGGCGAGCTAGGACAGTCTGGCATCCACAGACACTGCCGCCACACCCCTCCCCGTGCCCTGCACACTGCAGCCACCGTTTCTCGAATCAGAAAACAGATAGGTTTCTGGCCCAGCTTTTTTACTCACTTGCGGTGAGAAGTTAGGGAGGTTGCCTAGTCTCCTGATCTTCTCATTGTTTTATTATAAAATTGGAGTAACAGCTCCTACCCCACTGAACTTGTCCTGCTGGCTTGTAATTAAAACAAAATAGGATCATTAATTCATTCATTCAGCAAATATTTGTCTACTTTGTAGTAGACAAAGTAGAGAAAGTCTTTTTCTTCATGAAGCTTGTATTCTTTTTTTCCTTAAAAAAAAAAAAATATATATATATATATATATTTATCTGGATGTGCCAGGTCTTAGTTGCAGCATGTGGAATCTAGTTCCCTTACCAGGGATTGAACCCTGGCCTCCTGCATTGGGAACACAGCATCTTAGCCACTGGACCATAAGGGATATCCCTGAAGCTGGTATTTAAACAGGTATCAACAGTCAATTCACACAAAAAATAAGCCAAACGTGTATCATGTCAGGGGCTAACACTCACGTGGAGAAAAGTGATGCAGGAGAGGAAGGTGGGCTGTGGTGGGGTTGGGGCCGCAGTAGTTAAATAGATTAGGCAGGGAGCACCTTCCTGAGAAGTTGACTTTGAGCAAAAGCCTGCAATTAATTGAGGTGAGAGCCTTCCAGGTACAAGGAATGGCAGGGATCCAAACTCTGAGATGGAGTAAAGCTGGGCTACGGAAGGAGCTGTACAGACAGCAGACGCAGGAACAGAGTGGCTGAGGGGGCAGCTCCTAGGATGTGGGGTAGGAGAGGTCCCAGCGCTGTGGGGGAGGGTTCTTGAGACACATGCAGACTTGGGCTGTTGGTCTGAGGGATACAGGTGACATGGTCTGTCAGACTGTTTTGCAAGCACCAATCTAGCTGCTGTCAGTGGGTGGTGAGTGGGGGTGATATAGGCAGAAGCAGGGGAGTCAGTTAGGTGGCTGCTGCAGCGGTCCAGGCGAGGAGGTAGGCCTGGGCCAGATGGTGGCAGCAAAGCTGGCAGGGGCTGCCCATATTCTGGACATACACTGAAGATGAGGCAGATGGGATTGGATAGTGATAAGGGATTGACACGACACATCACCATGCAGAAGGGCTGTGGTCAACCCCCAGCAGCGGGACAAGGATGAGTGAAAGGAGGACCTGGGAGGAATGAATGACTTTTCCTATGGGGCAGCGTCTGCTGCCTCTTCTCCTCCATGTCCCCTTGTGGCTGCCCTTGTCACTAGGACAAAACTCCAGGTGGGAGATGCTCCAGGTGGGAGGCTCTCCAGGAAGCAGTCACATCCCTTTATGTGTATCATATGTTCCAATGGACAAAGACCGTCTACCTTCACTTCTCGCCACAGTCTTGTGAGATAGTCAGGGCAGACATTATTACACCCTGATTCCCTAAAGAAGAAACAGATTCTGAGATAGTAATCTGTTCAAGGTCACAAAGCCGTTAGGGCATGAAAGGTAGTCCTTCAGCTCCAGATGCTGCGTTCTTTCAGCTATGAAAAGGCCAGACGTATCACACAAGAGGGCACAACAATAGCCAACATTTTTACTGCAGCTATGTGCCGGGCACTATTCTAATGGTTTAGCAATATCAGCTCATTTAACCCTAAAGGTAATTCTGTGCCAGCTGGTACAAGTATTGTTATTGTTGTTCAGTTGCTAAGTCATGTCTGACTCTTTGCCACCTCATGAATTACATACAGCATGCCAGGCTTTCTGTCCATCATTATCTCCCTGAGTTTGCTCAAACTCATTTCCATTCAGTCAGTGATGCCATCCAACCATCTCATCCTCTGTCACCCCCTTCTCCTCTTGCCCTCAGTCTTTCCCAGCATCAGGGTCTTTTCCAATGAATCAGCTCTTTGCATCAGGTGGCCAAAGTATTGGAGCTTCAGCTTCAGCATCAGTCCCTCCAAAGAATATTCAGGGTTGATTTCCCTTAGGATGGACTGGTTTGATCTCCTTCCTGTCCAAGGGACTCTCAAGAGTCCTCTCTAATGTCACAGCCTGAAAGCATCAATTCTGTGCTCAGCCTCCCAGTTAGCTCAGTTGTTAAAGATTCCACCTGCAATGCAAGAGACCTCAGTTTGATCCCTGGGTTGGGAAAATCCACTGGAGAAGGGATAGGCTACCCACTCCAGTATTCTTGGGCTTCCCTTGTGGGTCAGCTGGTAAAGAATCCACCTGCAATGCGGGAGACCTGGGTTTGATCCCTGAGTTGGGAGGATCCCCTGGAGAAGGGAAAGGCTACCCACTCCAGTATTCTGGTCTGGAGAATTTCATGGACTGTAGAGACCATGGGGTCGCAAAGAGTCAGATACGACTGAGCGACTTTTCACTTTCACTTTCAGCCTTCTTTATGGTCCAGCTCTCACATCCATACATGACTGCTGGAAACACCGTAGCTTTGACTATATGGACCTTTGTTGGCAAAGTGATGTCTCTGCTGTTTAATACACTGTCTAGGTTTGTCATAGCTATTCTTCCAGGGAGCAAGTGTCTTTTATCCCCTTTTACAGATAAGAAAACTGAGGACAAGGTCATGCAGATACTACAGAATAAAACCCAGATTCAAACATAGGTAGTTTACCGTGACACGTAGCAATGGTCCACGCCAGTGGCCTCCTACCCGAGGCGGCGTGTGGGCAGCAAATGGAGAGTGCAGAAGCCGAGAGGTGTGGGGTTGCAGACAGAGGCCCACATTGACTTGGATGGGTTTTGAGCTGCCGCTTTAAAGGTCACTTAGAAGGGATCAGTGAAGACATGGCAGGCAATACAGCAGCAGGAAAGGCATGAGGCGAGCTTGGAGCACAGCAACACTGAAGAAGCCAAGGATGGTCAGAGCAGGAGGAGAGCAGGACAAGTCACTGAAGATGCCAAGAGGACTGTTCTGAGGAGGGAAGTGCCAACAGGCTCCAAGGCCACCAAAGGGTTGAGTCAGGTACATGTGGGTTTTTCTACTGGAGAACTGAATAAGCACAGGGGCTTGGGGCTAGGGTCTAACTGTACAAAGCTGGAGAATACTAGAAGATGAAGACAAAGAATCTTGTCTTCAAGATTTGATTTGATTCCTGAAAATTTCCAACAGACAAACCAGATCCAGGATAAATGACTAGAGCCATCAAATCACTAAGATGCATGTGAAAAGAGCGAGGTCACAGCTACTGTCAAGAAGCTGAATTCTTGTGAATAGTGAGAACCAACTCCAAGCCCAGGGAATTTGGCAGCCACTTTCACAAAAGTTTTTCTGCCAGAGAGAACAGCTGAAGTCACTTTAACGTGCGTCACTGAATTACTAAAGCAACTTAACTCTCACAAGGGGACAGGAAAAGCAAGAAGCAGGCCATATTCATTCCACAAATATTTACTAAGCACCTTTTATGTGTTAGGCTCTGAGAATGTACCTAGAAAAGGTTACAAAGAGGTAACTCCAGGTTGGACAAAAAGGCCAATGGAACAGAGTAGAGGACCCAGAAATAGCTTCACTTTCACATATAATCTATATGACAGGTAGCATTCTCAGTGGAGAAAGGATGAACTGCTCATCAAGTGGATTTGGGATAGTCGGACATGACTGAAGCAACTTAGCAGCAGCAGCAGCATATAAAAAAAAATGAAGTTGTATCCCTATCTCACACCATACATAAAATCAATTCTAGCTGAACTGAAGACAAATATGAAAGGCAACATTTAGAAACATTTAAAAGAAAGTCTTAAAACTGCAGATAGGAAAGGATTTCTTTAACAAATTATGCAAGTCACTAATTATAAATTAAAATGATGATAAATTCAGCTACAGTAAAATGTAAAACTTCTGTTCATCAAAAATACTATAAAGAAAAAAAATACTACAAAGAAAGTAAAAAGACCTGGCACAAACTTGGAGAACATATTTGCAACGTATAAACTGACAAAGTTTTTATCTAAATTATATAAGGAACTCTTATAATGAATTAGAAAAAAAGACAAAAATAAACCAATAGAAAAATGAAAAAAAGTCATGAATAGTACTTTACAGAAGAGGAAATATGAGTGACCAAAAAACATATAAATTGACATTCAGATTTCATCAGGAAAATGTAAAATAAAAGCATGACGCAATACCAATTTACCCATTCGTTTGGCAAAAATTAAAGTCAGATGATGACGTGTTGATAAAAACATGGAGTTACAGGAACATGTATCCAGTACTGGTAGAAACCTAATTTTTACTGTGTTTTGGAAAATAACATGACATTTTCAAATGACATTAAATATGTACAAACCAGTAAATCCACTCTTAAGTACGTGTCCCAGAGAAACTCTTGAACAACCAGGAGCTGTGATTAGGAATGTTTGTAGCGGTATTGCCCATTAGAGGAAAACCCTGGAAACCACTCACGTGGCCCTCGATAGGTGAGTGAATAAGTGATGGTGTAGTAATATGATGAAATGCAGAACAGTAGTGAGAACACAGTATAGTCACAAATATCAGCATACGTGTTGACTAGGAAAAAGCAATTCAGGGAAAAGTTCATTGTATTAGTTAACTGCGTGCGTGAAATTGCTTCAGGCACGTCTGACTCTTTGCAGCTCTATGGATGGTTGCCTGCCAGGCTCCTCTGTCCGTGGGATTCTTTAGGCAAGAATACTGGAGTGGGTTGCCGTGCCCTCCTCCAGGGGATTTTCCCGACCCAGGGATTGAACTTGCATCTCTTACGTCTCCGGCATTGGCAGGTGCGTTCTTTATCATTAGTGCCACCTGGAAGCCCCATTTGTTATCTACTGCTGTGTAACAAATTGCCCTGTAACTTGCCAGCTTAACACAGCAAACATTTGCGCTCTCATAGTTGCTGTGTGTCAGGAATTCAGGGACGTCTTAACTGGGTACCTCTGGCTCAAGGTCTCTCACGAGATTATGGTTAACGCCTGTCGTCTCACCTCAAGGCTTGACTTAAGGGGTTTCTGCTTCCAGGCTCACTCATGTGGTTGTGGGCAGGCTGAGGTCCCCTACCACACGTGTGGCTTCTCCCAGGGGGCAGTATTCAAAAGAGATCGAGGTAGAGATCTCCGAGACAGAACCACAGTCTTCTCATAACCAAACCTTAGACGTGACACCCATATTCTGCCATGTTCTATTCCTTGGAAACAAGTTACTAGGTCCAGCCAACACTTAAAAGGAGGGGATTACAAAAGTATGTGAATACCCCAGGAGAAGAAATGCTGGGGGTCATTTTAGAGGTTGCCTATCCCACTCTTACAGTATGATTTCATTTTATGAAATTCAGAGATAAGTGAAACTAAATTATATATTGGTTAGGTAGGTATACATACCTAAGTAGAAGCACTGTGAGGAGTTTGGGATTAGCATATACACACTTCTATATATAAAATAGACAACACACCAGGATCTACTGTATAGTGCAGGGAATGGTACTAAATATTTTATAATAACCTATAAGGGGAAAGTAACTGAAAAAGAACATACATATTATGAATATATATATATATATATGACTGAATCACTTTGCTGTATACCTGAAATGAACACCACATTGTAAACCTACTATACTTCCATTAAATTTAAAAAAAATTTAAAGGAAAACCACTGTGAAGAAAAACAAGAACATGGTAACCATGAAATTCAGGATGTTGGAGATCTCTGGGGAGATCTGCGAGGCTGAAGGTGGTAAGAACCCGCAAGTAGGAGCAAGAGGACCGTGAGTTCAAGGATGCTTATTCTATTTTCAGGCTTCATAACAATTTTATGTTATGGATATTGATGGGGTTTTTTTCCCTTAGGTTTAGTTTCATTTTGATATTATGGAAGTTACAGCTGCATACACTTAGACGCCGTTGTTCTGTGGTATTTGCTATCCTCCACCAGTTTTTCCCGTTTATGCGTCTCCAGGAGTAGCTACATTTACCTGCTTTTGCTAATTAATTGTAAAATTTACCTCCGTGTTTCTTCATGACATGCTCATACTGCTGTTTCTCGGTGCTCTGGTTTCAGCCTCATCTGTCCCCTTCCCACAGTGGAAGATAAGGATTTAGCTCCCGGTCCTTCCCTCCAGCTCTCCCTGTATCCCACCCCCAACCGCCTTTCATCATTATATCACTGTGTTGGGTAGATCAGTAATCAGTATTTACATTACCCAGCCAACGCTAATTTGACTCTATTCAGAGCTCAGCCTTGTAGTAAAGGACAACTTTTCCTTTCCTGTAGAACTTTTTGTTTTTTCCTGGTTAATTACCGTGTTTGTTCATTTGCTTAGGTTGCTGTGTATTTATCACTAATTTCACTTGAGACTCTGGCGGTTGTTTACATTTCTTCTCAGTATGTTCAGGCCCTGCAGGTTTGCTATCAATTTCATCTTCTTGGAGCAATACCTCCCAGAGTCGTCTGACCTGTTCCTGTCTGGACAGGTTGTTCTTCATGCCTAGTGCATGACCGTCACCCAAGGACCTCCAGGCACTGTCACCCTGGGCCTGTCTTCTCTGCGGATCCCCAGTTCTCTCCATCTCAGGGTTTCCTCCTGGGTTTACTCTTTTGTTTGGGTGATGCTTGCCCTCCTGTAGCTTCAGAAGAAAGGGGACTGAGGACGCAAATCTGTGAAAGCCTTGGCTGGTTTGGAGATCATTTTCCTTCAGAATTTTGAAACCTTTATTCCATGGCCTTCTAGCTTCCAGTGTTTCTGTGAAGAAGTCCAAAGTCACTCTGACATCTGTTTGACCTCTCTTTCTCTGGAAGCTCCATAGCATCTTTCCTCTTCCCCCTGGTGTTCTGAAATTTCACATGATGTGTCTTGCTGTGAGTCTATTTCCATCCACTATGCTGGGAACAGTGGGCCCTTGATCTAGAAACGTGTGTCCTCAGCTCTGGGAAATCTTTTAATGATATCTTTAATGATTACTTCTTGCCCTCTTTTCCTTCTTTCACCTCCTCCTTTTTTTTCTTTTTTGCCAGTTCTGTTTCTGAAACTTAGTGTTTGAATTGGTAGACTGATTCACTGATTTTTCCTATTTTCCTCTCTTTCTCTTTTTCTGCCTTTTGGGAGACTCCCTCTATTTATCTTCCAGCCCTGTGGGAGGACTTTCTTGGTATATGCTATCCTTGTCTCATGGGTTCAATATCTCATTTATCTCTCTTAACATATTAATCACAGGATTTGTTTCAAGAGTTCTTCTCTGTTAATTGTCTGTGATCCAGTCCTTTTTCTTTGTTTGTTTAATTGACTGATTTGGTCTGTGTGTTTAATATTTGAGACTTTCCTCGGATGTCTGGGGATTCCTGGTTGCCCACTTATTTCTAAAAGTAGGGAACTAAAACAGAGTTGTACAGGGATAAGCTGTGCTGTGCTTAGTCACTCAGTCGTGTCTGACTCTTTGCAACCCCATGGATCATAGCCCACCAGGCTCCTCTGTCCATGGGATTCTCCAGGCAAGAATACTGGAGTGGGTTCCCATGCCCTTCTCCAGGGCCTCTTCCCAACCCAGGGATCAAAACCAGATCTCCCGCATTGCAGGCAGATTCTTTACCATCTGAGCCACTGGCGAAGCCCAAGAATACTGGAGTGAGTAGCCTATCCCTCCTCCAAGGGACCTTCCCAACCCAGGAATCGAACTGAGGTCTTCTGCATTGCAGGCGGATTCTTTACCAGCTGAGGGACGCCCAGAGGGATACGAGGAGGAAGCAAAAATAGCATCTACCATGTTTACCCAGTCACACAATCTTCCATATCTGTGATTTATTTCAAAATATTAAAAGCAAGAAAAAACATATTCCACACTCTAATGGTAAATTAATAACTATCCTAACCCTAAAAGCATGCCCACAGCTTTTCCTCTTTAGCTCTTAAAGAAAAACTTGGGACTTCTTTTCTCAAAGAAATTGTCTATCGCAAAAAATATCATAAGATTAGTACGTGAATTTGTGACAAGTGTAAACCACTCTAAAATCGTGAATAGATTTGGAAGCAGTTTCTCCCTCCTCTCCACTCCCACAGTCCTGAATCAGCCGCCCGGCTCTCTCACTCATCACTTCCTGCTTGGTGAGTTGCCTGTGTGTTTTATCTCCATGACAATGCTCCAAGCCACAGGAAAGTAGGATGCATGTCCGGTTCATCTCTTATCTTCTATAGCCCCTGTCAGGAGGGAGATCTTCAAAGTTGGACAATGAATGAATGAATACATCTTCAAGATCCCCTTTTCCTCTTCTCAGCATGCATAGTTAACACCAGAGGATTTTAAATGGTAAATGAAAAAGAAACCCGCAAGAGCATAAAGAGAATTTAGAGAAAAATAGAGCAGGAGATCGAACCTCAACTTTAAAGAGACAGATGATTGGTTGCTGTTATTTAATTCCACTCTGAGGTCTAATCTCTTTACCTTCGAGTCCACCCACATATGAATAGGATGGCCCAAGGTCCTGAGGGCAGCCGAGCAGTTTGGGAACACTAGTTTAAGCAAGGAAAGGAGGACTTTGGAAACCTCCATGCACAGCCAATAAGTCAATCAGCCAATTAAATCCACAAAGGACAGGCTGCAAATTAAGTCCAAACCCCATGGTTTGGCATTCACGTTTCTCCATTGCCTCCCCCTGGGCACCTGCAAACTCCCTGTCTGGGGCCTGCCTTCTTTAATCAGCCTTGCATGTAGCTGCTAGAACCATTCTCAGGTAGCAAGTGCCCCATATCCATTCTTTGTCCTGGAACTGACAGATTTCTTTCATCCCTGCATCAGATAGTTCTCCAGCCCAAATACCAAGACGTCTTCATCCTTCCCTTCATCTTCATCCTTCCCTTCATCTTCTCTCCCTTACTGGGACCCTCCATCCACTGGATTTGTGAATGTCTGCCACTGTATTTTTCTGTGCATTTTTTTCTCAGACTGATAACACTTAGCACTCTCGGCAATAACAGTAATTGCTGACATTTAGTGTGCACTTACTCTGGGCTGGGCACTGTGCTAATATTGCTGGTGGATTATTTTCCTTAATCCTCCCATCAGTAGATAAAGGAACTAGGTCACAGAGAGGTTATGTCATTTGCCCACAGCCATTGAGCTACTTAAGGCAGAGCTGGGGCTTGAAGCCAGACGAGCTAAGCTCAAGACCACAGGCTCACCTCCTGTCTAGGCCACTGCCTTGATGTCACTGTCCTCAGACCTGACCCCTTCCAGGAGATGTCTGATGAACTGAAGACCCTGACTCTGCACCATGTGTTTACATGTTGCTGGCTTGTGGCATGGAGCCATCGTTAAGTCTTCACCCTTCTGTGCTCCTACATTCGATCTGTCACTGAGCCTTGCCACTTCACAGTCTCCAAAGTGCATCCCTGGAAGGAAGGAGTCCCCACCAACACCTCAGCACGGGCCCCGAGAGCCGGGGCTGCCACCATTCTTCCCAGCCAAAGAGCAGCAGGCTGTGAGTGGAGGGGACTACATCAGCCCGAGGGCCTGGCAGAGCCCCAGGGCTCTGGGGAACAGGAGGGGAAGAGTGGCTGCCCGTCCAAGGCCATGTCAGACCTGGGATGGGGCTGGAGCACTGGGGCAGGCCACACTCCATCTTGGGGATCAGATTTGGGGATCATCAGCCTATGCTACTCCAGTATAGCCAGGTGAGCAGACACAGGCCCAGCCCTGGGGAGATGAGGCCCACTGGGCGGAGTAGGCAGTCAGGGTGCCCTTAGGGTAGCAACAGAGTGTCACTGGGAAGCCAGCAGAGCAGGGAGGGCAGGGGAGGGAGAGCGTCTTCTCAGCTGAGCTTGGGGAGGGGCTGTCTGCTCTTCGAGTGTCCCGCTGGAGTTCCGGGAATGCTGTCATGTGCACAGCTATGGAAGACTAAAATCACCCTCCTCTGACTGCTGGTAGAGGCCCCAAGCTGGGGCTGAATAGCCCCCTAATGACGTTCTCACCGGGGTCTGCTCGGGCCAGGCTCAGCTGTGCGAGGAAGGCTGCCGCTTGCACCTCCATACTGGCTTTGCCATTTGCTCCCCACCTGGCTACCCCATCCCAGGGCTGCATCTTTTTAAACATCCTGTCCACCACCCACAGACCACTCACCCCAGTGGGCCATGTCATTTTGTCATTCAGCTGCTCAAGGACCTGGAATCATTTCCAAGGCCTCTAAGACCAAATCCAAGCCTCTTACCCTGGAATTCAAGGCCTTCCCAAATCAGACCCTTTGTCTCCACGGCCACCTCAACATCTGCTACTGGAGCCCAGGTGTCCTCATGTTGCTAAAACTTCCTTATCATTCCCCCACTCACACAGCAGTCGTTTCCACCTCTCTGGTGCTGCGGGAGGAGTGAAAAGAGCATGGGCTTTACTTTGGTTGCGTCCTGTGTGTTTTGGGGAAGTCACTCAAGGTCTGTGTGCTTCCAGTTGCTTACCTGTAAAAATACATTGCAAGATGTTGTGAGAATTAAAGTGTTTGTATACAAAGTACTAGCCACAGGGTAGGTTGTACTGTGTGGCTCCCACTAATATAGTGCGAGTCAATAAATGTACTAAGTAGCTTCACCCAACTCTTTGCAACCTCATGTACTGTAGCCTGCCAGGTTCCTCTGTCCACAGAATTTTCTAGGCAAGGATACTGAAGTGGGTTGCCATGCCTTCCTCCAGAGGATCTTCCCAACCCAGGGATCGAACCTGCATCTCCTACGTCTCCTGCATTGGGAGGCGGGTTCTTTACCACTAGAGCCACCTGAGAAGCCCCTTGAGTCAATAAATGAAATCCATATTACTGTGCCCTTGGCTTTCACCACTCACACACCCTCCACCTCCTTTCTCACCGTCAGGCTTCTCCCGGCTTTTAGGCTCCTCTCCAGATGCATCTGTATCTGCGGCCTTTCCAGCACACCTGACTTGGGGTGGGGGTAAGGGAAAGAAGAACAACATTTGCCAGTTGCCCACTGGGCTCCAGGCCCTGTGGGGGACGTGGAGAGCGCTGACAATAGCAGCGAATGCTTCTGAGGGTCTCCTGTACTCAGCCCTGTCCCAAGCATGTCATGTAAGCCTTGTTGGTAACTCCGTTCTATGGATTAAGGCTCCTAAACGGCTTTCTGCTCTATGGTCGCCCTGGCCATATCTCACTTTTCCCGTCCAGTGGACTACAAGAGGCTGATGCTAAGAGTTTATCCAGGAGTGATGTCCGTGTCATTCAGGCTTATCCTGTTAGAGAACATTTTGAGAAAAACACCCACCTTCGTACATCTGCCCTGCCACCCCAGGTGCAGCCAGGCCCACCTGCTGCACTCATGTTGGGCCCTAGCTTTTCACAAAGGTACTATTCCCTCTGCCCAGAACACCCTTCCCCTGGTCTGCCAGGAAAACTCCAGCCTCTGACCTACCCTCCTACATCGGGGTCAAGATCATTGTCCTTTCCCTCTTGCCCTCCAGGTGCCTCATCCTTATTCTTCCTCAAATGTCTACATGCTTAAAATGGGCCCTTCCCCTGGGCTGAGAAGCCTAAGGGCAGAGCTTGTATCCTGTTCATCTTTCTGTTTCAGTACTTGACACAAAGCCTGGCACACAGCGAGCCTTGGTGTTTGGAGATGAAGGGAGGGAGGTGAGGGATGGGGTGGAACGGGTATTGGGCAGAGGGAATGGTGGGGATATGTTTCCAGCTAGTTCCTCCCAGGGCAGGACAGCCACGAGCCTCCATCCAGCTCAGAAGAGGAGGCCATGCCTCCACGAAGACTCTGGAAACTTCCCTGGAAACAGGTCCGAAGAACCCCAGCTGCCGCAGCCTCCCTCCAGACACCAGGGAGGTGCCAGTCTTTGGGCTCCATCAACCTTCTTACGGGAAATTGCTAAATGCGTTTGGTGATTTTTTTTGACATTTTCCCTGTTCAGGAGCTTGTGATTTCAGATTAATCACATCCACATACATTTAGACTGTCAGCTTGGAAGGGAAAATCTAAATTTTATTACTGCATGATTTCATCCAAAGCTATTTTACCAAAAAGGACGTCTGCAATATGGTGCAAATCATGACAAAACATTTTACCGCCGGGACCAAGCTCGTGGTGGGGGGTTGGGAGGGATGGACAGAGAGCTGCAGGCAGGACCTGGGTGGGCAGAGCCTCAACAGCATCCGTCTCCTGGAGAGATCTGTGCGCCGCTATCGCTGCTCTCTCTGCCTCAGCAAAATGTCCTTCTTTGTCCAGGTATGCTCAGAACCCGGGAATGGCAGTTGCGCTGACTAACTCCTGTCTTCCCCCACCCCTTCCTCGGCAGGTACCATGACCAGCAGGACGTAACTAGTAACTTTCTGGGTGCCATGTGGCTCATCTCTATCACGTTCCTTTCCATTGGTTATGGGGACATGGTGCCCCACACGTACTGTGGGAAGGGTGTCTGTCTTCTCACGGGCATCATGGTGAGTATCTGCCGCCACCCATTACCCTTCCTCGCCCGTAGAATGCCGCTAGGAGCGATCCCTTTACGGCAGGTGCAGGGGGCCTGCCTTGTCTGGGCGCAGGGCCAGCTGCTGGTTAACGGGCCAGCATGTGTGCCTGCGCACGTAGAAAGGCAGATGTGGCATCTGTACAGCTTCTTGCGTTTTCATTTCCTTGTCTGAGATAGGAAGAGGTCCTGGTTCCCGAGCAGTTAACGCTCTCCTCACAGACCCCTAGGAATGGGCTGGGTGAAGCTGGCCATGGGTCTTACCCTCCACTCCCATCAGGGCCTGCAGTTAATTGTCCTCTTTCCAGTGCCCTGGGCCCCACAGACCTAAGCGCCACATCTGATAAAGTGTAGCTTGAACTCACGGGGGCAAGTGCTCTGAGCTGACCGTGAGAGACCTAGGGCCTAGCCTGGGTTGGCCACTGGTTTGGTCCCAGTTTGATGACATGGCCCTGGGCCAACTCTTGGCTTCTGCGTCCAAGTGTTGAGGTGCTGAGCTCCGAGTGCCAGTTCCCTCCCCGTGCTGGCAGCCGGCTAGCCTGTGACAGCATCCCCATCCCCCTCCAGGTGCCCAGCAGCTGCGCTGCCTCCTTCTAAGCTGTATTTTTCCTGCCCCATTACCCTGCCATCCCCAGCCTGCCACACACTCGTGCCCATCACATGGCCGCACAGTATGGAGTATGGGAGGGCAGTGGGTAAGGAGTTTCAGACCAGAGTCTGAATGCCCATAGCTGGACCTCAGTGTGGACCCAGGCAGGGCACTTAGCCTGCTGGACCTCAGCATTCTCCAGTAGGAAGTGCAGACGGGAGGCCTGCTCCGCCCTCCTCCCTGGCTGCTGATGAGGGTAGACTGCTGTGCTTATGTTAACCGCTCTGTCAACAACAGGGAGCTGCACCCGCCTTCAGGGCTGGCAAGTCCTCAGCGTCCCTACCCCAACTGCTCCTTCACCGGTCCGTTGGGATGAGGGCTTCTTGCCTCTCTCCTTGCTTTCTGACCAGGACAGAAAACCGGGCCCTTTGACCTCCTTCCCAGAGCACAGAGTAAACATGCAGGGTCCTCTTTTCAGAAGAGGAAACTGAGGGTCAGAGAAGATGCAGGAATCTAAGGCTGTGTGTTGCAGCGGGCTGGGGAGGTGTTGGTGGAGATGGGAGGGTTGGGGGTGGGGGGGACCGGAGGCCCGAAGCTTATTCCTAGGTCTCATTGCTGGGTCACGGCAGCCCACCCCGAGGAGTCCTCTCTGCACTCCTGTCATCAAAAGCCTTCCAGGGCTCCCTCAGATTTCAGCCATCACCCCCATTTCTCCAGGAGGAAACAAAAGACCCTCCTTCTGGAAAGGAAATGACTCCATCCCTCAGTGGGCAGGGGTTTAGCTCCTCACTACCATGGGGGCCTCCTGAGACTGATAGCAGCCAGTTGCTCAGAGCAGCGGAGGCTGTGGGGCCAGAGGCCTGGGCCGCGGGGCAGGAGGGCTCCGGCGCTGCCATGTCATGACTGGACGCCGTCCTCTCCTTTTTTGACCGAAACCCAGGGCAGGCTGTTATTAGTGGGTCCTGGGCAGGAGTTAATGACAGGCGGCTTAGCGCCGGGCTTGGGATAAACCATGGGTGAGTGTAAGGGCTCAGAACAAATACCTCCTGTTGGTTGGTAGGAGTCTGCCTGGCACAGCTCCAGCTGTCACCAGGAAACCAGGGAATGAGTCTTCCTTCCAGAAAAGAATGAAATGCCGCCCGAAGACCAACGCTTTCCTGTCTCTGAGCTGCTCCTGGGGCGCCAGCTATGTGCCTCAGAACCAGCTCTCAGTCTGGCCTTCACGGAGCCCAGCTGCTGATAGGTGAACGGCCCTGCTGGGAGCCTCCGTTATTTTTAAATACCAGCCATTCTCCCTCCCAGCATGGCGCTATGCCCCGGCCAAGAAGCCAGAGCCTGGGAGCCGTCATTTCCCTGGCTTCCTCACTCCTGTATCTCTGGGCTTCTGCTCCGGGGTAGCTGGGTGGTGGGCCAGCCGGACCCTGGCCCCTCCCTGCCTTCTCCTTGGGTGTGGTCTTCACACCTGCTTTTGCTCCAGGGGCTTCAGCAGCGGCTTGGAAGAAAGTGTTTGTTCCTTGAGGAGAAAGGTGTGATCAAAGTGGAGAGAATAAACGAGTGAGGAGGAACTGATACCCACCCCCTGTATTAAAAATATAGCACCTGCCTTTCATCTTCTCTCTCTGCATCAACCCTGCTGCATAGATACCTATCTATACACAGGGACAGGGAGCTTCCCTCCACTTGTGTTTTTACCCAAATTAAAATCAGCTGCCTCCCTCTGGGGTCAGCCACAGTGAGGAACCCTGGTGGCATTTTTTTTTCCTTACAAATGGGACTTCTCTAGCTGAGTCACTTCTTTCCAGGGTTTCACATGGCTGAGAATCCGTTCCTCCCATCCCCCAGTCTCCCAACACTTTGTACCTCTCCTGATTATTATTGCAAGTGCCTTTACGAAAGGTAGGGCTTCCTGTTTGGTTACCATGGATACGACGCAGGCCAAGGCAAGGCCTAGTGGGAAGGGAAAGGAAGAATTTGTGTGTGCAGGCTGTAAATAGTCTTAATCATTGTTTTCTCTTGGCAATCCCAGTAACGGTGTAATTATCAACCATTAAGCAGGGTATATAATTGTCTGAACAACTTGACATTGTTGGCACAGGCCTGGTGTGTTTGAGAGATTTCACCCACTAAAGCAGATATATCAAAGTCCAGCATCTTTCCATAAAGAATTTTA
This sequence comes from Capra hircus, assembly GCF_001704415.2. Taxonomy (NCBI): domain Eukaryota; kingdom Metazoa; phylum Chordata; class Mammalia; order Artiodactyla; family Bovidae; genus Capra; species Capra hircus. The sequence continues at coordinate 104,270,291 of NC_030810.1, read as the reverse complement.
TGATGACAGTTATAAGGCAGAGAGAAAGCTGACAATATTTAGTATCCAGAATGGGCCTCGGAAGGCTTTCTGGCTCTGCAGTCATCTGGAAGACTTTTGGGACCCCAAGACTGATTGGTAGAAATCCCATTTCAATATACATTTTCTAAAGCTGGACTCATTAGCAAAGACCCTGATGCAGGGAAAGATTGAAGGCAAGAGGAGAAGGGGACGACAGAGGATGAGATGATTGGATGGCATCACCGACTCAATGGCTGCGAGTTTGAGCAATCTCTGAATGATGGTGAAGGACCCGGAAACCTGGCATCCTGCAGTTCATGGGGTTGCAAAGCACTGGACACGACTGAGCGACTGAACAACAGAGCTGGACCCACTCTGTGGACCCTTCAGGAGTTAGGGACAAATAGACAAAAGATTCCAGGGTATGTGCTGGAGACACTGAGCTTTTCCCCCAAGATTTCATGCAAGAGGCTTCTTTGAACTGCAAAAGGAAAGGGATGATGAAGTAAAAGGTGGCACAAATTGAGTCATTTGGGGAGGAGGTAAAGAAGAGGGCTCAGCAAGACATCTGCTTAATGTCAGTTTTAGAAGATGAGCTTCTCCCTGAAACACCTTGGTTTCAAACCAATTGATGTTATTTTAGTTGTTACATGGAATCTGTTGCAGAAACAGAATCCAACTGTAAATCCTCCAGGCTTCCCTCCTCCATTTGTCACTTTCATTTATGTTTTATTTTATTTTATGCTTCTTTAGTTAAGAACACCTTATACTCTTCCCCTTGGGATACTTATTTTTCGAGAGTCTAAGGTTTTCCAGCTGGAAACTGTTTCTTGGAAACAAGAAGTAGGAGGACCAGTGTGAAGGAGACTGGGCCTCTGATTTGGGTCCAAATCCATGGATGAGTTAGGCGTGTTGACCCCAGGGCAGCCACTCCTTTCTCTGTTCACTCCTGCGCTCCTGCTCACTATGTACCTTGGAAAGTACGACCTCATTAGAGGACCCTATCCCCTCCCACCACTCTCCCATGGAAATAGTGTTGGATAGAGAAGATCCAGGGAATCCAGTTAGTGTCGACCGGGATTCAGGACTTGGCACCTCTGAAGGCAAAACTCTGAGTCATGGATTTGCTCCACAGTCTGATCCAGTGGAAGTCACACCAGCAGCTGCTTACCCTCTTCGGTCCCACTTTGTCCTCTCCTCAAATTCCCCCTCCAGCGATTTCTGAGGTTCCACGTGAGGACAGCTGGGACAGCAGGAGTGCTCACATGCCCAAATCAGCCACGGCCTTGGCACTTTGTCTCTTGAAATCAACCCACATCCCTGCTACATCGCATGAGCCTTCTTAAACTGTTAACATGACCCTATCTGGCTGATAAACTCACCCAAGTAAAAAGGCCCATTGTCCCCAAAAAAGCAGAAGTAATCATTGAAAGTGAAGTGAAGGGAAAGTGAAAGTCGCTGCTCAGTCGTATCTGACTCTTTGCAACCCTGTGGACTATATAGTCCATGGGATTCTCCAGGCCAGAATACTGGAGTGGGTAGCCTTTCCCTTCTCCAGGGGATCTTCCCAACCCAGGGATCAAACCCAGGTCTCCCGCATTGCAGGTGGATTCTTTACCAGCTGAGCCACAAGGGAAGCCCGAGAATACTGGAGTGAGCAATCAGGGAAGCCTGAAGTAATCATTATACCACTTAAAAGTAAAGACGGCAGGAGGTGAGAGGGGATCCTGCTGTCTTTATTTCCTTCATTTCCTCTAAAGAGCCAAAGTTGACATTAACTTCTGACCCAAGTCTTAGGCTCCTTGTTCTTCCTGCCTTCCACCCAGTTCCCTTGAGCCCATCCCTCTTCCCTATTCCTTTCTATTTTCTTTCCTATTTTCACTTCTTTTCCTCTTCTGCTCTCTGTCCCATGCTGTTGAGGAGGCAGCACAACTTGTCGCCTATCTCAGTCTCTGCTCCAACTCTCTCTCTCTCTCTCTCCGTCTTCCCTCTTCCCTTCCTTCCTTCCTTCTTCCTTCTCTCTCTCCCTTCCTCCCTCCCTCTCTTTCTTCCTCTCTCTCACACACACAGGAGAGGACCAGTCTGGATTTCAGCACCTTGCACACCACTTTCTGAAGGTTGCTGGTGTCTGACCCCATCTTTGCAAGGTTGCCTCTTAATGGGAATGACCAGATTAGGTTTCATTAATGGCTACTTCCCTAACCCATCCAGATGATGGATTTTTTCTAAAAGAAAAGCGAAGTTGAAAGTATCCACTGCTATCTATTCGAGTTAGAATTACAGGTTAAGAACAATGCATCCTTCTGGGAAATATCCACAAGGAAGTCTGGACCTTTTTAGGTTGAAGGAAACTGAGAATTGTCATCGAGTCCAACCTCCTGCCTCCATGCAGAAATGTGTCTTAATCATATAAGATAGGTGGTTCCTTAATAATTAGATCACTCTAGCTTCTCTTTAGAAACCCTCTGCATTCAGCAGGCTCAGTTGTAAGCTGTGGCAGGAACCTTGGAGCAATCCATCTAGCACCTGAAACTTTGGGATTGTGGATGGTTGATTGCTTTAATGAAATTCCCCAGGTGACATGACAAGCAAGGAGATCCTTCAGGCTAATTCTGCCCCCAGCTCTCAGGGATGATTTAAGTAGTTTCCCTGGACCCAGGGAGATTAGGGAGCCTGGAGTCAGGGAAGAACCCTCTACATCTGATGTTCTGTTTTTAACGCTATGATATATCCCGCTTTTTGGGCGTTTAGCCCAAAGTACTTTTGGAACTCCATACAAAAGAGTGAGTCTGGTTGAGGGGAAATGGATCACACATCTTCCTGCTAGAAGAGCTTTTTAAGCTATTTTTTGCTTTTAGAGGCCTGGCTCAATTGATGACACCTACAGACCAGGCTGTCCAACTGCCCATACCTATCCTTTGAAAACTGGGCACAGAGTCTCCTGCAAGTCACAGATGCCGAGAAAACAGGGCTGTCCCTGAACAAGAAAGGAAAATGAGGTCAGAAAGAGGAAGGTTCACACAGACTCCGTTCTTTTCAGGTGGTTGTGCTAGAAATGGGTCGCTGACCAAATGTACCAAGAAACAGGAGATTGTTTTCATGAGAACCCTTCTGAAAAAGCTAGGGAAAAACATTGCCAACTTCAGCTTTGCCAAAACCTCACACCGGCTAGCCTTTGCCAATCTGTGGCAAAGGAAAGAAAGCGATTATGAGGGAGAGAGTAGAGGGCTGATCTGTCATATGCGTGCTGCTCAACTCTGATACAGAAGATAGTACCTTTGAAAAAAGTCTTTGTGACTTCCTACACATTGTTAGACTGCATGAGTCCCAAAGTTCTTGATGGATTCCTTGAATCCTGGGACCTCAATTGCTAAACTGAGCTCAGTGGCACCTATAATTACTGTTTGGCATCCAGAGCATTAGACTGCTGACTTTCCTGAACTCATCATCTTTCCATGAGTAGAGGTCAGGGCAGTGCAGGGCCCCACATGCAGGAGAGAGGCAATGGTCCCCAAGAGGCATGTGCTCTCTTCCAAGAACCAGGCGAGGGCAGGGCTATCACCACTGCCTGCAGGAGAAGCAGGGCAGGGGCGGTTCTCTCTTGCCATCCCCGGCACCCCCCAGCCTGTCCCCCAACTCAAGATGCACAGCAAAGAGGACTTCAAAGTCCTTCTGGAGAATATTGGGAGGAGTCCCTTTCTGCTCGTTTCTCAGACAGTCAAGCATGTGCCCAGAGGATTAGGAGAGAGAAACTGAGTCTTCAGGAACCTGCCTCTTTTATTCGCCCTCCCTGGGCTCCCCTGGAATAGACCTTCCAGAGCAGAGTAGGAACACTGCCCTGGAAAATACTGAGCGCCTTCTGCGCATTCCTTTAAAATCCTGGGTTGAGGCAGATATATTGTTGTCATCTTTAAAATCTCTGCGAGATGGTGAATTCTGGAGCCTCCTGGTGAAAGCAAGAAGGAACTGATATCTTGTGCTGAGTCATAGGCTAGAACTCCTGTGAAAAGACCCAACCGAGGAGCAAGCGCAGTCATTGAGCGCATAGACTCCATCCAACCGGGGTTGCCCTGGAAAGCAGTCTCAGGGGGAGGGGAGATGCTTTGCCTCTTCATTAGGTCATTTTCAGGAAAACTGTCCACCACCAGCAGATGGTCCGTCCAGACTGCATGGCTGGCTGGCTCTCCTCCTGCCCTCCCCAGCCCCCCGTGCTCTAGACTGGCAGTGGGGCTGGGGTATGGGTGAGGCAGAGGGCGCACGTGTGCTGGATTTTCTGTCTTCCCTGCTTAGCTTGGCAGGTGACTGAGCGCTTGTCCAGTATTTTATATGACCCCAAGCCTCAGCCCCATCGAGTACCCTGCTCTATGAGGAAGTGGCCAGCTCTAGGAAGGCTCATGTCCCAGAGGTCAACACCTTCGTGGGTGTGGGGATCAGGGTTCTGCTGGGTTTTTTGACTTGGCCTTGACTAGCCAGAGCTCAGGTCTCCACCCCACTCCCAGAACCCCTCAGTGGGCCCGGGGCACGTGGAGTCTTATGCATGAGCCCTGCTTCATTAATGATGTGCTCTCTCCCCGGTCCTCTTGCCCACCCCTCCCCGCCCCCCCCCCGCCCCCCCTGCCACAGGGTGCCGGCTGCACTGCCCTGGTGGTGGCCGTGGTGGCCCGGAAGCTGGAACTCACCAAAGCGGAGAAGCACGTTCACAACTTCATGATGGACACTCAGCTCACCAAACGGGTAAAACGCCACTGCCCATGTCTTAAAGGGGGACCTAAGACCCACCTGGGAGCTAGTCAGAATGTAGCCACAACAGGGTAGGGCTGCACCTCTCAGTGGAGGGCTGAGGGAGCCCCGGACACATGCAAACAGCTGGTGCAGAATGGCCACATGCCTCAGTGCTGCAGGCTCCTGTCTTCTTAAATCACCGTGCATGGTTCAGGCAACCAAATAATTTCCCTGATAATTAAATCTATAGCCTACAATGATGTAACCTACTCTCTTGCCTAATGGTACCAAGTAAATCACCCAGCATGAGATGTTTTGGTTTCTGCTTAAATATTTTCATGATTCTCATTAGCAAGGGCAGTAGAAAGTCTTTAAAATGATATTGGAAATGTATCTAAATTCAACCCCTAAAAAAAATCATTACAGACAATCACTCCTAAATAATGTTCATCAAAATATCAACATCCAATTTTCCCCTTTTGGGTTTTCCAAATATATTTCTCCCATGTGCCCTTAGGAAAGTGGGTAAGGAGGGTTAAAAACTGATTAAGCAGGAATGGGGGAGATCATTTAGCTGCTAAAAATCTGACATCCTCCTGACTTGTCAGAAAAGAAAAGGTCCCTTTAGAAGAGACAGAAACAAGCCTTCCAGGATAAGAGCAGGCCAAATGAGCAAGGCAGGAGCTGTTTATTTAATGACAGCTTTTATGGAAAATTCTTTAGAGCTGCAGGCTGAACGAAGGTCAGGAATATGGTTTCCTGCAAAAAACTCTCCTCTTTCCAAAGTGAGAGAGAAGCAAAAACCTGTGCTGGGGTCTTGGCCACCCTAGCGAGTCTTTCTCATTTAGGATTTAAGTGGAGCTGGGAGACCCATGAGCAGCCAGATTTTGATTGGGGTTTTTGAAAGCCGGAGAAAATATTCAGTGATGAATGTTGTGGCACAGTAAAAATGTGTTCAAAATAGAGACAAAGGCAGGAAGGGAGGGAAAAAAAAAGAGAGGGAGAGTGATAGAGGGTGAGCACGCTCAGGAGGGAGGCAGTGGGGGAGGGGAAAGCTGCCAAGGCCTCTCCAGTTTCTCAGCAGAATTCTTCATGGTGTTTGATTGTTTGGTCTTTGATTACATGTATTGGATTCTTTAACAAGCCTTTTAAAAGATGTTACAAAGAAAACGTACAGGCAGATATTCTTCTGTGGTTGACACACAGGTGGTTACGTATGCACATCATGGCACTGAGCTGTCCTTGGTACAAAAGGAAACACGATTTGTGCATCCAGACGGCAGCGGTGAGGGCTGTATCCAATGGTAGGCCAGCCGAGTTCCATCCAGGGCCCTGCAGCCCAGCTGCTTTCCTTCAGCCCCTACTATGCAATTAGAAGTCATGCTAGGAGTTGAGCAAATTATCAAAGTTACTGGGAAGAAAAAGTATCGCCCAGTTGTGTCTGACTCTTTGCTACCCCAGGGACTATGGCCTGCCAGGCTCCTCTGTCTATGGGGATTCTCCAGGCAAGCATACTGGAGTGGGTAGCTCTTCCCTTCTCCAGGAGATCTTCCCGACCGAGGGATCGAACCCAGGTCTTCTGCATGGCAGATTCTTTACCATCAGAGCTGCAAATATGCTTCCCTCTATTCTCCCGGAACAATGTAGTGCAGGAGTCAAGGACAAGGGTATTTGGCCCCCAAAACCGTCTCAGAAGCTGTTTCTTAGCGCACAGGCATTGACAGCCTCTCTGTTTATTCTATTTGCATTTGAAACCAGGGATATACTTTGTATTTCGTGTTATCCCTTTGTCCTCTCCATTTTTCACGGTTTGAATCAGACACTAGAGGAAAATAAAGTTGAAGAAAGCCAGCTCCCTCCTATGACAAGAAAATAAACAATTTTTCTGTGCTATGATTGTAAAAGATGAGGTTGTGGTGGCTAATTTCAGTCTTTCTTTCAAACATAGTCTCTAAAATCCTCCTCAAATCTACTTACTTTTTGAAAAGTAGGACTGAAAACCAAATCAACAAATATTTATTGCCCGTCTATGAGTACAAGGCACCTTTTTAATCGAATAACATCTCACTTGCCTGAGAACACTTAAATCTGTTGAAATGTTCCTTTAATGTCTAATATCTCTTTCCCAGAGAAACAACCAACACAAAAGGGATGGTTCTCACACAGAGAGGATTCTCAAAGCTGGCAAGACTGGAAAGGTTCTTTTATGTAACCTTAATTGAAAGGACACGGGCTGTGAGCTTGGCCTGCTCTGGCTTCAGCTCCCCTTCACCTGATCTCAGAGAAGCTGACCTTCCTTCCCCTGTGATACCTCCCTCATCCATCCTCCGTCTTCTCCAAATGGCCCACTGTGTCCAGACGGAGTGGCTCATGGGTCAAACAGATGCTAAGCTTAGTCTACGCATAAGATCTCAGTGAATTCACAGAGAAAGATCCGATCGTGGGAGGAGCTCACTGGGGCATAATTGCAAACCTCCCAGGAGTGGACAATTAGCAGATTTAACAGATAAAAGCCATCTCTTACAAGTACATGCAGCCTTAATTCTTCAAACATCTAAGCAAAATACTAAAAAAGAGGAATTCTAACCTATTAATCGGGAAAATATTCAAATTGTTCTAGTCTTTATTTGTAATAAAGGCTTCAGCCCAGCCTTTTTACCATTAGAGTCACACTATTTTTATTCAATTATTTGCCAGGGAGGCAGGGGGAGGTAGGGTAGTGGTCTGATAGCACAGGGTCCAAACTCTGGTTTTCTGAGTCGCATGACTTTTGTTCTCTCACTTGTATAACTTGTCAACCCTGGCAGCAACACCATTTCTGTATTTAACACAGTCAGATCTTCCCACATGGACTTTGCAGTGTTACTGCCACTGTTAATCTCGAATTACAATTTACTGCCAACCTCTGGGCTACTAGATAATGTATATGTAAATTACACACAGAGAGACTATAAAAAAGATACTAGATCCTCATCTTTTCTCCCACGCAACACTACACATCCCTGTGTCTCTATTTTATGCGACAAAACACATCCACTGCAGCTGGATACCACATCCCGTGTTCTGGGGACACTGAGATGAATAGGAGACAGTCCTTGCCCGCATACTTACTACCTGTCCTCAAAGAGCACCTCTCCCTTCTAAAGAGCAAGGTAGCTGCCGACGTACACACTTGGCTTAAGAGGTACCAGGAGGTGCTCTGTTTCCCACGCCCACTCTCCGCATCAAATCTGCAGACACCTCCATGGTGTGGTGCCACCGGCTGAGGACTGTTATCTCTTCATTCTTTCCACAAAGGGTTCCTGCCTCAAATACTTCATCCAAGTACATTTCCCCCTGCAATCAGTGGGTAAGACAAAAACCAAACCTGTACCTTCCTAACACTATTGTCTTCTCCTGACTTCCCTATTAATGACATCATCATTCTTCCAGTCTCCAGGTCTGAAAATTTAGCAGCATCGCTGACTCCTCTCTGCTCTGGTACCCACAGGGGTCCAAACAGCTTCAGAGTCTGATTCCACCTGGCCAAACCAACCTCTCCAGGTCCTCTGGGCACCATACTTTAAGCCACCATCTCAATCTTGTACCATGTCAGTTGCTTGCTACCTTCTCATCTCACCTGGACCTCCCTTGCCCAAGTCATCCTGTACTTTATCCTTGTGACTCTTCTTAGATGATGAGACTTAGCTCTGCACATGCCACCAACCTGCTCAAAAACCTTTCTCAGCCCCCCAGAACCTACTGATCAGTGCTAAAGGAAACTTTTCTTTAATTACAAGCATGTGTGAGAGTTTTATCACAATCCTGCTGGGTAAAAAATGTTTTTTTTCCAGCAGGCTAATTCAAAGGTTTACTCAGAGAAGGGGTCTTTTATCAGAAGAAACAATAGTAGTCATTGTTATACTGGGTACAGAAAGTCTGGCTAAAGGACACTAGATTCCTGGCTGACAGCCGGTAGGACCCACGAGTGGATTCCCAGAACAGGTCTTAATCTTTTAAGAATTAGTCAGATAATCAATTGAGCAGTTATCAGGAATGCTAATTGTCCCCAGAACGGAATTATAAATTATATCACCCACTAAAGTTCTGTCTCAGACAGATTGGGTACAGTTGTTTTTTTTTTAACAATAGTCATAGGAACATTGAATTTTTGAGCTGGAAGGTTCTTAGGGATGAGCTTCTCAGGCCCAGAGATAGGCGAGGGGGCCCCCCAGCCATATGCAGTGAGCTGGGTCCCAGCCAGGGCTGCTGTTTGTTCTCAGGCTGGTAGGCAGCTCTCCAGCCATAACCCAGTGGGTTTCCCAGAACAGTTGGTTCCTTGGAATTTAGAATAGAGGTGAGGGTCCCAGGTCTGCTGGAAGAAAAAGCCAGTGTACCTCCAAACAAGCTGAGCATCACATTAATAGCATTATGGAACTAGCCTGCTGAATCCACAGATTCAGGACCGTGTTGCTCTGGGGAGAGACCAGACTCCAGCTCTGGACATGGAAGCACAGCCCTGCCTGCTCACAGCCCCAGTGTCCTACCGGCCACTGGAGCCCCCATTTCTTAGTGTTCAGTGAGGGCTTCTGGGCGAGGCAGGCAGAGGAGCCTGAAAAGGGAAGGTGGAGTAAGATGGGGAGGAGGCAGGGTGAATGTAAGCAGGGAAAGGAAAGAGATGGCAGCCGCAGGAAGCCAGCAGGCAGTGTGGGGGTGGGTGGAGAGTCGGGGAGGCAGATGGAGAAGAGGGGACGTCCGAGCATCCCGGACAACTTCAGTGGAGCATCTGAAGACAGGCCGGACCTGAGGGCTCTCAGACTGGGATACTACCATCCGCTCAGATTTACTCATCTACATTCAACTTCTAGAACTTCTTGAAGTTGTCCAAGTCACACCTTCTTGCCAGGTCTGATCTGCCCTCCTCCTTTCCTCCTTTCCCGCTTCTCTATCCTCCAGGTACAAACACCCTCTCCCTGGGGTGGAGTGCTGGCAGCCTTGTGGGTATGCTAATAGTTCTTCTCTGGGGGCCCCACCAACAGGGCTCCTGGAATCACTCTCCCAGCACTCCCTGTGGCTGCTGGAAGCATGGGGAGGCCGGCAAGAAGAGTGCTTCTCCTCCTGCCTCCCATGTTCCTCCTGCAACAACCATCCCCTCTCCCGCATAAAACAGAGGAACAGATTACCCTGCAGAGAGGTGGCCAGAGCAAGTCATGGACATGTATAATACAGCCAAGAGCTCAAAGAACAGACATATGTGTTCTGTGTTTTCTTTCGCTGGAGGTGGAGGAAGAAGCTGACATTTGTTGCGGGGGAAGAGCATCAGTAAGGCACCAGGTACCAAGGTGCCGGGCAACCAGGCTCTGTGCTAAGTGTTTGAAGTGCATTCTCATTGAATCAACCCTGCAATCCCGTTTCACAGGTCAGAACTTACTCTGTAGCACCCTTCTCTGCTGCAGCTACAGGGCATGCTGGCCCCACAGGATTAGAAGCTCCCTGAGGGCAGAAAGGTTATTGGTTGGTGCCTAGGATCCTTACTTCCTAGAACAGTGTCAGCCCCATCTTTGGGCTGCAGTAAATGATCTGGGAAGGAATGAATGAGAAAACTGAGTCACAGAGAGCTTTCCCAACTGGTCCGAAGTGAAGGTGATCATCCCCTTGTGAGGTTTTTCCGAGGGCCAGTGGAGCAACATAAACATAAAGTGTTGAGCACAGAGCCAGGCACATAGTAAGCACTCAGTTGAGGTTAGCTGTCGGTGCTGTATGCAAGGTCTTAGTTGGACGACTTTCTTGCCCAGGCCCATGAATCTTTGAGCCCTCCCTGAAGTATATAAGTCTCTGACCCTTTTCTTTGGCACACAGTTTTGGGGAGAGAATGAATGGACCCACAGAAACGATTAGCTCATGTGCTACAGATTTAGGGGATGGAATAGCCAGTCTTCGTGCACAAACAGCCCTCTTCTAACTATTCCTGAGTCCATCAGATCATGGCCAGGCTTACCCAGATCTTCCCAGTTCCCTGACCCACCCACTCTCACCCCCAAGAGTATCTTTGGGCCCTGATGCCCTGCCCATCAGGAGCGCTCAGTAGGTACCCAAACCCCCATCATGAAACAGTGCTTGAGAACCCTGAGACGCTCAGTGAATCCCAGGAGGTGCACGTGACCTCTGCCATTTCCCACCCCAGTGATGCCCAAAGCAATCAGCCAGGTGAACTGGAGGGAGACCCTGGTCACAAGAGCGTTTACTGTCGACCCGGGAAAGCACAGTGCAGTTAAAAGCCTATTTCTTCTTCTCTTGCAGATATTGATCTACTTAGCTTTGTGCCAGGCTGTTTGCTGACAATTAATTCAGAGTCAGCACCAACGCTCGCATTTAACATCGCTTTCCCGAATACGCGGGGGCCTCTTGTTCAAACCCATAAAGGCGCTGTGACTGCTTCGCTCAGCGACCCAGGCTGTGCTGTGGTTTTAGTACCTTATATTTGGGCTGAAGTTAAGGGCAGGACCTGGACTCCCTGCTCTTTCATATTGCTAAGTGAGGGCCGTGATGATTAAAAACACATCGAATGTCCTTTCCAGTTCCTTGATCCTGGAAAACAGGAAATAATTTTGTTTGCGTAGCGATGACATCTCGTCAGGTCTTTCTTCAGACCACATGAAAACCTTCTGCTCTTTTTGGACCTGGCTCTTGTTTTGACTCTGCCATTAGCTAGCTGTGGGATTCTGATCCTCACATCCTATCTCTGGAACTGCCATTTCCTCATATTCTCAGTGGGGACGTGGGCCAGATGATGATAACTAACATCTTTATGGTGCTTTATAGTTGCTATGACACTTAAATTCAAATTGACTCAGTTTGCCATTTATAACTTTAGGGTCTTGGTCTGTGTCTCCACTTCTCCATCTGTAAAGTGGGGATAACATGAGTGCCTGCCTGACGGGGCTGTTGTGAAGATTAAATGCATTTGCACATATGTAATCTGGCACCCGGTAAATGTTCACCCTTAGCACCATCAGCACGATGGTAATTGCCTCCTAGGGGCCTGAAAACAACCCTTAAGGTAAGGATTCACTTTTCCCATCTTGTGGATAATTAAGCACTTACTTCTAAACTGGCAGAACAAGGATTTACCTGCAGCTTTTCCAGCTTCCAGTACCGGTTCCCCACCAACACAGAGACTGTGGTCAGGGGCTCATCCATGCTGATGTTCCATGCCTTTATCAATGTTCCAGGGATGAGACTTGAATAAGTGGGGTGCTGCCAGCCACCCTAAATGCTGGGGCAGGCTTTTCCCTCCTATTCTTCTGGGAGGCTGTCCTAGGAGGCTACACGCCTTGGAAAACTGAAGAAACCACCTGTCAAGTTGCCCTCTCCCTACGGACGGGTGGTGAGAGGAGGCCCTCCACAGAGAGGCCCTCCCTTCTATGCTGCCTCTTTTGCCAGGAGGCTGACATCCACTCTAGCCCCTGAACAGAACCCCCATGATGACCCCCACCTCTTCTTCCCCCCTCCTCACCTGGACACTCACCGTTTCCAGCTTCTACTCACCACCACCTGCTTCCTCTCAGGCATGAAAATGCCAGAGGTGGGCAATTAAGTCATTTAAAACCATTTTCATGGTAGATTTTTACTGAGCAGAAAAGCAGTATTTATGTCACTTAGACATTTCTGAGAAGACCTAGCTGTTCTTTTATAACATCGCTTCAGCGCCAATGAAAAATATAATCCAGCCTTCGTAATAAATTTTTTAAACACACACACAAAAGTTATCAGCCTACAAAACAATGTTTCCTAAGCCTTCCCACACGTCTCAGTATTTTAACAACGTCCCATCTGTTGATGTCAGTCTGAAGAAGCAGGCCTGTACTCTCCAATTTTATTAAAATCTTTTCTGGCTAGTAACCTGATTTCTACTAGGCTGGCCTACTTACTTCCAGGCCCTGGGCCTGTGGGCCTGTGCCAATGTGCATGGCTGATAGAAATGGGAACAGTTCATCAAAAATCTGTTTAGCTTGTGCTTAATAAAAAATGTTTCCTTTTGCTCTTGTTACTAATTGCTGAAGATGTCTGTGTTTGGATTAAAACTTTGTCCCCTGCCATCTGGATGCCATTGATATGTCTCAGTTCCATCGTGAGCTGGATGATATCAGTGGTTTCCATGTCAACAGATGACAGCGTCATATGTGGAAATGTGTGATTGCAGTGCAGAGAAGGAGCCAGCCTGCGGAAGGAAGCAGCTCTGGTTTCACACCAAAATATCTTCACTGATTTGCAGACCCTTCTTGGAAATGATGTCAGTTTTATGCCAATTATATGTAAAGTTGCGGTGTAACTGTTTTGGGCCATTTGGGAAAGGAAACAATGGACTAGTTGATACCTAGAGCTCCATTTGGTGGGAAAGATTTCCTCAAGGAGGCCTTGTAAAATCCGCAGCTGAAGTGAAATAAGTCAGAGAAAGACAGACGCCGTATGATGTCACTTACACGTGGAATCTAAAAAAGACAACACACTAGTGAATATAACAACAACAAAAGAGCAGACTCACAGATAAAGAGAACAAATTAGTGGTTCCCGGGGGGGAGGCGGGAGGGGTGACATAGCAGCCGGGGAGTGGGAGATACAAACGCCTGAGTGTAAGACAGGCTCAGGGACATACAGGACAGCATGGGGGGTGTAGCTGATGTTTTGTCATAACTGTAAGTGGAAAGTAACCTTTACATTAAAAAAAAATAAATTTTAGTTAAATTTTCAACAATGTTTAAATAACTACAATCTCTAGCTGATAGCAAAGCTGTTTACTCTCTGAATCCAAGAAATGTGCCACGTGCACTAAATAAAAATCCCATGTAGAGCGTGGAACTCTGCATCCAAGGGCAGCATGTTTATCTATTCAAAGTGTACCCCAGGCCTCCAGGCCTCAGCAAGGCAGCCTATCTAAATATAGCAACAGCAGTGGCGAGGCAGTCCCAGAATAATTAAGAGAAAGAGGCACTCCTCAACTTCAGCCTCCAGTCTTCTGTGTCCAATACAGGATTAATGAGAGATGAATTTTCATCATCCTTTCTAAGAGGTCACGATCTGATTAAGGAAAAAGATCATTGCAGACTCATTTCCTTGCCAAATCGACTCTATCGGCAGACCGCCCCCCCCCCACCAACACATGTCATGTGAAGCTAGGAAAACTCACCTGATAGTCACCTGTTTATTTGCTTTTCCTTAGATCAAGAATGCTGCAGCCAATGTCCTTCGGGAAACGTGGCTAATCTACAAACACACAAAGCTGCTAAAGAAGATTGACCACGCCAAAGTCAGGAAGCACCAGAGGAAGTTCCTGCAGGCTATCCACCAGTGAGTGCGCCACCGAACGAGGAGCGGTGGGCCCCGAGCCCCGCCGGCGTCCGCTCACACGCTTAGAGGAGCGGGAGAGAGCTATTCTGTTCCACTCAGCAAGCACAGGGGGTGGTGAACTGGATCCAGATCAGTCTGTTTATTCATTTATTGCACCTGCCCCTGCCAGACATTGGACAGGTTGCCGTGGAAGGTAAAAACTAGATAAGAGCCTCAGGGAGCTCTCACAGTCTACATACGCACACATACATCACATTACAACTGGAAGCAGAGCAAACTGTGATCAGTGCTTTCTATAAGCTAAGTATTTTAAAAATTATAGTGGAGTTTTAAAAGTAGAGGATGAAAACATTTAGTCTGACCTGGAAGTTTCGGGAAACCCTGAAAGGCTGAGCATAAGACCTTCAAGGTGGAAGGCACAGCCTTGATAAAGGCTTGGAAGCTGGGACATGATCTGAGAGTGGTGGGCAAGCTACAGTGACTAGAGGCAAGCATCCATGGAGATGAGTTTGCTTTCTTGGGGACCTGCCAAGCCCTTGATTCTGGTCAGTTGTCACCCATGTTTAAGGTCCTGGGCTGGGTTCCAAAACCAGATGAATTGACATGGATGTGGAATCAGCTGTGGGGTGAACCCAGCATGCGCTTGAAGAGTGTGGCTCTTTCGACTCTTTCCCACAGACTGAGGAGCGTCAAGATGGAGCAGAGGAAGCTGAGTGACCAAGCCAACACCCTGGTGGACCTTTCCAAGGTGAGTGGCGGAATCCAAAGACCTCACATAGGGTTCTCAGATGCTGGCCTTTCATCTCCTCAGGTGTGGCTGTGAAGAAGTGCCATGGCTAAACTGCACAGAGCAGGACCAGGAAAGTTAAGGCCACTTCCTCCTTCCTTAAAAAATAATCTAGGTTCAAGTTCTTGACATTTGCAAGCTACTAGTGTGTGTTATTGACTTTGAAAACCTGGCATGTGTTCCTTCCGTTCTACCGCTCAGGTCGGGCTTTGCTGGGAACTGATGGGCCGACCTGCTAAGTCCGTTTAGTGTGTCGCTTGATTAGCTGTACGCTGAGTTTGCAGAGGGGGAAGCACGCTGGCAAGACCAAATGGTGATGATTGGCGATGCTGCTTGTCTAGGTCGCACCTAGAAGGAGCCTTCTGATTTGTGGTTATAATTGTAAGCTCATTTTCCTGCATCCTTCAGTCCTTACAACTCAAGCTTTTCTGGCCCCCAGTCAGGAGCAGGGGGAGGTGCATTTCTTTCTACCTCACAAAGATGCCAAAGAAGAGAGCCCTGCTTTCAGAGCCCCACAGTCGTCCTGCACTTCTGGCCCTGAACTGCCGCAAATACTGTAAAGGAGCTCGCTCCTTTGGCGAATCTCTGGAGTGAAAGGATCGGAGGCTGCACCGCTGGCAGAGCTGAGTGTAGGCGCCACTGAAGAAAGGACCTCCCCTCCTCAGCTCCTCCTCCTCATTGCCTCTTGATAGAAATTGTATGTCAAGTGTATAGCCCAGGGCCAGGCTGGCAGAACATTCCAGCAGATGTCAATCATCATCGGGGAACACGTTCCCTGAGTAAGCAAGAGAAACTCCCTCAGGCAAATTAAACCCCCTTTGAAAAGAGGGTGTAATCAGAGAAATTGCCAGCTCCTGGGCCACGTGCAGTGCCTTGTTCAATGAAGGCATCAGGCCAGAGAAAGGATCTCCCAAGCTTGGGAGGACTTTAATCAGGGGATGTGTGGCTGGCATGAGTTGGGCGAAGCCCACAGGCCTGTTTGTCTTTGCAGGGGGTGCTGAGGTAGACTGTTTCCTGTGAGCCTGGAGGAGGCAAGAATGTGAATGGAATGCCCGAATGCAGAAGGGAACCCCTCAGCAGGGTCTAGCGTGCGTTGCTCAACACTCTTGGCTTCTAGTGTCAGAAACCCTTTGGAATAGGTTTAAAAATGTAGGTGTTTAAATTAAGAATACAAGGAAGTCTCATTCCAGGCAGAACCTCAGGGCAGGCATGTGGTTAGACTTCAGGAAGGAGCTAACTGGAAGCGGACTTCACCCCAGGAAACAGGTGCCCACCCTCTCTTCTCTCTCGTGTTCAAGTGCTTGCGTCAGTTCTCTTTCTTCCTCTCCCCCATCTCCTGACAACTTTCTATGCCCCTTGTCTCCATGGGAGGCCCCTATCCAGAGAGTCCATGTTCTAGTTCTAGCCACAGACAAAGACAAATTGACTGGCCTCCTATTGGTCTTAATTCTAAACTCTCAGAAGGGATGAGATTACTGGCCAGTTTGGGTCACATGTTCGCCCTCGGACCAATCACCTGAGGCCAGGAGGAGGGTCAGGTAAGGCAAACATTGCTGGGGAACCCACGCTGGGGGATGCAGGAAATGGTCACCAAGCCCCAAGATACTTCTTTAACAAGTAGCCGTATTTCTGCCTCTCTGGCTGGAGTGCCCCTGGAAATAGTGGACACCCTGGGCTTTCAAGCCTGCATTTCTTCATTGTCAGTCACTGCCTATCACAGAGATGGGGGCCCTGCAGAGCAGGCTAGGTGAAGCAAACTCCATGAACTGGAAAGAGGCTCACAGAAACTGGGTGGGGAAGCTAAACCATCGATAACTGGAAAGAAAGGGTGTGGGGGAAAGGGTTAAGGGAAGGTGTCTGCTGGGCTGCAGGGGTGGTGTGAACTCTGCCACGCTCCATCTTTCCTCCCAGGAGGCTCAGCCAAGGTCTTGGCAGCAGCCTAGCATCTTTCACACTGGTCCGCATTCCCGCCTGGCATCTTGTCGCCAAGCAACAAAACAGGGGAGACAATAATAACACGGTGTTCTCTCCTTTTCTCTCTGTGCTTCGTCCACCCGGCTCACCACTTCCCACTCCTGTCCCGTGGTCCTCTCGAGATTAAGAAAAGAGCATGTGGCCTCCAAATATCACTTGCTCTATGGAAGAGCTCTCTTGTAGGGTGGCAGAGCTGGGGGGCCGGGGAGGGGTGTGTGTGCTGGGGCTCTTTATACCTAGCTTCAGTGTCTTCCATTGAAATGTAAAACTCCTTCCCCACATCTGAGGCTCAACTGATCAGATAAGGTGATATCTGTGAAAACGCTCCGAAAACTATAATGGTTCTGCACCTGGTAGTTCTGATTAGAAATCTAGATGAGGAAACCAAGATCCCAAGGAACAAAGAGACCATCCCAAGTTCGGTCTGTTGGCGAGTTGCCATGCTGGGGCTGGGACCCCAGGGCCCAGACTCAGTCCAGAGCTCGTCAGGGTGCCCCTGCAGGCAAATCCATTTGCAGTTTTGTACATTCTGGGAGGAACATGCACCTTGAGGAACTTCTGTGAATGTTAATTAATAAAGGAAGCACTGCCGGCCCTAAACAGCCTCTCCTCTGAGAGGGCCACAGTAGCGTCCTGCCCTGGAGAAGTCACAGCTGCCTCGTTCCTTCTGGGGCTGCAGCCAATTTCCTGGTGGGAAGGTGTCGTGCGTGCATGCTTAGTTGCTCAGTCATGTCCAACTCTGTGCAACTCCATGGACTGTAGCCTGCCAGCCTCTTCTGTTCAAGGGGTCTCCCAGGCAAGAATACTGGAGTGGGTTGCCATTTCCTCCTCCAGGGGATCTTCCCGACCCAGGGATTGAGCCAGCATCTCCTGCACCTCCTGCATTGGCAAGTGGGTTCTTTACCGTGTGCCACCAGGGAAACCCTGGGAAGGTATCACTGCATTCTCAGCGCCCCTTCTCCTATCTCCTCTCTGGCTTCTCACATTTTGCCACCTCTAACTCTTTTTTTCATTCGCCTCACTTCCTACACCCTTGGCCCCTGCCTGCACCCATGGTTTATGAATCTTCCTGGAGTAACTTGAAATTTCAGGTGAAATAGGATCAAAGCGTCACTGGCAAATGACCAGAGCCACAGTACCTGCAGGTGAGGCTTGGAGGATACAAAGCAACTGCAAACCCGGCTCTGCCCTTGCAGCCACAGAAACACCCAACAATGTGTTCCTGAAGCCTCCCAAGAATCTTGCTCCCAAGTCTAATGCCATTTGCTAATTTGCAAGGAGAAATGTGACTGTCATGTTGATAAAGTCCCTACAGACCAACCCAGGAAGCCAAATTATAACCAAAAAGTTGCCTGATAAGCGTAGAGTCAGAACCGTGGGGGTAGTGAATGGAACAAAAGTGGTTTCATTTCAATCGAATGATCATTAGATGATATAATGATATATAATGATCATTGATATATAATGATCATTAGATGTATAGTGGGCAGGACTTTGTACTGGTGAGAGGGGGCCAGGAGAGGATGGTGCCCAGGTTTCAGGGGGGAACAGCTTGAGTGAACGGCCTCTCCTGGAGATAAGGAGCGCTGGCAGAGAACAGAGCTAGAACAGAAGATGGTGCAGTAGGCGTGAGCTGCATTTGTTTAGCACTCTGCTGACCTGGTTTAGAAGACAACTTTATTCCTCTCAAGTTGGATTGTATTTGCAGTTCCCCGGAGGTACTCCATGTTTGCTCTCCCTCTCTCACGACCTCGTCCAGGGTTCATTCACAAAAGCTTCCTGAGCACCTGCTCTCCAGAGGCGGGCCCTGAGCTGGGCCCCCACGGGACTCTTCTCTCCTTTTCTTCAGCCACTCAGGTCTCAGCGGGAAACATTGGGAAATCTTCTAGTTATATGGAAATAACTTGTGGTACAAGAGGTCTTCTCCCATCAGTTAAACTTTTACATTGGCTGAAGAATGGAAGGGCAGAGGTTTTCCCCTGAGACAGCACTTCATTCATTCACTAGTCCTACCAACAGCTTTTGGTGCTGACCATGTGCAACAGACCCCCTTGCTAGGCACATCTGGGAATATTTATTCATCAGAAAATGTTAGCTGAGCATCTCGTATGTGCCAGATACTATTTTAAGTCCTTGGGACACGTCAGTGAACACAACAGGCAAAGGTCCCTGCCCTGGAGGGGATTTCCTTTTAGTGGGAGAGGGCAGACAGCAACAACATGCAAAAGAAACAGCAGATAGTGTATTAGAAGACAGCATCAAAGAAAGGAAAGCACTGAGCAGGGTTAGCGGGTCAGGAGTGGAGTGCGGACAAGGTGCCTTATTAACAAGGGCATGGGGGAGGGGAGGGGATTTTTTTTTTTAATTGGAGTCTACTTGCTTTACAATGTTGTGTTAATTTCTGCTGTACAGCAACGTGAATCAGTCATATGCATACATATATCCCCTCCCTTTAGATCTCCCCCCTGCCCCCATCCCACCCCTCTAGGTCATCACACAGCACTGCTGTGAGCTCTGTATGCTACACAGAGCTTCCCACTAGCATCTGCTTTAAACACAGAAGTATATGTATGTCAGTGCCCACTCTCTCAATTTGTCCCACCCTTTCCTTCCGTGGGGAGGTTTAGAGGAGGTCAGACTGTTGGCCATGGGACGTGTATGGGGTGAGTACTGGTGATGGGCGGGTCCCTGGGACACTGGGAGATGGCACGAGAGCAGGATGTTTACTGGGGGGCAGTGTCAGGACCGTACCTGTTAGAGGGAGAGTCGGGTAGAACGTGGCAGAAAGAGAGCCTGAACCATGATAGGATAGACAAAGTCCTTGACCGGCCCATGGCAGTTCCCAAGGTGGATTGACCCTTCAGGGCTGTCCCAAGTTGAGGCGCCCTCCGTTCTTGACCAGGCAGGAGAGGCACTATAATCTCTGCAAGGCGGCTCCCTTTCACTGCAACCC
This sequence comes from Capra hircus, assembly GCF_001704415.2. Lineage (NCBI taxonomy): Eukaryota > Metazoa > Chordata > Mammalia > Artiodactyla > Bovidae > Capra > Capra hircus. The sequence continues at coordinate 104,250,528 of NC_030810.1, read as the reverse complement.
AGGCCAGAGTGAGTTTCATCAGGTAATCATACATTTTGGCTGCGGTGTTGAAAGTGAGGGGGGTGGGCGGAGCAATGATTTCATTACTATGTGTAGTTATGATTAACTTCTATTTTGTAAGGACCAAGGTTCAGAGCATTTAAGAGACCTGAGGGAAGGCACACTGTTAGTGAGCAGCATACATGCACTTGAACCCTGGCCTACCAAGGATGAGCCTGTCGCGTTGTCCACTCCCTGCCTTAGAGCTGTCTCTTTTTAATCAGTAGGTGTCCTTGCTGTGTGAGCTGAGAGGTTGGATGCAGTAAGAAACAGGACACATTAGGGACTTGTTCTATTTCAGAAGTGCTGCTTCTTTTCCATCCTACCTATTTTCCAATATGTATTTTTATAGGTAATATGCATTGTTTTTGTGATAAAACAAGAACAACATAAAAAACACTGTGCCAGGAGCCTCCATGTCTTTAAGAAAGTAAACGCTTCTCCGTCCTTGGCCAGAGCAGACGCAGCCGACGCGGAAGCTGGTCCCTGGAGAGTGGCCTTTCCACCGTCATCTGGCAGAGTATCTCATTTTTCTCAGCACAGATTCCCCGCTGATGACCTGCTGCCTTCCCATCTCTCACCTCTCCATCTCCCCAAACAGATGCAGAATGTCATGTATGACTTGATCACAGAGCTCAATGACCGGAGCGAAGACCTGGAGAAACAGATCGGCAGCCTGGAGTCGAAGCTGGAACACCTCACCGCCAGCTTCAATTCCCTGCCCCTGCTCATCGCCGACACCTTGCGCCAGCAGCAGCAGCAGCTCCTGTCTGCCCTCATGGAGGCCCGGGGCGTCAGCGTGGCGGTGGGCACCACCCACACCCCACTCTCCGACAGCCCGATCGGGGTCAGCTCCACCTCCTTCCCGACCCCATACACGAGTTCAAGCAGTTGCTAAATAAAACTCCCCACTCCAGAAGCATTACCCATAGGTCTTAAGATGCAAATCGACTCTCTCCTGGTCACTTTGCCATCAAGGAACATTTCAGACCAGGGATCGTAAAGAAGAGACACCGAGCTAATTAACTAACTCATGTTCATTCAGCGTGCTTGGTTTGATATGCCTTGAAACCAGAAATCTAATCTCTGTTTAGGTGCCTCTACTTGGGAGCAGGAAGAGGAGATGACAGGAAGCGACGCCTCTGGCAGGGCCCTTGCTGCAGAGTTGGTGGAGAGCAGAAATCCACGTCCAATCTCAGGTCCTCACGTGGGGAGGGGTGGGGGGTCAGATGCACCGAAGTAGCCAGCAGTGAAGCCAGCCTGGAGGTGGGTCCGCTGGGGGGAGGGTGTGGTAGCAGGCTTGGGAGATGGGTTCCTCACCCCTGGGGCCCTCCAGCCCATTGCTTTCCTTTCCTTTTGTCTAAGGAAGCCCCCAGAGGACAAAAGTAAGAGAGAGCTGTCCACAGCTTGCCAAAATAGATGTTCTTTCCTCCCATCCCTTACACAGTCATACAATTTAGACTGAAAGAAAAATTGATGAATAAAAAGCCAGACTCTCCATTCAATATTAATACTCAGATAAACCCATGTATTTGCAAGCGTGTGCATGCACACACACACATCCCACATTCAACCCAGGTCTTTTCTTGTTTGCACTTGACCCAAGTAAAGAGGGACCTGGTACCTTACTCTGCACACAGAAGGCACTCTCTAAATGCACATTGAGTTGGTCTGAATCTGGATGTGGGTGCTGTCAGTTCAGTGGGTTTGCCAGTGTTGCCACATTCTGAGCCTCACTGAAGACGCAGATCCCTTCAAATACAAAACAGGGTACACCATGCTTGCTCTGAGATGAATGACAAGCCAAAATTGGCATTCTGGAGAGATAAGCAGCCTTCTAAAAATAACAGCTTCTGCAGAGTTTTTTATCTTGTATCCAAACAAGCTGTGTTCCACAGGAGTGCATGATCAGGTGTATGGATATGAGGGCAGGGGAAGAGGATCTGTGCACACATGCACACACGTGTGAATAGGTGCAACCCCAGGACACCTTCGTGAATAGAAGTATTGTCTGGGGGTTTGTTCAGTGATATTTATCCAGTAACAGTTTTCCAGCCCCAGATGTTAAGAGCACACATGTGTCAAGGGCCTCACATGAGAGCTGGGAGGAGAAGTGATGAGTGACCCAGGTGGTCCCTTCTATGTGACCTAAAACCATGTCAGAGTGCAAGGTTTTGAAGATAAAGGGAACCCTTAGGGAACATTGTGGGTAAGATGAGGTGACACAGATTTGTCAGTAGCCTCTTCCTATTGTGCCACGTTTATCTCGGTGCAAAAATTATTGTAATACTTCTCCAACTTCAAGAGGCTTCAGAAACATCCAGATCCAGTGTATGACAGGAATTGTGAGGACAGGGCATCTGGATGCAAGATATTTTTCTCATACCACCATCTAACCATACATAATGCTTGTGATGTGAAAACCATCCAACTGCTCATCACATTTCTCATTCCAAGGTCTCTGCTTGTGGGGACTTAAATGATACTGTAGGGAATGTTTCTCTGTTTAGGGTAAAATGAAGGATGTCATCTGTGGTGCGGATGATTGTCCTGTGGGGTATCACAGGACATCATCCCCTTTCTGAAAGCAGAGTCTAGCTGTGGAGACTTCTACAGCTCTGGGCCTGGTCTCCTAAGGACAAGGGAATAATCAGACAGCAAAAGGTAGACAACCCTAGGAAGGCCACTCTTTCAAGAAGATCTGGTCTCTTGTTAAATTTCTTCTTTTATCTTTTCTTACTGCTATTGCTCTTCCCTTGATGGCCTCATTTTTATCTCAATAACTCCTTTGAGCATTTTCCTTGGTTGTTTTGTATACCATAGATGCCACACTTACTGCTGAATTTTTTTTACTTGTTATTTTACCTACTGATTATCTAAAAGATCCGTATCTTTTTTTATGTCCCAAGAATGGTGCTCCTGTTTTCAGTGACAGCTGAAAGTATAAACAGACAGATAAGCAGATGAAATAACCATATGTTTTCTTTGTGGCATTAGTTCATTTCACAGTGTGAAAAGCACTGACAGGTCAACCTGAGCATGCCAATCTCAGTCATCTAAACTGCAGCCCTCAATTCTGAATTCCTAGTCACTCTTCCCATTCCCCAGGTAGCCCTATGATGTGCGTGTGTGTGCACACGTGCACATGTGCATATGTAGGGATTTCATTTGTATTTCAAACAAATGGCATGCAAGATTCCACTGTTACTCCTCCTGCCAAAAAGGATGTGCAGACTGTCACTGACCCATTGTTGTCTATGGGTGGCTCTTCTTTAACCCATCACTAATACTGTTCACTTGGGTAAATCCTAATGACCAAGCTAGCAACGCTAGCAAAGAGAGTGGCTGGAGACACTTTCAGTAACAGCAGTCACTGGTATCCTAGAAACACACAGGCGTTTGTAGTGTGACTAGACCTATTGGTAGTGCAATAGCTAAGTATGGTTTTTCTCCTTGGGAAAAGAGTATTTACTCTTCAAAAAAAGAAAATGATTGAATTCGCATGTTGACCCTCCGGTGGTAAATGGGACGCTGCTTCTCTGCGCTGTTTCAGCTTTAGGTGAGGAAGTTACCCATTCTCCTGCAAGTACAATCAACCTCTGATGACTTAGGTATTGATTATCCAGGATGTCACCCACCCGTTTCCTTCCTACAGCCCTTCTTTTGGCTAAGTCCACTGTGCCTCAGCATCACAGTCAAATAGGAAAGGGGGCCGGGTGGGTTTTCGTGTTACACCTTCTTCTCCTGTAATTTCAAGTTTGGTGGTAGAGGAGATTTAACTATCTACTCAAGGGTTGGCTATATGAAAAAAAAAAAAACAATTAATTATGGTAATCCCACTCCAGTACTGAACTGATTGAGTTCTTCCCCCTCCTGGAAGTCAGACCCAGTGGCCAAGCCCCTCCTATAATCTTTCTGTTAACTCTGTGTCAGATCAAAGTATACTCTGATATTCCCTAAAATATCTAGACACTTGAATTAAAAATATAGAGCCACCCCCTCATTGCTTAAGCCATATTATAGCTTCATGTACTGTAAAGGCAGGGATGTATATGATTACTTAAGACCACTAATCTCAGTGGGGTTTCAGGACAGAACATCAGTTGGTAAGTTATACCAGACTAGGGGCTCACCCCTCCTTAGATTGAAGTCCAAATAAAAATCTGCATCATTGGATCAAAGGCCACATATGTGTGATCATCATCAATAAATGATCATAAAGTATCTATGAGCTGCTCTTGCCATCCTCATAATATGTAACTTCATGACATCATATCTCTAGAAAGGTATAATAGAATGCAAAAGAGCAAGAGGGGTAAGGCCTTGAATCACCACTAACTTCTGACCTCAGCAAGTACCAGTGGTGTAACAATAATCTTGTAAGTGAGAGGGTATAGGAAATGTATTCACAAGTAAATTCTAAAGTGTTGAGCAGGTGCAAACTGTTGTTGTATATTAAAGGCTGGGAAGAAACAATATTGAAGAAATAATGATTTCAGTACATTTAGGGCTTTCCCCTTTGATATTTTATAATTTCTTATGAAAGAGAATAAATCTAGAGATACAGAATCAGAATAAATAAAAATCTAACACTGGATCCACATCTTTGGCCAATGAATATAACCACCTCAGACCTCAATTTCTCTATACTTAAAATGAAGATAACAGTTAATATTCTTAAGTGTGAAGTACTCAGTAGATTTTAAAATGGAATCGCTATTGTCAACAACACCAGCCCAAACCAACTCTGTCTAGTCCACACTTTGGTGTTGCCTCAGAGTGTACTCAGTAGTTACCAAAAAGTAATTCTTACATACTGACCTATGTGAAATTAGCAGGGAGAGAAGCGTGGGATTAGCACATAGTCCCAAGACCTCTCTCCTCCTTCAGAGTGTACCTCATCAAACAGTGCACCCCAAGTTAAGAATCAGTGTTTCGTTCCAGAACCCATGATGTTGCTACCGTCACAGTACCAGACTGAGACACTGTGGAGTCATTGCACTACCAGTAGGCTACTGCTCTTTTAAAGTTACTGCTTTTAAATCATAAAATATATCCCCAGTTCTGCAGTCATCCCACTTCCCTAGCTGCTGCTTAGAAGCAGATGAAGGCTCCGTAAGTCATCATTTTGCTGCCCCTATTGACCCTGCACGCGTTCGGTTTCAGTACCTTAGACAGCTACCTGATGGCTTCCTGGTAGGCGGGAACAGCCTCTTCCCTTCCCATCCTTCCGCTACAGTCGCTCGGCTTAATGACACCCTGGACAGTATCCCTTCCTTCTCTACTGCCGCCAAAGTAAACACTGTGGGAACGGGATCACTGATACCACTAAGAAAGGAAGGTTACAGGGATAGCAATATTAAGTGTCTGTCTCTGGTGGTAGAATATAGGTGAGTTGCTCTTCATCCTGAAAGCTTGTGCCAAGCTGCATGAACAGAAATTAATGCTAAACTCCTGTCAGACAAGTAATACGTAGATTTTTACTAAAATAGACTGAAGCTTATTAAAAAGTTCTCAGTGGAATGGTATAGAAATATATACAGATAGAGAAAAAAAATAACTGTGATCTTTTTCCTTACACCATTACTGGAAATGCCCAAATATGAACTGGAGTTCCCTCTGAACAAAACCATTATCAAATCGTCAACGTATGACCTCCAAATCTAGGTGCCAAGTGCCCTGCCACAGTTGTTTACACACCTGAGAAATATGTTCTGGAAGCTGTACTCTTGGGCTTGGACCATGTGTTGAGACAAACCAAACAGACGTTGTGACCAACCAAGCTGATGGAGGAAAAGCACAAAATTCAATACCAACCTATAGTTCAGATCCCAAAGAGATGCTGAATTTATAGCCAAAAAAAATTTTTTTTGACAAATCAAATATCAATCTGATCGGAACAGCCAACATGAAAGTTCACAGAAGGAGGACAGGGAATAAACAACATTCTCTAGCTGTATCATATCGTCTCAGTGTTTGAACCTCAACCAGGACTGATCTACCTTCATCAGACACACCTTTTAATGGCGCAACAACTCAATGTTGGTCCCAGACTCTCCATTCTGCACTGACCGGAAGAGAACAACAGAAGAGGGCAGCAGGATGTCAATGGAGGAAAGATATCCATGGCAAACTCAGAAACTGATGTGTTTATATTCAGAATCAGATGAGCTTCAATATGAATTTGCATCTTGCCTCTGTACTGCTTGCTATTTTTTAATGATAGGAGAAAGTATAACAGTTTATTTTAAATATGAAATATGTTGCTATATTATAAAATATATTGTAACTTTCAATTACCATTTTGTATCAAACTAGTCTTTAGCAGGTACAGTGTCAACCTGCTCTCCCAACGACTGTTTCTGAGTACACATCACTGTTAGTGACTGCCTGACACCCAGACCAAGGGTCCTCAGCCTACTGAACTGCCATATTCTAATTCTCTGAGACCTGATTAATAGAGATAAAAGAACGCTATACCCCACTTAGAAGACTAATTCTACCCTAAATTCTTTCAAGCCATTTCGGAAAAGATTTTAAAAGCCATCACTCCTTTAGTAGCTGTGCAAAGCCAGTTTAATTAAAGGGCAGGCTCTTTTTATCTAAATGCAAAGGCCCTGTTACATAAATGATTTGTCTCAAACTCAGCCAATCAGTTTTTCCTTTGGCAGTGGCAGAATGGGGCATAAGGAAGGGTCTTGTTCTCCTGTGACACAAAAGATTCAGACTCCTAGGCATTGTAAGTTTCTCTGTGTCAGAGTATAACTGGGATTGGAACTGCATTTCCCTGGGGGCTCAGTGAGAGCCCAGTGGGCAGTTATGCTTTTTTGAGTCAGCTCCTTGAGGGAGCCAGGTTTCCACACATTTAAACCACAACATGGAGCACAGCTCCTAAGGGGATGAAGGGAGGAGGCAGGACATGCAAAGAGCTGGGCTTCCCTGTCTGCTAGTTTGGCTGGGAGGAAAGATAGAGTTTCCATCAAGATGTTTTCCTTTATCAGCAAAACTGTGACAAATTTTCTACTTCAGCAACTACAATATCGATGTCCTTCCTTCTCTGATAGAGCAGTTGAGACACATGTGTAAAATTTCTCACTTCCTTCCTTTGGCCATGGGACTATTTGTAGATGAAAACGGGATGCATTTGGTCATAGAATGAAGGCTCCCTGGAATCAGTGGCCTCCTCCTGAGGAGGACCCTTGCTTGTTATCACATTGGTAAAATATTGCACAGATGCACACCAAGAAGCATCAGAATAGATTCTTCAACTGAGTGTATCTCTTCCCTTCACAATCTCTGAAAATTCACACAGATGTACTGATAGTGCAAAATAGTAGGTTTTCTCCTGGGAAAAAGGCTGGAATCCTCTCACACTTCCATTTTATTTGAGCTTAAATATAGATAAGGCTGGGGGCTCAGTAATGTTTTCATGCCATTCGAAAGAGAAATATCTAAATGCCCAGCTTCAATCGGCTCATGTGGCTGAGAGCTAACTTGGAGACGCATTTCATTTTCATTCATTAAGCCTTTTATTTTGTATTGGAGTATAGCCGATTAACCGTGTTGTGATAGTTACAGGTGGATAGCAAAGGGACTCGGCCACACATATACATGTATCTCTTCTCCCCCAAACTCGCTCCCATCCAGTTTCCCACATGACATTGAGCGGAGTTCCCTGTGCTATACAATTTGTCCTTGTTAGTTATCCATGTTAAATATAGCCGTGTGTACCTGAACACACATTGTATTTTTATTGAGCTGAATTCTCTCAGTCTCTATACTGGTCCTCAGTTACATGTTTGGCTGAGCTCCATTAAAGCCATCAGAACTCCAGGGCACCCGTTTTTAGCAAGTTACTCACTCGGTAATAGAAATTAGTTTATTCTCAATTTTATAATTGACTGATGAATGTACTGGTGGTAATTTATTTGTCTCATAATACTTTTCTGCTACTAAATAGAACTGTCTCTTTTGGCTTTTCCTTCTAGCTGTTCTCAGACGAAGACTTCTACGTTTATAGAGAGTGTTCTGATTTTTCTACTCAAAGTTATTATTCCATCTAGAATTAAGAAAACCAATACAAATTCCTGATTTGGGGAAAATGGGACCTTTGGACAGCAATTCAGGCATGTAGCTATATGCTGACAGTTGTAAGTCAAAGTGTGGTCCACAGATCGGCAGCATTAGCATCACTTAGGAACTCGTTAGAAATGCAGAATCTCGGGCCCCATCCCAGACCTACTTAATCATATTAGGCATTTTAACAAGGTCCCCACATGTGGTATACATATTAATTGTAAGCACTGTCCTGACCACACAGCAATGGTAAATAACATTACTATTCAGAAAATCAAACTCTTTCTTCCTTGACCCTCATGTATAGAATTATTTGATGAAGTAAAGGTCCCATATGATCATAAAAACAAATGCACCTTAAAATTCCTCTTGAGGTCAGATAGCTCGAGTGGTATATACAAAGAAGCAGTCTTTTCCCAGTCTTATTTAAAAGGACTCGCTTCCCCCGTGAGCCATCTCAAAGCACCTTTTTAAGATTTTTGTTTTAGTGAATGCTGGCAGGGCCATCAGAATATCAGGTGGTTCCTCGGGCCAGGTCCCCTGGAAGGCCACCTGGCTCCCTGCTCAGCATAATGCAGAAATAGCTGCATCTGTGTTCCTCCCTTGACAAACTCAGCATCCTACCAGTGGGAACTCTCCTCCCTAGAGGAAACTAGCAAGAGAAGTTAGTTTAACCATCTAGAAACATTCCTAATCTCTCTTTAAACCAAGTCTCTTATTCATTACACCAACCTGACACTCTGAGGTAAGCAAGGAAAGATGTGAATTGTGATATTGGCGCCATAAATTGATATGTACCCAGAAACAGTTATGTTCTGAATTAATGGCTTTAACCTGTTCATTGTAAAAAGTGCCTTGGACTTCAATCTAAAGAGGTCAGTATAAATATATGTGTGTGTGTGTGACATATGTAGGCAAATACGATTTATACATACATAGGTGCACACACATATACCCTGCACATTCATATATAACATATACATACATATATAAATGCTTCGTAATATATCATATTGCTATTTGCAGCTCCATTTCTTTTGTCTGGTCCTATGTTTATTTGTTCAGTGAGACCTTTACATAGAGAGGTTCTATCCAGGACATTGATGTATTTTTTTGTTTGTTTTTTACTTTTTATTAAAAAGGTAAAGGATATAAAAAGTCAAGTGCCTGAAGGTTTTGAATGGAACTGTGGTCAACTTTCTCAGGTCGCCAAAAAGGAAATTGAATTTGCTTTCGGGAACCATTTTTCTGTTTCAGTGGCTTGTTGTTCTCCCTCTGCAGGACTGCCTAAGTAAAAGTGGTTGCAGTGATTTTGTAATTTCATTATAATCCATTTTAACAGCAAACCTTTTGATCACTCTAGTGCCAAGTTCTCTTCACACAGCAGCATCAGAAGGTTCTGGTCTTTATGAGCTAGGCATGGTTTTGTTGTCATCTGAAAGACTAAATTGTAGGAGATGGGGCTCAAATACTGCTTGGGTTTCACAGGTACCTCAGAGGTAAAAATTCTGCCTGCCAACCAAGACATGGGCTAGATCCCTGGGTCAGGAAGATCTCCTAGAGAAGGAAACGGTAACCTACTCCAATATTCTTGCCTGGGAAGTTCCATCGACAGAAGAGCCAGGTGGGCTACAGTCTGTGGGTCACAAAAAAAAGTTGGACATGACTTAGCAACTAACCAAACAAATATTGCTTCCATTTAGTAGCACTCATAGAAGGACAAGTAGGAATTTCTCTCCCTGAACCAGGTGAAACTCTAAGATGGCCAGCCAAGGGACCCCAGTGAACTTTCTAGAGCTCCTGCTCCCTGCCTTTCTACAATAATACGATCCTCTGTATCGATCAGCCTGTCTACCAAAGGTCATCTCCTTCTATGGTGCGATAGCTTTCAAGGGACCCGCTTCTCTGGTTAGAAGCTCTCCAGAGTCCCAGGCAGAGTCCCACAGTTCCCATGGCTCTGTTCATGAGCTCAAGGAAACACTTTACTTCTTCACATCAACTAAATCTTCTCTCCATTTCCCTGCCCAAGTGCCAATGCCCTCTTGACAGCCAGGGCCAGGCCAGAGAGGTAATGCCCATTCACGGTGTCAATCAGAAGAGACACTTCGAAATATCAGAGGGGCCCAGGAGGACAGCCAGTCTCTCCAGGTGTCCCCCTGCTACAGCCACATTTGTGGAACTGTCATTAAGAAGGCTTGGCAGGACTTCCCTGGGGGCTCACTGGTAACGAATCCGCCTTGTAGTATGGGGCACGTGGGTTTTATCCCTGGAAGATTCCACTTGCGTGTGCTGCACCTAAGACCCGATGCACGCAGTCAAGTTAATTAATTTTTTTACAAGGCTTGGCAAACCAAGTTCCCCAAATTGAACCCCCATACCATACTGTTCTCCCCATGAACTTTCCTGTAGCTCCAGATAAAAAAGAAGAAGAAAACGCAATTTAGGTACTTTCAAAACCAGTATCTAATATTTGAGGGTTTTTTCTCTGATAAAATATTTTCAAAAAATATCTAGCTATATTTCTGTAGCCATTCATTACTTAAAGCTCTTTCCAAAATCCCTTATTGAAGTAATGCATTTACCAACCCAATGATTACAAAACAACAATACTTCATACTTAAAAACAGTAATAACTTTCAATAATTTGGTTATCACCCTGTGAGGTAGATGACAAATATTATTCCCATTATTCAGATGGGAAAATTGAGCTAGAGAAAAGCAAGCAGCAAATGACTTATCAAAGACAGGAGTTAAGCTGAAAATACAACCTAAGACTTTTCAGCACATTTGGGAAAGAACAGAAATTAACAGCTCAAGTTCTATTGCTGGCCACCTTTGTGAAGAAGACCAAGAATGTATGGCAACCACATGCCTAGACCCAGGCTTGGAATGTAAACGGTGGGTGGGTTTGGAGGTCTGGGTGGGAGACGACACCTCTTTCTTTGTGCAAAGTGTGAGAGTTGTGCCACTGAGGGTGAGCTGAGCCCATGGCCTTCGCCACTTCCTCTTGAACTGAAGCTAGAGAGAAGGGGCATTTTAAAAATGTTCTGGAAAATGCTGATACAATACGATGGCATTAAATAAAAACAAGAAGAGAATTGACTCAAACACAAAACCAAAAGCGCAAGCGGCTGATTTCCTTTAATTTTATCTTCTTCCTTCCCTAAGTCTGCAGTTGTGAAAATAGGAATTTTTAAAGGAGGAAATCTTAATTTAGATTGGAAACAGAGCCCCCTGGAAAAACTTGCCTCTTTTCTTTAATCAAGGTCAGCATTGGCTTAGTGTTGATGGCGGTGCCTGACTCAAGAGATTGGCCCTGCCAAGAAGCGAACATGTGAACGGGTTTAGTATCTAACCCAGTTTTAACAACGTTGGGGAGAAAGTGAGAACTGTGCCGGAGGTAAGCGACTGTTATCAATGAGGATGTATAGACACACTGATGTGTGATAAAGTACGCTTGCAGCTATGTTCAAATAAAGGATCAGGCAGTTACACAGTACGGTGATTCCATTTATCTGAGCAGAGGTTCTCGGTCTTGGTTTCACACTAGAAGCACCTCAGAAGCTTTTGAAAACATTCAAGCCAGTGCCCCTGAGACCTGAGATTCAGAAGGCAGAGTCTGGGGTGGTGCCCGGGGAGTTTCCCTGAAGCCCCCAGGGGTCTAAAGGGCTCTCAGAGTTGAAGGCTGATCCAGAGCTTGCTGAAGTGAGACCCCCGCAGGTGTCCAGCCTGGCCAGTACCCGCCCCCCCTGCCCCTGGGGATCTCTACCCTCCCGAGTTGGCAAGGAGCCATTGGGGAGGGGCAGAAAGGGCGAGATTTGTATTAAGATGGGGATTTGCTTGAAGCTCCATTCCTTTCATCCTGCCCTCGTTTCTTTCCAGTTCTGGACCCATGAACCTGCGCTAATTTGCATTCAACTCTACACGTATTGGCAAACAACGCTGCCAGGCTATTATTCACTCAGTATTTCTCTGCCTGGCTGCTGCAGCCTTCTGCTTTCTCCTGACACACAGTCTGTCTGGGGCATAATATCTTTCTTTGGCCTTAGGTCTCTACGAGGATTCGGGGAGGGCCATCCCAACATTTTTCATTAGGCAAAAAAGATTAAACTTGAAAACACGTTGCCCTTGCTAGCAGATGTCTCGTTAAACCTAACACAAAAACAGGGTAAACCTGCCGTGTGACACTCATGGATCCTTTCCTAACTATATTTAACCATTAAATAAAATGACTCCTATCTTAAAGAAAACTTGATCCTTTAGTACATTATGCATAGCTATGAAAACCTGGGGAAAGGGACACTGGAACCCTAAGGTGGGCCCAGATCTCAGAACGGGGCAATCCTGCTAAATACGGGGCCCTCTGAGTAAGACTGCCCCCTGCAGGTAAGACAGAAATACAGCAACCAAGGGACTAGAAAAAACGACACAGGCATCCGGGAAATGTGTGTCATGTCCCTTACCTGACACACAGGAAACGGAGGGGCAAGAGAAGCGATTGGCTCAAAATCAAACAGAGAACTTCTGCCTAATTGGGCAGAAACTGAGCTGGAACGCTGCCACCCCATGTTGAGAATGCCTTCTGTGCCAGTGTGGAAAGCTGAGGCCTGCCCAGAGCCTCACCACATTCTTCCGAGTCACATAACTCCTAGTCAGTTATCAATTTTGCAAATGGTGGTAAAAATAAAATGCCCTGCTTCCCCCTACACATACATGTTCACACACACACACACACACCATATTATCAGTCTCTCATTGAAAACAAAGATTTGCATATTGTGACTGGCTAAATTAATTCATCATGTATTTCATATTCCAGAGACGTTGATCATTTTCAATGTTATCTGCCTTTAGTTTAGAGAATTTCGAGGTAATACTTGCAAATCTACAAGAACCCCCACTGGTTAGGAGACATTACATTAGATTATTAAATGATGCAATTTTATATCCAGAATTACAGTGGATTATGCTAATAGTGGTCAAGGTTATTAATCTTTATTCCAGTCACTACTGCAAATAGTACATGAACATTAGCCAAAATTAGCTTAATCTTTCTTTTGTAGCATGATTTTGAAATTTACACATTATTTTTTTCCGGGGACAAGTCACATTTAATAGCATGTCTTAAAATGCAATCCTGTCCCCTAGAAAACCAAAGGTGGAAAACATAAGTGCAATATGTTACTGCTACCTACAGGCCATTTCCTCTCTGCTTAGGTAAAGCTTCTTTCCAAATCTGTTCTACCTCCTACTTTCCAACACTGGGGTATCACTTAAAAGCCATCAAGTATTTCTCAAGAAAGAATACATATAGCAGTGGGGCACCCACACCCCAGTCACTCATCAAGGGAAATGTCAGGTCTTCTGTAAGCTCCTGTACACCGTGATTCAATTGCCCTTTCTTCTAACACCCTCCTCACCTCCCACCTCTTGGAATGAGAAGGTAGATACATAGCTCTGCCTGAACATCAGAAATTAGGAATCCTAACAGATTAAAGATTTCCTAGGGAATTTTTTCCCTCGGGATGACAATGCAATGTTTACTTGACTCAGAAATTCGGGAAGCTAGAATCCTGTTTGGTTTTGGTTCAGATGAGAAAATAATCATCTAGTATTGCCTGAACACCCACAAGAGGGGCTGACGTCTTCGGTTCTCTTTGAGAAAAGTGGTGAAAGAAAGCTACAGAGGACAGAATTCATTACCTCTAGGGCATCCATTCCCTCCAGTTCTCCAGCCCATGGTACATGGATTTTAATTTGGCGAATACACCCTTCCCTACCTCCACTATGCATTTGGGTAGAAGTGATTCTTTTTCCAGACCCATGGAAGACCAAGGCAGGCTAGGGCAATTAGAGGAACTCATCACCCTCCCCAAAGATGGGCACATGGCCCAAATTAAGCCAACATGAGCAAATGAGTCTCAGAGTGAGGGCTTAAGCAGAAGCTATCAGAAAAAAACAAACAAGTAAACAGTCTTCCCCAGGAAGGTGTGGTGTACAGATTTCGTCAGGAACTGATGTCCCCTTTTGTTTCATGAGGGAAGAGGGTAGGGTTGTCAGGGGCCAACACATGGAACATGAAGCCAAAACCACAGAAGGCAGAGAGGAGAGGAAGAGAGAAACGGGGGCCTTGGAGCCAACAGCCTTGGAGCCACTGACTTCTAATTACCTGAGCTGCTAACTTTGCTTTATGATGAAGTTTGCAGGTTTATGATGAAGTTTGAGGGATTTTCAACCACATTCAATGTAAAGAGTCTTTGTGGAGAAGAACCAATCTTCAGTGCACTTCTGATTCCCCAGAGGAATAACCAGAATGAGAATTAAATGGAAATGCTTATTCAGTACTTCTGACATTTAAAGTTTCAGTTTAGTTCGGTCACTCAGTCGTGTCCGACTCTTTGCGACCCCATGAATTGCAGCACACCAGGCCTCCCTGTCCATCACCAACTCCCGGAGTTCACTGAGACTCATGTCCATCGAGTCAGTGATGCCATCCAGCCATCTCATCCTCTGTCATCCCCTTTTCCTCCTGCCCCCAATCCCTCCCAGCATCAGAGTCTTTTCCAATGAGTCAACTCTTCTCATGAAGTGGCCAAAGTACTGGAGTTTCAGCTTTAGCATCATTCCTTCCAAAGAAATCCCAGGGCTGATCTCCTTTAGAATGGACTGGGTGGATCTCCTTGCAGTCCAAGGGACTCTCAAGCGTCTTCTCCAACACCACAGTTCAAAAGCATCAATTCTTCAGCACTCAGCCTTCCTCACAGTCCAACTCTCACATCCATACATGACCACAGGAAAAACCATAGCCTTGACTAGATGGACTTTAGTTGGCAAAGTAATGTCTCTGCTTTTGAATATGCTGTCTAGGTTGGTCATAACTTTTCTTCCAAGGTGTAAGCGTCTTTTAATTTCATGGCCACAGTCACTATCTGCAGTGATTTTGGAGCCACCCAAAATAAAGTCTGACACTGTCTCCACTGTTTCCCCATCTATTTCCCATGAAGTGATAGGACTGGATGCCATGATCTTAAAAAGTTTAAAACACAAAAACTAAATAGGATAACAAGAAAATTGGAAAATGCCAAAATTGACTCTAGAGTATACCTTGACCAGGGTATAAGGGTGATGGAAGAAGGAAAGATACAGAATGAGATCCTGTTCCATGAATCAGCCAGGTATTCACAAAAAGAAGAGACTAAACCAGACCGTGATTCATCAGTCAGCTTGGGGAGAGGAGCGTGGTAAAAGGGACCCGGGTTATCACTTGGAAGGAAGGTAAATATCGATAACTTCAGAGTTAGACAATTAAAATTATACGTTATACAGTTGGAACAGAGTCTGTAGCTTCCAAATGAGTAGAGGTTGAAAAGCTGAGGGGGAAAAAAATCAATTCAAAAGGAGGAAAAACACAGACAAGATGGAACAAATTGAAAGGACAAGGGACTTCCCTGGTGGTCCAGAGGCTAAGACTGCACTGCTAGTACAGGGACCCCGGTTCAATCCCTGGTCAGGGAACTAGATCCCACAAGCTGCAAATAAGAGCTCGCATGTTGCAACTAAAAGGTCCTGCATGCCACAAGAAAGGTCGAAGTTCCCACAGCTAAGACCTGGCTCAGCCAAATAAATAAATACATATTTTTAAAAGCACAATACAAAATGGAATGAACATATCCAACTCTTTCCATAATCATGACAAAATAACAGACTAAATGCTCTAGGCAATAGAAAAGGATTGTCAGACCCAATGGTTTTGATTACCCAGATATCAATAAATGCTATTTATAAGGATGCATCTAAAACGTAAAGACAAATTGACATACAAATGTTCAAAGCTACGCCAAGTATATTCTAACCAAAACAAAGTGGCGTAACTATATACATATCATGGGGAAATATAATTTAATGTAAGAAGCATTGAGTTCACCAAGAAACTATAACAATTCTGAATTTATATATTTAGTCATTTGGCCCCAAAATACATAAAGCAAACATTTGTGGAACTACAGCAAAACACAGACAAGCCCACAATTATAGTGAGAAAATTTAACACATCTCTCTGAGTAAGGGTAGATCAAACAGGCAAAAAAAATCTGAAAGGATATTGAAAATGTGAATGACTTAATAATCATAAAATTACACCTTTTCCTAGTACATGGAACATTAATGAAAATCAACCATTTAATGAGCCATAAACATATTTTAAGGGACTGGTACCATACAAACAGGGGGCTTTCCCACTGGCTCAGAAGTAAAGAATTTGCCTTTAATGCACGAGATACGGGTTCAATCCCTGGATCAGGAAGATACCCTGGAGGAGGGCATGGCAACTCACTCCAGTATTCTTACCCAGTTGAGTCCCATGGAGAGAGGAACCTGGCAGACTGCAATCCGTAGGGTGGCAAAGGCTTGAACACAACTGAGGTGGCTGAACACGCACATACGCACCATACAAACATTCCCTGAGTACAATGTAGCATATACTAAAGAAAGAAAGCGAAGTCCCTCAGTCGTGTCCGACTCTTTGCAACCCCATGGACTGTATGGAAGCCTACCAGGCTTCTCAGTCCATGGGGTTTTTCCAGGCAAGAGTACTGGAGTGGGTTGCCATTGCCTTCTCCAGGGGATCTTCCCCACCCAGGGATCGAACCCAGGTCTCCCGCATTGTACGCAGACGCTTTACCCTCTGAGCCACCAATTCTAACCAAAAGAATGTCCTTTGGAAATTAAGAAGCATAGTTATGAATAATTCATGAGTCAAAAAATAAATCATAATAGAAATTTTCAAATATGTAAAACAGAACTTTAATGAAAATACATTTCAAAATTAGTTGAATGCCATTTTATTAAAGGCAGAATGAGCAAATAGAGACAAGAGCAGAAATTAAGTAGAAAATAAATATATATTAGATAAGACTTTTAAGAATCCAAAAGTTGATCCTGTGAAAAAACAATTAAAATTGATAAACCTCTAGCAAGATTGAACAGAAAGAGTTCAAGGGAGGGAAGAGCAGGAGAGAGAGAGAAAACAGAGCAATCTTAGGAATGATGCCTAGGAATAATCACTGAAAAGATAATAGGAGGCTATTTGGAAAGAAATGGAAAAACAGATCTCTATAAAAAAGTCTACTTACCAAACTTGACTCAAAAAAATAGTTAAAAAATAGAATAATCATAAAATCATTAAAAATAAGTAAGTAAATGGTTCAGGTTTTCCCACAAAGAAAATGCCTAGCCTGGATGATTTTAGTAGCAAATTCTATCTACTATTCAAGAAGCAAAATAATTCCAATCTTAATACACTTTTTCCAAAGCATAACAACAAAAAAAATGGCTGTTCTCCAATTCATTTTATGAGGCTAGCATAGCATTGATATCAGAACCATAGGACAGTACAGGAATGGAAAACTATAGGCCAGTTTTATTTATGACTTTAGATGCAAAGTCATAAACATACTATTATCAAACTAAACATACTATTATCAAACTAAATCTAGAAATAAATGGGGGAAAATACATCATAATTAAATTGTTTGTGCCCAAAATGTTTGTTTAATATTAGAAAAATAATGAAATTTGCCATATTAATAGGTCAAAGGATAAAGATCATTTAATTATAATAGATTTTAAAAGAAATTAATTAGGGACTTTCCTGGTGGCCCAGTGGCCAAGACTCTACCCTTCCAATGCAGGTTTGATCCCTGATCAGGGAACTAGATCCCACCTGCTGCAACTGAGGATTCACACGCCACAACTAAGAGTTCGTGTGGCTTATTGTTGTTTTGGTCACTAAGTTGTGTCCTGCTCTTTTGGGACCCCGTGGACTCTAGCCTACCAGGCTTCTCTGTCCATGAGATTTCCTGGGCAGAAATACTCGAGTGAGTTGCCAGGTCCTTCTCCAGGGGATCTTTCTGAACCTGCATCTCCTACCTATGGCAGGCAGATTCTTTACCACTGAGGCACCAGGGAAGCCCTAAGGATTCGGATGCCACAACTAAAAAGATCCTGCATGCTGCTGCTAAAAGATCCCAAGGACCCGGGCACAGCCTAGTAAATAAATAAATAAGCATTTTTAAATTAATAGTAACTTTAAAAGAAATTAATTAATATCAACATTGGTTAATTAAAGACGGAACACTGAGGAAATTAGGCATGAGTTTGAGCAGACTCCGGGAGATAGTGAAGGAGAGGGGAGCCTCGTGTGCTGTAGTCCACTGGGTCACAAAGAGTCAGACATCATTTAGCAACTGAACAACAGCAATCAGCCCATGATTCATGCCTTCGCATACCCTTCACCTCTTGAGTGTGGGTGGCACTTGTGACTTACTTATAGCCAATAGAAGATGGCAAAGGTGATAAGATGTCCCTCCCGTGATTATGTCCACCCCTTCCTAGTGGACTGAGAGGTTCTCCTGCTGACTTTTTAGAGGCAAACAGACATGTTGTCAACTGCCCTTGGAAAAGGTTCTGTGGCAAGGAGCAAGTGGCCTGTCAGACCTGAGGGCAGCCAATAGCGGTAAAAAGCCAAAACTCTCAGTCATGGAAAGGAAAGAATTCTGTCAACAGTCTGAATGAGCTTTGAACAACGATCCTTCCCCAGTTGAGCCTCCGGATGAGACGGCAGGCTAGCTAGCAAGATGATTTACCCTGTGAGACTCTGTGCAAATGACCCAGCTAAGCTGTGGCTGTACCCTTGACCCATGGAAACTGAGATAATAGATATGTGTTGTTTTGAACAAATTGTTGCACAGCAATAGAAAACTAATACAAAGGGAACTTTCTTAGCCCAATAAATGAGATCTACAAAATAACTCTTCCTAAAGCACACACCACACTTAATGGTGAAATCAAGATGCCTGTCATTACCATCTCTGAGGTGGAATTCCTAGCAGTGCAATATCTGTAGAGAAGAGGGAAAGGAGCAGAAAGGAAAAAAATTTTGTCATTATTTGCAGCTGATATGATTGTCTGCTTGTCTACCCCCCAAATATCTGAAGATAAACCATTACAGATAAATTAACAAATCATTACAGATAAGTTAATCAGACAGCATGGTTGCTGGATACAAATTCAATCAATAAAATTTAATTATTCTTATTGATACTTTATCAATAAGAAGCTAGGAAATGAAATTTTACAAAAGCAACCATTTACAATAGCATCCAAAAATATTAAAAATCTAGCAGTAAACCAACAATATATATTAGAGTTTCAGAGAGACAATTATGAAACGTTATGAAAGGACAATTAAAAAAAACTTAAATGGGAAAATATTCAAGTTCGGGATTGCAAATATGTTTATTCTCCCCCAAATTAATCTACAGGTTTTTGGGTGTGTGTGAAACATGGCAAATTGAATGTTAAATTGATACAGGAACCAAGAGGTCCTGATATCTCTGAAGGAGAGCAGGTAGGAGGACTTGCCATATATCAAGAATGATTGTCATAAAGCTCTCTTACTTAAGGTAATGTGGCCTTTGTGTAGAGAGAGAAAGACAAATTAAACAATGAGACACAACTGAGAGCTGACAAACAAACATACATTTTTGGAAATCTGATCTATTATAGAGACGGCCTTGTAAATTAGTTGGGAAAAATGGACTATTCACAGAACAGCACTGAAACAATGACTATTGTATGAAACAATTCATACACAAAAATTAATGCTGGTTGAAATAAAAACATAAAGAAAAACGTGACACTTTCAGAAGACAGTAGATATCATTCCTTAAGCAAGACTCCAAAAGCTCAAACCAAGAGAAAATGACTGACTAATTTGACTATATTAAGACTTTCTATCCCATATTTTTTTAAAGTGAGAAGGGAGTTACAACCTGTATGACAAAGTCACACAAACCAAAGTGGCAGGGTTGGCAGGGGGAGAAAGAAGAAAGAAACATGAATTTCACAGAAAAAGGAGCCACAAATGTTCACAAACATATTGAAAATGTGGTCCGCTTCCAGTGATCAAGGAGATGCAAACAAAATCACAAGTTACTATCATATCCACTAGAGTGAAATTGAAAATCAGTTCCGAAGGTTATACGTGTGTGGGGCAACAGGAACTACCACCGCCGGTGGGAGCATAAATTGGTGTAACCACTTTGGAAAACAATTTGTCATCACTTAGATCGGTTGAGAATGTGTATATCCAATGACCCAGGATTATTTGTAAAACAAACGAAATGCCACTGGCATCAACCTCAAACAAGAATAGAGTGAGCAGAAAAAGTATGGAATATTATGCACCAGTGAAAATGAAATCAGTGAACTACAACCATGTACACCAGCGAAAATGACTCCTGGTCACATAATATGAAGAGGAAAACCAGCCCAGGAAGAGTACACATTGTATGTGCCTGTGATATGATAGTCAAAACCAAGCAGAACTAAATGATATCCTTCTTAAAGATAGACATTGGTGTGTCATGGGGAAGAAGGGAGGGTGGGGGATGGGATTGAAGAGGGGTGTCAGGGAATTCTAAGCTTCTAAACACTCCCCATATTTCAATCCAGGTAGATAAGACACAGATGTTCATTTTATTATTCTTCTTTAACCTGTACGAAACATATTCATACATTCTTTTGTATACCTATTATGCCTCATAGTTTTTCAAAGTTGTTAATAAAGCAGCACCCAACATATCTTAGCTTTTTCCTCTGATCTAGTACAGCTGGCTGGCATTATAGGCAGTAGTACCACCTAAGGTGGGCTTCCCAGGTGACGCTGCTGGTTAAGAACATGTTTGCCAATTCAGGAGACATAAGAGATGCAGGTTTGATCCCTGGGTCAGGAAGATCCCCTGGAGGAGGGCATGGCAACCCACTCCAGTATATTTGACTGAAGAATCCCATGGACAGAGGGTTAGTCCATAGGACTGACTGCAAAGAGTCGGACACAACTGAAGCAACTTGGCATGCATGCACCCTCTAAGGTAAGTAGAAGGAATGACCCAACATTCAGGAAAGCAGGACACCCTGGAAGCCTCAAATGTGGTTTCAAACTTTAGGAAACAAAAGAGATGCCCATAAATGACATCCATACTTCTCCAGTTACCAACGGAACTTTTATCCAGAGAACTTTGACCTTGAGCATGTGACAGACACTCCTGAACACTGAGGAAAGAGAAAGCAGTCCTTACAGGTAACAAGAGGAAGAGAAACCCTGCCAAAAGATGTCTTATTTAGTCAAGAACAACTTAAGTACAAAACAGCTGGATTTAGAGTCAGCTAGCCTGGGTTTCTTACGCTGACTTTGGTGCTTATAGCTGGTGACCTTCTGTGAGATGGAAGAGCTCCAAGCTTCAGTTTCCTCATCTGTAAAATGGGCACATAACAGTACTCCTGCAAGAGAGCTGCTATGAAAATTAAATGCGGTAACCTATGTGAGGTCACCTCCCACCACACAGGGGCTAGCCCAGACTCCTGCTGCTTGTATGGAGTCGCTTATTTTCAAGCTTGATGTTTTACCCAGAGGGAGCTGACTTACACAACCATTGCTTCTTTCCATCTAATGATGGTGCTTTCTAGCCTCCCCCATGCCTAGATTCAACCGACTCCATCAGCATAAAATAAAGAGGGCTGGAAATCCCGACAGAGTGTCCCAGGGGCGGCAAATCAAGAATGCAGCTCACACGACTCTTACTACACCTGGGAGTCTAAAGCACATTATTCACTGTGATTAAAAAGAGGCTTGACTGCCTCCACCGCGCAATGTTGTCAATCCTCCCAATCATCAAGAAATCTAAGGACTGACAAATATCTCCTTCCAATTTCATTTCACAGAGGTCTGAATTCCTTAAGGGCATGCAGAGGGAGGCATGGATCATTTGGGAAACCCAGGGGCCGTGGGAAGCAGCAGCTTCGAGTTCCTGCGGAGGAGGATGCCCCCGGAACCTCTTCCTGCTGCATCTCATTCCCCTTGTCCCCACGCCCGTTCCCCGCCCCGACTCCCCTGCCCGGTTCCCACCGCAGCTGAGGGCTCTTCTGCCTGCCTTTTGCCACCTTCCACCCGGTAAGGCGCAGTGATCGATTCAAACCCTTATCGAGCCTCCATGTCCTCTGCTGTGAAACTACTCTCTCTTCCTCCTTTTTCTTCCAAATGAGGTAAGTCAGTGAAATAATAGCCACTTCACAGCGCATTTGATTTTCGACAATCTACTCTCTTCTCTCACCAAAAGCGCTAAGATGCTTCTAGCTAAATTAATTATAAATTGTGATCTTCCTTTTCCTGCTTATGTTTATTTTCCTTCAATATGTCAAAATTCTTGGAATCAAAAAGGCGAGCTTTTAAATAAAGACCATGTGGAGAGCAAATTAGGTTCTGCCCTGCATGGAAATTCTTCAGTCTCTCCCTGTCTGTGAGATCAAGTCTACATCCCTTTCTAATCCTTGGCCCACTGTGACCCCAACCCACCTTCCAGCCTCCTTGCCTCTCTCCCTGTCATGTCCTTTCCCCATCCTCCCTTCCTCTCTCCTTCTTCTGTTCGCCTGTCTCACACTCATGCACACACAGCTGGATTTCATAAACCTGAGTTTCACATACTTGTGTTCCCTAAGGGTTTACATGTGCTCTCCTCCTGCTGGAGAGCCCTTACCTCCATTTTGCCAAGAAAATTCTACCTCATGCTTCAAGACTCGCTTCGCTGAAGCCCTCTCCATCTCCCTCACTCTAAGGATAACAGCCCTCATTTGTCTAAACTCCTATTGGTTTTCAACCTGCACATCAAGATCACCTGGAGAGCTCTCTAAAAATACATATTCCTGGACCTCATCCCAGACCTTCCAAGTCAGATTCTCCCCGGTGGGAACAAAGCATCTGAAAGCCTCACAGGTGATGCTCTCTCACGGCCGTGGCTGAGAAGCTGCGCTGTGTAACAGCTGAGGTCCTGGGCTCTGGAACCAAATGATGTAAAGCCTGGCTCTGCTACTAACTGGCTGCCTGACCTTGGGCAAGTCACTCAGCTTCTCTATGTTCATAAAATAGGCACAACAGTAATAATGGTGTCTACTTCACAGAGCTGTGAGTTTTTAGTGAGCTAACACAGGACAACCACCTGGCACCGAGTCAGTGTTTAACTGGTGTTAACTATTATTATGTGTTTCTGGCACACACTTCACGTCATCTTCACAATAGCCCTGAAGGATAGTTATGATTAATCATAGTTTACAATACAGGATCTGCAGCTTAGAGAGAAAAAGAAGCCTAGGGTTCATAGCCAGATCTAGGATCTAAGACCAAACCCGCCCTTGGATCCTAGGTCAGTTCCCATGAACCACGTGGCACTTTACGTGTGTGGCGAGAAAGTCACATTGAAATGGCCTTACCATTTGGATGGACCACTTAACACTGGCTGTTAAATTCTGTGTAGCTGGGATCCATGTCTTGGGCATCTTTGTATCCCCAACACCTAGCACAATAAATGCCATCTCGTCGGCCCTCCATTAATATTGGCTGAAATGTGAATTAATAAGAAAATAAAGCAGGGAGGGGAAAAAAAAAAAAAGAAAGCAGGGAGGAAGAGAATCCGTCAAGAACAGTGGTCCGAGTCTTTGAGCAGCTCCCCAGCCTGGCACTGGGCCACACACCACCCTTGGGAGAATGTCTTCACAAAGATTATCTCCTTCACAAGGAATCCGGTGGCAAGGATAGTAGTCACCCTATTTTACAGGTAAGAAAATGGAGGCAAAGAGTAGTAATGGATCATGCATCTCTTGATTTCTTATCTTTTATTTACTCTCTTCTCTGTGTATTTTAATGTAGTAAGTCATTTCCAAATCATCTATGAAAACAGTACATAAATCAATTAACAAAGCTTTGTTACTGATGAATTTACCCAAGTTTCCCTCCTTGAGAGAAGGGGTAGAAGTCTGAAATTCCTATTTGTTGATGTTCTCTAATTAACAGTAACATTTGTGATGCATTCGCCATGGGGTCTACCTCTGGGAAAGCTTGAAGAGTATACGTTTGTTTGGGTTTTTTTTTTAAGCACACGTGTCAAATGGAGGAGGCACATGAGTGAGCCGTGGGTCCTCCACTCACCCAGGGGTTCCCAGAGGAGTAACTGGTTAAGGCAGCAGCAGCAGAAACCGAATTTAACAAAGAAGTTAAAGTCACGTGGAAGGCATGTGGCCTGAGCTCCCTCTTGCCGGGAGAGCAGCAGTGGCCTTCACCTGGATCTGGAAACAGAGCCTGGGATACCTGCCCCAACCAGCAGAGCTGCAGCGAGGTGATGTGCCCCGGGGACCTGTGCTGGAACTTGGTAGCAAACAATGAAGGAGCTGGAGTCAAGCCCACACCCCCCACCATCAGTGCCTGTAAAAGCCGTGGTTCCCAGTCCCCAGAGGGTGTATTCAGTTATTTCAGTCATGTCCAGCTTTTTACGACCCCGAGGCCTGTAAGCCCACCAGGCTTCTCTGTCCATGGGATTTCCCAGGCAAGAATGCGGAGTGGGTTGCAGTTTCCTTCTCCAGGGGATCTTCCCAACCCAGGGATCGAACCCGGGTCTCCTGCATTGGCAGGTGGATTCTTTGCCACTGTGCCACCTGGGAAGCCCTCCCAATCTTCAGACCATCGAGTAGTATTTTGCTTTGTCTGGGATAAGCTTCTCGGTTTACAGTCTTTCGTTCATAGCATTCTGTTCCTCGGAAGCCTCTACTTTCCCGCTGGGGGCTCACACTCCCTGAGAAGTTCAGTGTGTCAGGGTGAAGGGGCTGAAGGTTAGCCCTGGACCTGTGACTCTCCCGGCGGGCTGCAGTGGCTGGGGCAGGCTGGGAGGATAGGTGACTCTCCTCCAGACACACAGGCTGTCTCCAGTCCCGCTGTTCCCAGCGCCCTGCCAGGTGACCCCACTGCTCAGGGAGCCACTCAGTGCCCCAGACAGAGGCACCTCTCTTCCCCAGGTGCCTGGTTCTGATGCTGTTGGGGGAAGGCGATAGAAGGAAACATTGAGGAGCCCTCAGGTCTGGAGCAGGCTCTGAAAGTTCCTATCACACAGATTCTAGTAACCAAGTTTCCCCTTAGAAATGCGGACTGCAGGCAGCAGGTGAGACTCAGCCGGGACTGGAGAGGGTCAGCATGGCGGGATTGCACCACCCAGCTTGCCCACCTCTGCCCCTCCATGGTCTATTCCTAAGGCCTTTGGTGCAGCATTTTAAAGGCCAGGTTGAACAAGGCTGTTCAGTTTGAACCAGACAGGTGAGACCTGACTGTCAAGGAGAAGCAGGAGCCAAGAAGGGGCCTGGCCAACGTAAGAGGCCATTTTGTTCAGCCAGACTGGCAGCCTCAGCTTGAGTTAAGGTCATCGCTCACTTTCCATCCTCCTCCTCCATGTCCCACTCCTTCTCCACAAACATTTAGAATAAACTCCACCCTTGCCTCTGAGAGATCAGGTTTAATTTTTTTCTATAAAATCGGGGGGAGTGTGTTGGAGGCAAGCTATGTCTGAGTAATAAATACAGAACAGATTCTCAATACATCATACGCTGACACATCAGGGCCACAGCGATGGCTGGAACCTGTAGCCGAGTCATTAATTTGCTGATTCAATTCTGGAAGAAGCCCACCGGCTTTGACTTCCTCATTAATTTCCATAGACAAACTGCGTCTTCTATCTCCATGGGCAAGCTAATGGATTTGATAATTACTTACTTCTGCCTTATTTTCCCACCCTATTCTAGTCTCAAAGTTGGGAGTTTGGTGATTAAAATATCTCTAACATCAATATTTTGTTTCCAAAGATATTTGAATTTTAAATAAATAGTGCAAAGCTTCCGGTTACCTTCATACACAAGTGCACCTGTTTATTTCAGCCTGGCAGTTTTCCTGATTACTTTTGTACCAGAGGAATTGCAAAGATTAAGTGTTATTGCTAAACTCTTAAAAATTAAAAGTATTACACTGGTAATGGGTATTGTTTCATATTTTTGGGAGCCTTATTATTCTGAGAAGGGCTTCCCTGTTAGCTCAGCTGGTAAAGAATCCGCCTGCAACACAGGAGACCTGGGTTCAATCCCTGGGTTGGGAAGATCCCCTGGAGGAGGGCATGGCAGCCCACTCCAGTATTCTTGCCTGAAGAATCGTTATGGACAGAGAAGCCTGGCGGGCTACAGGCCATGGTGTCACAGAGTCGAACATGACTGAGCGACTAAGCACAGCACAGCACATGATTCTGAGAAATCCCCAAAGTACAGATTCATCCCCTTTCTCTTATAGATGGTTCAGTGAGCAGAGCAAGGGTTTGGAGTCAGAAAGACCAGGGTTCATATCCCAGCTCTCCGCTTACTAGGATGTATCAGTTATTTCAACTTTTGGACCTCAGTTTTCTCATCTGCAAAATGGAGAGAGCAAGTGAAACAGCTGCTGAGGATCAAGTGTGATTGTTTAAAGCAATGATTTCCTGGACCAGTGGTATCAACACGACCTGGGAGTTTGTTAAAATGCAAATTCTCCAGCCCCATCCCAGACCTACTGAACCAGAAACTCTGTGAGTAAGGTCCAGCAATCTGTGTTTCAACCAGTCCTCCAGGTGATTCTGATGCCCATACAGAAATGAGAGCCCTTGGTTTAAAGCACAAACCATACAGCAAGCACCCAAGAGTTCCTTTTTCCTTTTTTCTCTTTAAATAACAACAGTTCTTTGCATCTAATGACTGTACATGAAATGAGCTAGTGATTTCAGCCTACCTGCTCAGTTTTAACTAACACAAACCCTAGACCTAAATAGTCCTTCGAGGATGGATGCCCACAGTCCAATAATATCCTGTAATTCACCTCAAAGAGGTCATCTTCCAGAAAGCCCACTGGGGAGAGGCTGGGCAGATAACACTGTGCCATCATTTTGGGGAGGGTTTCTTCGTAGGAGCAGACCCGAAGACTGTTTTCATTTCAAGAAGAAACCAGGTACTTTCAAATTCCCAGACAGCCAGGCCACTGGTGGGGCTGGAGCCTTGACTAAATGCTGCCATCCTGTGGGCAGAAGCAAGACACAGTGTATGACCACCTGGCCATCCCGCCAGCATTGGCTGGGCATCTGTAACATACCAAGCCTGGACATGGGTCCAGACAGTACAAAGGTGTAGACGCCGAAGCCCCTGCCCTGAGGAGATTGCCAGTAGACTAATGAATAAGACGAGACTATAGACAGATAAGTAGGTAGCCGGAGCCCATAGGAGGGAGACACTCACACATAAGTGCCTGAAAAGACTTATTTAAATACACAATCTGTTCCCTAAGGGCCGCAGAGAATTTGCAGAGCTATTAATAAATTTTCACAGAACAACAAATATACGGGTTTTTTAATGAGAAACTAAAAATTAAGAGTGACTTAGAAAAATGCTATTCAAAGGCTCCGTTTCTAATTATAGTCTCCTAATGGAGAAAACATGGAACGGCTTCATTTCTCCTGATATAACAGACGCTCAGTGAGCGCTCCCATTGATAAACTGGTACTCTCATTTGTATCTGTTCACACTGCATGATTTAAAACTCTGGGAGGATATTTCATTTTAGCACAAAATACCATCTTTTGAGCAAATGCAATTAACTTAAATTCTATATATACCTAATTCAGTCTTTCAGATAAGTAAAAAATACTATCTACCAAAACAAGAAATTGTCAGAAAGATTTGGAAGGCAGCTTGAAAGCACTCCCAATGGACAAATCCAGAAAAATTAGGGCATCAAGATAAATAATGCAGTGACAAATTACAGCCTATTGAATAAAATAGGAAATATGACCCTGTACTGAAGTACATAAATTAAATGAATAAATAGAAAATTTGATGAAGAATAGGACATTTACATAGTTTTATAGTATCACCCTAGTTTTATAATATCACCCCATAGAATGTAAATTGGTACACAGTACAAGAAAATGATATGGAGATTCATCAGAAAATTAAAAATAGAACTATCATATGATCCAGCAGTCCTTCCCACTTTTGGGTACATATCCAAAGGAAACAAAACCAGTGTCTTAAAGAGATATCCGTACTCCCATGCTCACTGTAGCATTATTCACAGTAGCCAAGATATGGAAACCACCAGTTTCTGTTGACAGATGAATAGATAAAGAAAATGTGAATAATATATATATTATTCACAATTATATATATAGAGAGAATGTGAATATATATATATATAGGCCTCCCTGATGGCTCAGCGAATCCACATGCCAATGCAGATGTGGGTTCGACCCCTGGTTGGGAAGATCTCCTGGAGAGGGAAATGGCAACCCACTCCAGTATTCTTGCCTGGAGAATCCCATGGACAGAGGAGCCTGGTGGGCTACAGTCCAAGGGGTTGCCAGAGAAAGGATTTAGCAACTAAACAACAACAACAAATACTGTTCTCCATAGTGGCTGCACCAATTTACATTCTCACAAAAGAGTCAGACATGACTTAGTGGCTAAACAACAACAAATACATATGCACACACACAATGGAATATTACTCAGTCTTTCTTTCAAAAAAAGAAAGAAATCTTATTACATATGACAGTATGGGTCATGGATGAACCTGAAGGGCATTATGCTAAGTGAAAAAGGCCAGGCACAAAAAGACAAACACCTCATGATCTGATTTATATATAGAATCTAAAATAGCAGATCTCTTAGAAGCAGAGAGTAAAATGGTGTTTGCACGGGGCTAAGGGGTATGGGGAAATGAGACATTGATTCAAAGGGTACAAAGTCTTAGTTATTCACAATAAAGAAGTTCTGGAGATCAGAAGTACAGATACTGACTATAGTTAATAATACTGTTCTAACTGGTATCTCCATCGCCTTATCCTGTGTGGCTTGTGAAGAAGAGGATCCTTCTTACCAGCAACCCACGTTTCATGTAAACTCTGAGAAGAAATGAATCTTGTCTTATTAAACTCTTAAAAATAATAATAATAATACTATTCTATTTACAGCCCTTGAAATTTGTTGACAAGTAGATTTTTTAAAGCCTGCAAATATATAGTTTATTTTGTTCTTCTTCCAGTTTTACCGAGACATAACTGACGTACAGCACTGTACCCGTTTAAGGTGTAGAGCAGGATGACTTGACTTACATGCAACATGAAATGATTATCACAATAAGTATAGTAAACATCCATTGTCTCATACAGGCACAAACTTAAACATTTTTTTCTTTGTGATGAGAACTCATAGGATTTGATCTCAACAATTTTCATATATAGGACACATCAGTGTTAACTATATTTATCACGGTACACATTGCATCCCTAGTATGTGTTTATCTTATAACTGGAAGTTTGTACCTTTTGAGTACCTTCATCCAATTCCATCCATTTCCCCCCGCCCCCCTGCCTCTGGTAACCACAAATCTGATCTCTTTTTCTATGAATTTGTTTCTTTGCTTTGTTTTTGAAGTGCAGTTGACCCATAATATGTTAGTCTTTGTTACACAATTCAGTACTTCTATATATTTCAAAATGATCTTTACTGAAAATCTAGTTATATCACCATACAAGGATATAGGTATTGACTATATTCCCCACACTGTGTATTTCATACCCACGATGCATTTATTTTGCATCTGGATGTTTCCACCTTATAATTTCCCTCACCTATTTCCTTCCTATTGCTACCCCTCCCCTTGGGCAACCACCTGTTTTTCTCTATGTGTCTGTTTCTGTTTTATGTTTGCTCATTTGCTTTGTTTTTCAGATTTCACATATAAGTGAAATGACACAGTATTTGTCCTTTTCTGTTTGATTTATTTCCCTTGGCATAATAGACCCTCTAGGTCTATCCATGTTGTCACAAATGGCAAGATTTCATTCTTTCTGTGGCTGAGTAATATTCCATTGTCTCTATATACCAAATCTTCTGTATCCATTCATCTGTTTGGGGGCATTAAATTTCCCTCCATATCTTGGCTATTAAAAATGATGCTACAACAAAAACAGAGGTGCAGAAAATTTTCTAATTACAGTGTTTTCATTTTCTTCAGATCAATACCCAGGAGTGGAATTGCTGGATCATATGGTAGTTTTACTTTTAATTTTTTGAGGCATCTCTTTCCTGTTTTCCACAGTGGTGGTCCAATGTTTATATTGAGGTATAGTTTATTTACAACATCATATGTTTGATGTGTACAACATAATGATCACAATTTTTAAAGATCATATTCCATTTATAGTATTAGAAGATATTGGCTATATTCTCTCTACTGTGCAATGTATCCTTATAGCTTAATTATTTTATGCATAGTAGTTTATACCTCTTAATCCTCTCTCCCTGTGTTGCCCCTCCCCCTTCCCTCTCCAACCGTAACTGCTAGTTTGTTCTCTATGTCTGTGAGTCTATTTCCACGTTTTGTTACATTCACTAGGTCTTGTAACTTTTCAGGTTCCACATATAAGTGATATTATACAGCATGTGTCTTTCTCTGACTTATTTCACTAAGTATAACACACTCCCAGTCCATCCATGTTCTTGCAAATGGCAAAATTTCATTGTTTTATATAAGTAGTATTCCATTGTATATGTATACAATATTCCATAAACATGGTAAGTAGAATAAGTAGCATTACATATGTATATGTATATATAAAGTGGTATATCCATTGCATATGATATCTTCTTTATCCATTCATCTGCTGATGGATACTTACATTGCTTCTATTTCCTGGCTATTGCAAATAATGCTGCTATGAACATTGGGGTACATGTATCTTTTCAAATTAGTGTTTTCACTTTCTTCAAGTGTATACCCAGGAGTGGAATTGCTAGGATCATACAGTAATTCTAAGTGGCTGCCATATTTACATCCCCACCAGAAACGCACAAGAATTTCCATTTCGCCACATCCTTACCAACACTTCCTGCTTGTTGTCTTTTTGATAATAGACATTCTAACATGTGTAAGGTGATATCTCATTATGGTTTTGATGTAGTTTTAAATGAGTTTTTTTTTACTTTTCTTTCTGATATTTCATTGTTAGTGTAAAGAGAACAGATTTCTGTACATTAATCTCATATCCCGCTAGCCTGCTGAATTCATTTGAACCATCCTTGTGAATGGTTCAAAACTCAACATTCAAAAAACTAAGACCATAGCATCTGGTCCCATCACTTCATGGCAAATACATGGGGAAAAAATGGAAACAGTGACAGACTTTATTTTCTTGGGCTCCAAAATCACTGCGGATGGTGACTGCAGAAGTGAAATTAAAAGACACTTGCTTCTTGGAATAAAAGCTATGACTAACCTAGGACAGTATATTAAAAAGCAGAGACATCACTTTGCTGACAAAGGTCCATCTAGTCAAAGCTCTGGTTTTTCTAGTAGTCCTGTACAGATGTGAGAGTTGAACCATCAAGAAAGCTGAGCACTGAAGAACTGATGCTTTCAAACTGTGGTGTTGGAGAAGACTCTTGAGAGACCCTTGGACTGTAAGGAGATCAAACCAGTCAATCCGAAAGGAAATCAGTCCTGAGTGTTCATTGGAAGGACTGATGCTGAAGCTGAAGCTTCAATACTTTGGCCACCTGATGCAAAGAGCCAAATTACTGGAAAAGACCCAACTTATTGGAAAAGACCCTGACGCTGGCAAAGATTGAAAGCAGGAGGAGAAGGGGACAACAGAGGATGAGATGGTTAGGTGGCATCACTGACTCGATAGACATGAGTTTGAGCAAGCTCCAGAAGTTGGCGATGGACAGGGAAGCCTGGCATGCTGCAGTCCATGGGGTCACAAAGAGTCGGATAGGACTGAACAACTGAGGGACAACATCCTTGTGACCCTGGAATGGATCCAACTTGATTGTGGTGTATTATCATTTTTATGTGTTGGATTCAGCTTGCTAATATTTTGTTGAGGATTTTTTACCTATATTCATCAAAGATATTAACCTATTTTTTGGTATTTTTTGGTAGTGTCTTTGTCTAGTTTTGGTATCAGGATGATGGTGGCTTCTTAAAATGACTTTAGAAGTGTTTGGGAGTGAGGCTAACATTCTTGTAATCTTCAAGAGTGTCAAGGTCATGAAAATTAAGGAAAGCCTGGGGAACTGTTCCAGACTGAAGGAAAGTCTGAAGGACTGAAAGACTTAAGAACCAAATACAAGATGTTCTGAACTGGATTCTTCTGCTATTATAGGGACAATCAGCAAGCCTGGAGTGAGCTCTGAGGGTTATATGGTTGTTATATATCTGTTAAATTTCTGATTTTGATGACTGTATTGTGGTTATCAAGGAAAATGTCCTTATTTGTAGGACAAGTACTAAACACAGACTAAAATATTAGAAGGTAATGGGGCATTGCATAAGTTAACAACTTACTCTCCAGTGATTTGAAGGGAAGGGGCAGTTCTTTGTACTATACTTGTAACTTTTCTATAAGTTTGTGATTTTATATGGAAGACTGCTTTTTTTTTTTTTTTTTTTAAAGAATATCAGTTCTGGAGTCTGAGTCCATGGGTGCAGTTGCAGGATCTTGGACAAATTACTGAATTTCCCTGTGCCTTCATTTTCATGTCTGTAGAGCAGTAGAATCATAACACATACCTTGTGATGCCGTAGGGATTAAATGAAAGCGACAGATGTTACAGATTAATAGGGTAACAATTTAAAATAGGAATCATTTAATTTATCATCCAAACTGGGATTCTTTCCAGAGTAAAAGGGTGTCAACTGCTGATTCCTCAAAGAGATCATCTAAATCACCCGCTTATCAGCAAAGTTAGGTTCCTTACTTAGTGCAGCAGGGGAGACCATTGTGTCTCCTAAGGAGGCGGTTGTGGGTTCAGAAGGTTTGAAGAGTTGGGCCTAAACGAGGTCTTTCAATACAGGGGCCTGAGAGGATGACTAGAACTGACCAAAATTATGATCTCATAGTTTAGAATTGGGGGATACAGGGAGGAGAGGGTTTCAAGGGAACGTGGAGGAGTATACAGGTGTTTCACAAGCCAGTTGAGTGATTGACGGCTGAGTGAGAAGGGGGCTATTACTCTGATGAGGACTAGCTGAGTAGTCTACGTTCAAATAAGCGGGTTTTTCTAGATGTGCCTGAGATAAGCAACAATGATATTTACAGATTCCTAAGCTGGCGTTTCCTGAAGTTCAAGTATTGTTAATGGAGTGTTTGTTCCTAACCCTATTAAGCTACGTGTAGATGGCTTCCATTCTCAGGGACGCTAACTAGACATGACTTAGGAACAATAGGCATAAACCAGGATATCTGGTTGCCCTACCTACCACTAGACCAATACCAAGCCCATATAACATAGGAATTATTATCCCCACTCGGCAGATGAGGAAATTGAGGCTTGTGGCCGTTAGGAAAGACAGATTGTTGAGCCTTGACAGCTGAAGGAGAGCTTCCCAGAGGAGGTTAGAGTCAAGCTTAGTTCTGAATAATTAGCAGGAGCTCATTAGGTGACAAAGGGAAGAGAGGAAGAGGGTGCTGATGGGGAGGCAGGAGGAAGTGGACCCAGCCAAAGGAGCCAAGGCCGCCTGGGGAACTACTAACATCGAGCCCTGGAATGCCTTGCTATGGAGTTTGGGCTCTATTCTAAGGATGATAAGTCATTGGAGGGTGGTAATCAGGAGTGGCATGCTTATATGAGCACTTTAGAAAGTTAAACTTAACTGTAGTTGTAGAAAGATGGATTGGAAAGGAGCAACAGTTATGAGGCTGCTTCAGTAATTCAGGAGAAGAATAAGGAGGACTTGAAATAAATCTGAATTAGTGAGAGTGGGAGAGAAGTGGGCAGATGAAAGAGAAGGAAGCAGAACCAACAGGACTTAGTGTTTTGAGTAGCAGGAGGGGGCCCAGAAGAGGGAGAAGAGGAATTGCAACTGACATGATAGTGAATCATCCTATCCAGGAACATGTTTCATCCTATTTTTTAAATTGTCATTCAGTAATGTTTTATAATTTTCTTCATAGAGAGATTACATTTGTTTATTCCTATATATAACTAGTACTGATTTGCTGTTACAAATGGCATTTTGAAGCCTCGATTCTCCTTCTTGAGCTTATGAGCCAGAAGGCAACTGTTAACAAAATGACCTGTTTTATCATTCGGCCAAATGCCCAGCCACTTTGGGATGCCCGCATTTAAAGGAAGAATTATACCATCCTGGGTGGCAGCCAAGTGGCCAAATAGCAAATGGAGCAGCTTCCTGGTTCCTTTACTCAGAGAGGACAGGGCCACAGTTCCAACCCTGCAGCAGGTGTCAGAGCTATAGTCACCCGCAGGGGGAGCCCTGATCACAGCTCCAAGGTGGGTGAGAAAATCTGCCAACACCTGGCAAAGAGCAGAGCCCTGAGCAAGTCTCTCCAGGAAGCAGTGTGCCACTGGCTGAAATGGAGTTTATCATTACTGGCAGGCAAAGAGGAAGGCCTTTGGCTTATACACAGTTCCAAATCCATAAAGGACATTACCCTTGACTATCTGAAACTGCACATTTTCACATTTCACTAATTGTTTTTATTTGCTATTTACCCAGGAACTAAGTAAGGAAATAAATCTACTGAATTTGCATAGAAGTGATTGGGTATACAAACAAATGGTATTTTGGTAATTGGGTGTATCAATTCAGTTCAGTTCAGTCGCTCAGTCGTGTCTGACTCTTTGCCACCCCGTGAATCGCAGCACGCCAGGCCTCCCTGTCCATCACCAACTCCCAGAGTTCACTCAAACTCACATCCATCGAGTCAGTGATGCCATCCAGCCATCTCATCCTTGGTCGTCCCCTTCTCCTCCTGCCCCCAATCCCTCCCAGCATCAGAGTCTTTTCCAATGAGTCAACTCTTCGCATGAGGTGGCCAAAGTACCAGAGTTTTAGCTTCAGCATCATTCCCTCCAAAGAAATCCCAGAGCTGATCTTCAGAATGGACTGGTTGGATTGGGTGTATAAGTTCTAACAAATAAAGAAAATTTTCAGAAATATTTCAGAACACTATGTGGGTGATAAAGCAACATTTTGATATATCCCTTTTTCATTTCCAAAGCTCTTTTCTATCCATTGTATCATTTGATCCTTACAACAGTCTTAGGAAATACGCAAGAAGACTATCACTCTCCTGAATTTTTAGATGCAGAAACTGAGGCACTAGTGATTTCAGGACTTGCCCAAGGAGGGTTGTCAGGCTGGCACCCAGCAAAGCGAGGACTCAAAGACCTGATTTTAGGCCACCGCTGCAATGACCTCTGGGCTTCCCTGGTGGCTTGGTGGTAAAGAATCCTCCTGCAATGAAGGTATCACAGGAGATGTGGGTTCAGTCCCTGGGTCGGGAAGATCCCCTGGAGGAAGGGGGCATGGCAACCCACTCCAGTATTCTTGCCAGGAGAATCCCAGGGACAGAGGAGCCTGGCGGGCTGCAGTTCATCGGGTCAGAAAGAGTCGGACACAGCTGAAGCAACTAAGCACAACACAGCACACACTGCTGTTCACCTTTGCCTGTCAGATAGAAATTTATCCTCAGCTATTCCAGGGCTCTGGCCAGCTTGAAAATTCAACATAAATATTTATTGGGGTAGAAAACAAGAAATAAACCAAGGAAAGACATAACTACAAATTTATGCTAACCCACTCCAGTATTCTCGCCTGGAGAATCCCCAAGAACAGAGGAGCCTGGCAGGCTATCGTCCATGGGGTCGCAGAGAGTTGGGTATAACTGAGCACAGCAGTTACAGCTTACACTTACGTGGGAAAGCTTACGGTGAAAGAGATTCTCTGGATAGCTAACCTGCCACAGGGATACGAGCACGCACAAATTTATCCTCACCTGGCATTGTCGATCAATAGCATTCACTAAGCAGAGACCCTGAGCTGGCCTCTCCAAGGCCATGGACAGCTGCCCAGGTTGAGGTTGATCGTTTCTAAATTGATGGAACTTGAACAGGTCATACTTCCACTGCAGACCATCCTTCATTCTTGGGCTGGGGAGACAGTTATATTGTCTTCCCATATATGCTTTTATTAAATATGCCATTAGACAAGATGGGTTCTTCCACATGATAACCATATTACTTCCAGTAGAATATAGACTAAATGGTTCTTCCTGAAGTAAAATACTCTGGAGGATATTTGGTGCCAGTATCCAAATTAGCTTAAATCTTTTTTTCTAAAATATTCTGAAGATTCTCTAAGAAGAATTGTGGGTTTTTTAAGCCATTGGAACATTAAGAGAAATTTAACACAATAACAACCGGCTTTAATCTACACTAAGTACAAGAGAGCAACGACGGAATCATTTGAATGACGTATCGGAACCATTTGGATTAAGTGAGTTCACTTCAGATCTATAATAGGCAATAACCATCATTATTTCTCCTGTTTTGGGTATTTTTATTTTTCTTGAGAAGTGGAGATTTCTTTACACAAAAAAATATTGTGCTTATCGATCAATCTCATCTGTATTCATTTCTTCCCTAATAATTTTTTATATAATTTTATTTATTTTACCTTCTGTTTGGCTGTGCTGGGTCTTTGTTGCTCTTTGGGCTTTTCTCTAGTTGCAGAGAGTGGGGGCTACTCTCTAGCTGTGGCTTGGGGCCCTCTCATTGCGGTGGCTTCTCTTGTTGTGAAGCACAGGCTCTCGGGTGCACGGGCTTCCATAGTGACGTCACACAGGCTCCTTCGCTGCGGCTCCTGGGCTCCAGAGCAGAGGCTCAGTAGTTATGGCACACAGACTTAGCTGCTCTGCTCTACCTTCCCAGATCAGGGATCAAACCTGTGTCTCCTGCATTGGCAGGCGGATTCTTGACCACTGAGCCCAGGGAAGCCTCACGTCCCCTAATAATTTAAAGAATGACCCTAAAGGTAGGCTTGCTGCCAAGTCGCTTCAGTCGTGTCCGACTCTGTGCGACCCCACAGACGGCAGGCTCCCCCGTCCCTGGGATTCTCCAGGCAAGAACACTGGAGTGGGTTGCCATTTCCTTCTCCAATGCAGGAAAGTAAAAAGGGAAAGTGAAGTCGCTCAGTCGTATCCGACTCTTAGCAACCCCATGGACCGCAGCCTACCAGGCTCCTACATCCATGGGATTTTCCAGGCAAGGTAGGCTTAGGACCTGTATTTTACAAGATATTTGTTTTAACTAGTGGGTACCTGTGAAGAGGGGGTTGGGGGCAAGATAGAGATAGGGAATTAAGAGATACAAACCAGCTTACTGAGTTGGCCAAAAAGTTCATTCAGGCTTTTCCATAACAGCTTACAGGAAAATTTGAACAAACGTTTTGGCCAACTCAATACATAAAATAAATAAACTACAAGGACATATTATATAGCACAGGGAACATAACCAATATTTTATAGCTACTATAAATGGAATATAACCTTTAAAAATTGTCCTCAGTATATTGTACACCTGTGACATAAAATATTGAACATCAACTATATTTCAATTTAAAAAATCCAAAAAACCTCATGACATTTCTGCATAAAATATTTGCATTCAAAATTATTCACGTGTACATATTATAGTGAAAGTGAAAGTTGCTCCGTTGTGTCTGACTCTTTGCTACCCCGTGGACTATACAGTCCATGGAATTCTCCAGACCAGAATACTGGAGTGGGTAGTCATTCCTTTCTCTAGGGGATCTTCCCAACCCAGGGATCAAGCCCAGGTCTCCTGCATTGCTGGCGGGTTCTTTACCAGCTGAGCCACCAGGGAAGCCCATACATATTATACATAGATATAAAATTTAATTTGTTTTGCTTTTTAAAAAATTAAACGGATATGTTTGGTTAGTTAGTTGACTGGTTAGACATCAGAGATAGCTTTTAGTTTTTGAGACAATTGACTGAGTTATTCTAGATATTTAAACATATTCATTACGAAACCTCAAGTCAAACTATAAAGCACAAAACACAATACTTCAACCTTTAAATGTTTTCAAAACATGTTTCGTTTAAAGGGCCTTCAAGAAATGATCTATTGTCATCATTTCTTCCATTTTCATTTAAATTTTGCTTGGTTTCTATCAAATTCAAACAAAGGTCAGCATAATACTTCTATTAGGTAAGGCTCCCTTGGATACAGGGATGATGAAAAGATGAAAGGGAATTTGCTGATATCAGAAATTGAGATAACCAAGGGTTTACCTGAATTCCAGTCAGTTTAGACATGCATGGATCAAAGATGTCCTTAGGGCTCCACTCTCTTCATCTTCCAGTTTTATTTATCCCTCCTTGGCTATGAAGGCAGATATCCACTCCACAAATGACAGTGAGATGGCTTTTGGAAGCCCTCATATCACAAAATCCTAGTTTCAGTTCATTTGCTCAGTCGTGTCCTACTCTTGGCGACCCCATGAACTGCAGTACGCCAGGCCTCCCTGTCCATCACCAACTCCTGGAGTTCACTCAAACTCACGTCCATCGAGTCCGTGATGCCATCCAGCCATCTCATTTTCTGTCGTCCCCTTCTCCTCCTGCCCCCAATCCCTCCCAGCATCAGAGTCTTTTCCAATGAGTCAACTCTTCGCATGAGGTGGCCAAAGTACTGGAGTTTCAGCTTTAGCATCATTCCTTCCAAAGAACACCCAGGACTGATCTCCTTTAGAATGGACTGGTTGGATCTCCTTGCAGTCCAAGGGACTCTCAAGAGTCTTCTCCAACACCACAGTTCAAAAGCATCAATTCTAGTTTAACAACCTGGAAAAAGAAGCCATCATTAGTTCCCCCACACCCCCCTGCAAAAGCTGAGAAAAGCTTGACTGTTCTCCTGCTTGGCTGAGTTGCATGCCCAACTATGTACCACTCTAGAAGGCAGAAGAGTGGAGGAGGGTTCCAATTGGCCAGATATAGGTCATAGAACCACACCTAGGAAAAAAAAAAAAAAAAAAAGAACCACACCTAGAGAGGGAAGGTAGGCCCAAACTGATTGTATCAGATGGATTCCTCACAAGAAAGGAGTTCTGTACAAGAAGAGGGCCAGAAGAGGCCTGAGACAGACCACAAGAGACATTCAGTCCCACACTTTATCTCTGGGTGGTAGGAGTAGAGGAAAATTAAATTTTTATGTTTTTATCTATATGCCAGAGTTTCATCTAAGACCATGTACTATTTTCATAAACAAGGAAAAAGCAATGAATATTGTTTATATTTCTAAAAGTCCTATAAGTTCAGTTCAGTCGCTCAGTCATGTCTGACTCTTTGCGATCCCATGAACCACAGTATGCCACGCCTCCCTGTCCATTACCAACTCCTGGAGTCCACCCAAACCCATGTCCATTGAGGCAGTGATGCCATCCAACCATCTCATCCTCTGTCGTCCCCTTTTCCTCCTGCTCTCAATCTTTCCCAGCATCAGGGTCTTTTCAAATGAGTCTGCTCTTTGCATCAGGTGGCCAAAGTATTGGGAGTTTCAGCTTCAGCATCAGTCCTTCCAATGAACATTCAGGACTGATATCCTTAAGGATGGACTGGTTGGATCTTCTTGCAGTCCAAGGGACTCTCAAGAGTCTTATCCAACACCGCAGTTCAAACACATCAATTCTTTGGCGCTCAGCTTTCTTTATAGTCCAACTCTCACATCCATACATGACCACTGGAAAAACTATAGCCTTGACTAGCCGGACCTTTGTTGGCAAAGTAATGTCTCTGCTTTTCAATATGCTGTCTGCTGCTGCTACTGCTGCTAAGTCGCTTCAGTCGTGTCCGACTCTGTGCGACCCCATAGACGGCAGCCCACCAGGCTCCCCCGTCCCTGGGATTCTCCAGGCAAGAACACTGGAGTGGGTTGCCATTTCCTTCTCCAGTACATGAAAGTGAAAAGTGAAGAAAGTGAAGTCTCTCAGTCATGTCCGACCCTCAGCGATCCCATGGACTGCAGCCTTCCAGACTCCTCTGTCCATGGGATTGCTGTCTAGGTTGGTCATAACTTTCCTTCCAAGAAGTAAACATCTTTAATTTCATGGCTGCAATCACCATCTGCAGTGATTTTGGAGCCCAGAAAAATAGTCAGCCACTGTTTCCACTGTTCCCCCATCTATTTGTCATGAAGCGATATATAGAAAGATGGATTGTTAAGTGAAAAAAGGTAAATTGTTGGACAGTATCTATAGTATGACCCCATTTATGGTAAAACACTTCTAAAGTACATAAGAAATGATTGTAGTATTTACCCTAGAGGGTCGTCAGGAACAGGTTATGGCAGTCTTTTGCTTTTTATCTTAGGGCATTTATACTGTTGCATTTTTTCATCATGCACATGTATGTCTTTTAAAATAATTACAAACTGTGGATAACAAATACTTTGTGTTCACAGGTGTGTGCGTGGGTGCATGCTCAGTGGCTTTAGTCCTGTCCCACTCTTTGAGACCCTATGGACTGTAACAATAAATATAGAATGGTGTATTAGTTATTGCTCTGTAACAAACTGTCCCACAAACTTAGTGGCTAAAAACAAAATATATTTACTATGTCACAGTCTCTGTGAGTTAGGAATTCAGGCACAGCTTTACTGGGTCCTCTGCTTCACAGACTTACACAAGCCACATTCAGAGTGTCAGCTTACAGCTGCCATCTCAGCTGAAGACTCAACTGAGAAGGATCTGCTTGCAAGTTCACTCATATGGTGGTTGTCAGGGTCAATTCCTCATGAGTTTTTGCCCTGAGGCCACCCTCCGTTCCTTGCCATGTAAGTCTCTCTGGAGAATATCCCACAACATCAGAGTGAGGAAGTGAAGGGGAAGAGATAGTACCAGCAAAAGAGAATATTAGCAAAACAAAAGCCATGGACCTGCTACCTCATTACTTTGCTCTATTCTGTTTGCTTGTTAGGAGCAAGGCACTAGGTACATACAGCCCACACTGAAGGGGAGAAGATTATACAAGGGCACGAATACCAGAGGAGCCAGGTGAGATGCTTCCTGTGACCATTGGAATAGCCAGGTCAGATGCTTCCTGTGACCGTTGGAATAGCCTGAACGGCTTCATTGGGGAGGAACTGGAAAGGCACAACTAAAAAGAGTGAGAAATTCAACAGAATGAGAGAAAAGTGGAGGGAAATACGGAAAGGAAGCACAGAATAAAGAAGATACACGGGAGAAAAGTGGGTAAGTGTTTTCAGGGAACGGACTAGACCATAGACCATATTGTTGAAAAAAGTGAACTTTTCTTGGGAGCAGTGAGGGTGGAAGAGTAAGTTAGGAACTAAATGCCAAACTAAGGAATTTTAAGTTTATTCTCTGCAGTGACTAACCAGGCTATTCATCAGTATCCTCACCAAAAACTTCTCTTCTGGTTATGTCATGTTATTAATGATTTAACTGATAGCTCAGGGGCGGGTCATGACTTTAAGGAAAAGTATCACATCACAGTACATAATTCACAAAGTAGATAATGTGCTTATAAAAAATAGAAAGTTGGTTACGAATTTATTCTAATCTCATCATATTGCTTTGATTTTATGTTGTAGTAAATGTCGCATAAGGAGCCTGAAGGTTTTAGAAATACTTATACAGGGAATGATACTGATTATAATGCTTTCAATTAAATATTTAATATACATTTGTATTCAGTAGCAGTGTTGAGAGTGGAACAAGCAACAGTTTTGAAGCCAGGAAGAGAATTTTAATACCGTTTGAATCTACTTTTTGAATGTTTCAAAGAAAAGGATGTAATAAAAATGTGCTGAATAGGTCAAGTAAGCGCAAGGACATTGAAAGGGTCATTAAATATGGCACCAAGGAAATGGTTGATATATATATAGCTGAGCAGGCAAGAAAGTAAGGGAATTCCTCAGAGGCTAAAATAAATCAAAAGCATAAAACCAGAGGGTGAATGAGCACTGAATCCAGCCCCCTTCCTAGGAGCATCTCGTGACCCCCAATAACCTAGAGCTGTAGTCTCATCAACCATGCTATGAAACAGAAAGCCAAGTTTAGTGCCCTTGCAAATTGGAAATTTGGTTTTAAAAGCTTGCATAAAGCCAGTACTGTCAAAGGGCTATACTCTCTGTGAAAAGTTTGCTTCATAAAGGGAGAGGGATATAGCTCTTGAATGGAGTAAGGTAAAATTTCCTCCAAATAATTCATAAGCAGCAAGTTAGCCCTCACAAAGATTTGGTAACCAAATTCATGCTACTGCTTGATCAGAAAACTCCAGGCCAAAAATTCAGTTCAGAGTGGCTCCAAGTTTTGGAGTGTCCCTGACATAATAAGCAGAAATAAAAAGTGTTTCTAAGGGAAATACCCTTAATGTAGGCCTCAAATATTGCTCACAATACAGTTTGAACAAACAGAAGAACACAATAAAAATTACAGAATATATGAGAAAACAAGACATCATCTGAGAAAATCAGAAGAAAAACCTACAGCGAAATCAGACCCACAAAGATGTGTAGTATTGAAATGATCATATAAACAAAAACAAATATATTGGTAGATAAAAAAAAAAAGACTTAGACACATGGGTAAGGAACAAGACTGTAAAAATGACCTTGCTATGAAAAAGTGCCAAACTGAACTTCCAGAAATAAAAAATCGGTGACATTCTAAAAGAAGGGAAATTAGTTAGAAACATGG
The DNA here is from genome assembly GCF_001704415.2 of Capra hircus. Lineage (NCBI taxonomy): Eukaryota > Metazoa > Chordata > Mammalia > Artiodactyla > Bovidae > Capra > Capra hircus. The sequence goes on along the minus strand of NC_030810.1, from coordinate 104,207,918 downwards.
AGAGAATAAAAATAATGAGCTAAATGTCCAACTTAAGAAATTAGAAAAAGAACAACAGACTAATCAAGAGGAAAATATCAGGAGGAAAATAATAAGTAGAGAAATAATGAAATTGAAAACAGGATCAATAAAGCCCAGGTTGATTGAAAATCGATAAATGTGAGGGAAACTGATTTCGTTTAAGATAGAGAGACAGAAAAAGAGGCACAAATCAATACTGCCTTTTATGCATAACATTGGAAGTCACACCACAGCATTAATTCTGCCAAATTTTATTCATTAGAAGCAAGTCACTACAGCAACCCATCTTCCCCTTTTGTGAGAGGAGGTTTAAACATGCAGACATGTTTTAAAACCACTACTTCCTATATTACAGTTTCTACCTGGAACAGTAAGACCGAAAAGAAAAAAGTGAATAAAATGTATACAGACTAGAAGGGAAGAGTCAAATCTGGTATTCACAGGACATATTATCTACATGAAAAATACGTAGAATAAACAAATCAGTAGAATTTAAAAAGCTGAACATAAATATGCAAAAGTTAGTTGCATAGTTAATAACTGATTAGAAAATGGACTTTAGGAAGAGAGCATTAAAAACTGCAGCAATTGAAACAAAAAAGATACAGTGAAACCTGCTCACCAAGTATCTCCTGATAATGCCTGATAATATCAGTAATCCAATCCTGAAAACCAGATATTCCACACAAAAAATCTAATCAGGGCTCATTCCCCATTATTTTATTTATTTTTTAAAATATAAATTTATTTGTTTTCATTGGAGGTTAATTACTTTACAATATTGTATTGGTTTTGCCATACATCAGCATGAATCCACCACAGGTATACACGTGTTCCCCATCCTGAACCCCCCTCCCTCCTCCCTCCCTGTACCATCCCTCTGGGTTGTCCCAGTGCACCAGCCCCAGGCATCCGGTATCATGGATCAAACCTGGACCGACGATTCATTTCATATATGATATTGTACGTTTCAATGCCATTCCCCCAAATCATCCCACCCTCTCCCTCTCCCGCAGAGTCCAAAAGACTGTTCTATACATCTGTGTCTCTTTTGCTGTCTTGCATACAGGGTTATCATTACCATCTTTCTAAATTCCATATATATGCGTTAGTATACTGTATTGGTGTTTTTCTTTCTGGCTTACTTCACTCTGTATAATCGGCTCCAGTTTCATCCACCTCATTAGAACTGATTCAAATGTATTCTTTTTAATGGCTGAGTAATATTCCATTGTGTATATGTACCACAGCTTTCTTATCCATTCATCTGCTGATGGACATCTAGGTTGCTTCCATGTCCTGGCTATTATAAACAGTGCTGCGATGAACATTGGGGTACATGTGTCTCTTTCAATTCTGGTTTCCTCAGTGTGTATGCCCAGCAGTGGGATTGCTGGGTCATAAGGCAGTTCTCTTTCCAGAGTTTTAAGGAATCTCCACACTGTTCTCCATAGTGGCTATACTAGTTTGCATTCCCACCAACAGTGTAAGAGGGTTCCCTTTTCTCCACACCCTCTCCAGCATTTATTGCTTGTAGACTTTTGGATCGCAGCCATTCTGACTGGCATGAAATGGTACCTCATTGTGGTTTTGATTTGCATTTCTCTGATAATGAGTGATATTGAGCATCTTTTCATGTGTTTGTTGGCCATCTGTATGTCTTCTTTGGAGAAATGTCTACTTAGTTCTTTGGCCTATTTTTTGATTTGGTTGTTTATTTTTCTGGAGTTGAGCTGTAGGAGTTGCTTGTATATTTTTAAGATTAGTTGTTATTTTGCTATTATTTTCTCCCATTCTGAAGGCTGTCTTTTCACCTTGCTTATAGTTTCCTTTGTTGTGCAGAAGCTTTTAAGTTTAATTAGGTCCCATTTGTTTATTTTTGCTTTTATTTCCAATATTCTGGGAGGTGGGTCATAGAGGATCCTGCTGATATATGTCAGAGAGTGTTTTGCCTATGTTCTCCTCTAGGAGTTTTATAGTTTCTGGTCTTACATTTAGATCTTTAATCCATTTTGAGTTTATTTTTGTGTATGGTGTTAGAAAGTGATCTAGTTTCATTCTTTTACAAGTGGTTGACCAGTTTTCCCAGCACCACTTGTTAAAGAGATTGTCTTTACTCCATTGTATATTCTTGCCTCCTTTGTCAAAGATAAGGTGTCCATAGGTATGTGGATTTATCTCTGGGCTTTCTATTTTGTTCCATTGATCTATATTTCTGTCTTTGTGCCAGTACCATACTGTCTTGATGACTGTGGCTTTGTAGTAGAGCCTGAAGTCAGGCAGGTTGATTCCTCCAGTTCCATTCTTCTTTCTCAAGATTGCTTTGGCAATTCAGGGTTTTTTGTGGTTCCATACAAATTGTGAAATTATTTGTTCTAGCTCTGTGAAAAATACCATTGATAGCTTAATAGGGATTGCATTGAATCTATAGATTGCTTTGGGTAGTATACTCATTTTCACTATATTAATTCTTCCGATCCATGAACATGGTATATTTCCATCTATTAGTGTCCTCTTTGGTTTCTTTCACCAGTGTTTTATAGTTTTCTATATATAGGTCTTTAGTTTCTTTAGGTAGACATATTCCTAAGTATTTTATTCTTTTCGTTGCAATGGTGAGGGGAATTATTTCCTTAATTTCTCTTTCTATTTTCTCATTATTAGTGTATAGGAATGCAAGGGATTTCTGTGTGTTGATTTTATATCCTGCAACTTTACTATATTCATTGATTAGCTCTAGTAATTTTCTGGTAGAGTCTTTAGGGTTTTCTATGTAGAGGATCATGTCATCTGCAAACAGTGAGAGTTTTACTTCTTCTTTTCCAATCTGGATTCCTTTTATTTCTTTTTCTGCTCTGATTGCTGTGGCCAAAACTTCTAAAACTATGTTGAATAGTAGTGGTGAAAGTGGGCACCCTTATCTTGTTCCTAACTTTAGGGGAAATGCTTTCAATTTTTCCCATTTAGGATAATGTTTGCTGTGGGTTTGTCATATATAGCTTTTATTATGTTGAGGTATGTTCCTTCTATTCCTGCTTTCTGGAGAGTTTTATCATAAATGGATGTTGAATTTTGTCAAAGGCTTTCTCTGCATCTATTGAGATAATCATGTAGCTTTTATTTTTCAATTTGTTAATGTGGTGTATTACATTGATTGATTTGCAGATATTGAAGAATCCTTGCATCCCTGGGATAAAGCCCACTTGGTCATGGTGTATGATCTTTTTAATATGTTGTTGGATTCTGATTGCTAGAATTTTGTTAAGGATTTTTGCATCTATGTTCATCAGTGATATTGGCCTGTAGTTTTCTTTTTTTGTGGCATCTTTGTCAGGTTTTGGTATCAGGGTGATGCTGGTCTCATAGAATGAGTTTGGAAGTTTACCTTCCTTCGCAATTTTCTGGAAGAGTTTGAGTAGGATAGGTGTTAGCTCTTCTCTAAATTTTTGGTAGAATTCAGCTGTGAAGCTGTCTGGACCTGGGCTTTTGTTTGCTGGAAGATTTCTGATTACAGTTTCAATTTCCATGCTTGTGATGGGTCTGTTAAGATTTTCTGTTTCTTCCTGGTTCAGTTCTGGAAAGTTGTACTTTTCTAAGAATTTGTCCATTTCTTCTACGTTGTCCATTTTTTTGGCATATTTCTGATAGTAGTCTCTTATGATCCTTTGTATTTCTGTGTTGTCTGTTGTGATCTCTCCATTTTCATTTCTAATTTTATTGATTTGATTTTTCTCTGTTTGTTTCTTGATGAGTCTGGCTAATGGTTTGTCAATTGTATTTATCCTTTCAAAAAACCAGCTTTTTACTTTGTTGATTTTTTCCCCATTATTTTAAAAGGAAAAAATTATAATGTATTAAATTTCAAACCAAACTCTCTAAATCAATTTCCTAAAACTAAACACAATAGAACACCAGTAAAAAGTTGGCTTAAAGCTCAACATTCAGAAAACTAAGATCATGGCATCTGGTTCCATCACTTCATGGAAAATAGATCGGGAAACAGTGGAAACGGTGGCTGACTTTATTTTTCTGGGCTCCAAAATCACTGTAGATGGTGATTGCAGCCATGAAATTAAAAGACGCTTACTCCTTGGAAGGAAAGTTATGACCAACCTAGATAGCATATTCAAAAGCAGAGACATTACTTTGCCAACAATGGTCCATCTAGTCAAGGCTATAGTTTTTCCTGTGGTCATGTATGGATGTGAGAGTTGAACTGTGAAGAAAGCTGAGTGCTGAAGAATTGATGCTTTTGAACTGTGGTGTTGGAGGAGACTCTTGAGAGTCCCATGGACTGCAAGGAATCCAACTAGTCATTTCTAAAGGAGATCAGTCCTGGGTGTTCTTTGGAAGGAATGATGCTAAAGCTGAAACTCCAGTACTTTGGCTACCTTGGCTACCTTTGGCTACCTGCGAAGAACTGACTCATTGGAAAAGACTCTGATGCTGGGAGGGATTGGGGGCAGAAGGAGAAGGGGATGACAGAGGATGAGATGGCTGGATGGCATCACGGACTCGATGGACGTGAGTTTGAGTGAACTCCAGGAGTTGGTGATGGACAGGGAGGCCTGGCGTGCTGCAATTCATGGAGAGTCGGACATGACTGAGTGACTGAACTGAAGTAACAGATGGTAATAATAGGATAGAAAATGCTAAAACTCTCAATAATTAATATAATTGTTAACAAACAGCTGTTCTGCATGCAGTAGAATTGCTTTTTTAAAAACCAATATCCCTATATGCATCTCCTTTGTTGACACTGGGTTTACGTCTCAAAACATCTGATTCTGATATTTTACCAACAATTCTAATATTCTACCAACAATCCTGTATTTGCAATGTAACTTGAGAATTTCCCTGCATGTTGTTTTATAAAAACAATTGATGTCAGTTGGGAGGACCAAAAATGCATTTTTACTGTACAACCACAGGCCAAAAATACTGTATTTGTAATTTAATTTCTGAAACACATTCATTATAGCCATCTTAAACTCTGTGCATGATAACTCTAATATGTGGATTTCCTGTTGACCTCTTTTTATTATTTATCTTGTGTCTGAATTTTGGGAAAGTCTATTCTTTTTTTCCACCCTATTTTTCTTTTAATGCTAGATGTACTATATGAAAATGTTTGAAGTACTGGACAATATTATCTTCTCCCAGGGAAGATGGTTCATAGGAGAGGTTAAGACAGGGGCAAACCACTTAATACATCTAAGATTGAATTATTTCAAGTTGGATTTCAATTTCCTTGAGAGTTAGGGATCACAATCTAAACCTGGTATGTTTACCAGGACCCTTCTCATCAGTGAGTTCTGAACTTCAGTTACTGTCCCCCTTCCAAAAGCTCTATCCAGCTTCTTACCCTCACAGCTTTGACTTCAGAATTCAAAAATACAGTTGTTGTTGCTGTTTAGTCTCTAAGTCATGTCTAACTGTTTGTGACCCCCATGGACAATAGCCCACCAGGCTCCTCTGTCCATGGCATTTCCCAAGCAAGAATACGGAAGTGGATTGCCATTTCCTTCTCCAGGTAATCTTGGTGACCCAGGGATTGAACCAACATCTCCTGCATTGGCAGGCGGCCAGCAACCATTGGCAGGAGGACTCTTTACCACTGAGCCACCAGGAAAGCTAACAGTAAATACCATATGTGGGGTCAAATGTTTGTCTCACTTCTGTGGGATTCCCTCTTCTCCAGTCTCTTCACTCTTAAATCCTTTGCTATCTCAATGGATATGCTTTCAAATAGATATTTTAAAAAATGTTTTATCCAGCTCTTCTAACTATTCTTCATGGGAGGTTTGGTCTGATACAATGTTTTGAAATGTCCTTGGATGATTTTAATTTATTCTACCTCACTCAAAGATTTTTTAAATGGAAGTCCTTAATAACACCCAAAGTATTTCTCAAATGTAAAATTCTGCCAATAAAAACTTTGAGAACCCACCAGAACATTAACAGAACACACTGATCTGGCTCTTGAGAAGTCCTGACATATTCAGTACCATTCCTGGCAGGGATACTGAGATGGACCATTCCAAAGACTTTTCTTTGCCTTAGCTTTTTATCGCTACCAAACTATCACTGCAAAAACATATATGCCCACAAACATCGTTTTCTTCTTCCCAGTAACCTGTACCCTCTATCTGTTATTACTCCCAATGTTAGAAATTAATTCATGTATATACAACCTGAACTTTGAGCTTACAGAAAAGGCTCACAGAAGTAAAAATTCATCTTTAAGAGGTCACAGAAAGGAAATTCTTCAGTTTGAAAGAAACTGTTTTGCAGCTATCTTAGTCCCCTGTCCAGGGATTGAACCTGGGCCCCTGGCAGTGGGAGCTCAGAGTCCTAACCACTGGACTGCCAGGGAGTTCTCAGAAATTGCTATTCTTCCATTTCCTTGAAGGAAGAGAGCTTTCTTCCATCTCTGTGCCTCTAAAACGCTATTCCTTCTTTTGAGAACCTTCTCCCTCTTTATTTTTCATTATATGCTCCACTTGAGATTTCCTTGGCCTCGCTTTTAATCTGGGCCAGCTCTGCATAGACTCCACCCACTTTCATGCAAGTACACACTCTATGCTAACACCGCACACCTCTTCCCTCCTGGCTACCCAGTGGATGCAGAGACATCCGAAACTGTGGGGCGCACTGCACGGCAGAAGGGGCAGGGGAGTCAACTCTCCTAACAGAAGGAAAGCAGGAGTCAGTGGGACAATTCTGGTCTTCTTTCCCCAAGACAGTTTATTAAGCAATTGAAGACATGTTTAAAATGTTTTCCCAGGCAGACTTTCCTGAAACACATTTTATGTGACTTTTTGGAGAACAGTCCCATAAATTCAAGCTATCCTATTTGCACGTAGTGGCAGCTAGTCTATCAACACATCCTCATATTAACTCTCCTTCTTTCTCTGTATGTAAACTCAAACAAATATTGTCGGAGTAGAATGAAATAACAATGACCAGTTTACGGAGTTAAAAAAAGAGAAAAAACAGAACCAAAAATTAGACAATAGTGCTGTATTATTCAGAAGGGGTAAGAAAAGTGCTAAGCTATTCAAAAGCTCTTGTACTGTGTAGAAGAGAATGTCAACATTGTGTTTAAACTTTAGAATGCATGATAAATTTTAAGGGTAACCACTAAAAAGAGAAAGCATAATTCCAAATATTTAGAAAGAAAAATATGGAATAGGAAAAAAGTTCAAAAATAACTCAGTTAATCCAAAACGAAAGAAAAGGGGTAGGGGAAGTAAGAAAGAAAAAAAGCAGAAACATAGAAAACATGGATCAGACTCAGTTTCAAATATATCAAGAATTAAAATAAATACATGTGGACAAAAATTGACAGTTACGAGACAGAGATTATCAAAATTTTCTAAAAGTCCATCTGGTTTTCTGAGTACTTCTAAAGCAAAAGAACTTAGAATGATTAAAAGTAAAAGGAATGAAAATGATATTCCAAGCAAATACTAAAAGGAAGCTAGTTTGGCCATGGTAATATCAGATAAAATATATTGAAGATAATGAGCATTATAGGGGTAGAAAGGGGTAACTCTATAATGATTTAAGATTTAATTACCATAACACTTCCCTGTGGCTCAGCTGGTAAAGAACCTGTCTGACAATGCAGAAGACACAAGAGATGCAGGGTTTGATTCCTGGGCAAGGAGATCCCCTGGAGAAGGAAATGGCAATCCACTCCAGTATTCTTGCCTAGAAAACTCTATGGACAGAGTGGCCTGGAGGGCTACAGTCCATGGGGTTGCAAAGAGTCGGACACAGCTGAGCATACACCGTAACACAGTTCTAAAAGTATAAGCATCTAATAAAATATGCTCAAGATAATATAGAATATACCGTGATGACCTAAAGGGGTGGGATGGGGGTTGGGTGGGAGGGAAGCTGAAGAAGAAGGGAATATATGTATACATATAGCTGATTTACTTTTTTGTACTGCAGAAATTATCACAACATTGTAAAGCAATTCTACTCCAGTAAAAAAAGACATAGATTATAACTTGATAAAAACTACAGGGATAAATGGACAAATATATCATCACTGCAGGAGATTTTTTTAAACATGTCTTTGTGTCTGATCATTCAAGCAGACCACCCCCCCCCAAATGTATCAGCCAAGATGTATATCTGAACGACAAAATTAACAAGCTTATAGTAATGGACATATATCAATTTTGCACCCAACAGTGAGAGAGTACAAATTCTTCTCAAGCACATATGGAACATTTACAAAATTGGGCCATGAATTAAGCTATAAAGCAAATAACAAATTTCAAAGAAAAGTATTACAAAACTATGTTCTAATCATAATGCAGATATTTTAGAATTTAAAATATCCATAGATTTTGAAATTGGAAAATATGCTTTTTAAATAACTCATGAGTCAAGGAAGAAACTATAATACAATTTTAAATACATTTTACAAGTTAATGAAAACAGTATATATTAAAACTTGTAGGATATGAAAATAGTGCTTCAAGGGAAATTTATTGCTTTAAATACTTTCTACAGGAGGAAGAGGCTGAAAATTACTGAACTAAGTATATAACTTAAGCAGAAAACAAACAACAGAATAGACTCAAAGAAAGTGAATGGAATATGATCATTATAAGAGCAAAAGTAGGAACTAAAAAATAAAATAGGAAACTAAGTTACAGTAGAGAGAAGCAACAAGGCCAAAAGTTGGTTCTTTGAAAAGACCAACAAAATAAACTTCTGCAATGATTTATCTGTGAAAAACAGGTAAGAAGACATAGATAAATAATTTATCAGTCAGTTTTCACTATAATATGCTGTGGTAACTAACAAAACCTGAAATCTCAGTGTTTATTTTTTGCTTGCTCTGTATAGCACATGTCTTCTGCATTCTCAGATCCCCAGTAGAGGACATGCCATTCTCACTGAAGAGGGAAATGAGCAAGAGAGCTAGTGGAAACACAGAATATTTTTTAAAGATTCTGGTCAGATATGAAGTCATTGTGACCAAAGTCATTGTCAGTTGGGTGGATATGCATACTCCTCCCAAAATGGGCACTTTAAATCACATGGCAATAGGTAGAAATGTGTAGTCCTCCTACAAAAAGGGGAACAAATGTTTGAGGAACCATCTGTCCATCAACATATGAATGGATAGAAGAGCCACAGAAAAAGAATGAAATAATTGCAGCAACAAGGATAGACCTAGAGATCACCATACTAAGTGAAGTAAATCAGACAGAGAATCTTATATGTGAAATCCAAAAAAATGGTACAAATGAACTTATTTACAAAACAGACATAGAAATAGACCCACAGACATAGAAAACAAACTTTCACCAAAGGGAAAAGGTAGAGGGAATAAATTAGGAGTTTAAGATGAACATATACACATTATTTTATATAAAATAGATAAAACAACAGGGACTTACTGTATAGCACAGGGAACTATAGTCAAAATCTTGTAATAACCTATAGTGGAAAAGAATCTGAATACATACACATATATATGTACATACATACACATATTTTGTATATAAATATTTATTTTTGTATGTATATATAGTTTTTATATATACAAAAATAAAAACCCAACAACTGGAAATCGCATAAATATTAGGCTGCCAGAGAATGAATAATGGGTACACTCACAAAATTGAATGACTTGTTTTACAGCCGTGAGAATGAATGAAATGCAACTTCACTCAACAACAAGAATGAATCCTAGTGATATGGTCAACATTTGTGTTCTCCCCAAAATTCATAAGTTGAAATCCTAATGCCCAACAGATGGTATTAGGAGGTGGGGCCGTTGGCTTAACTCATGAGAGTAGAGCCCTCATGAATGGAACTTAAAGTCTTATAAAGGAGACCCCACAGAGATCCCTAACTCCTTCTGCTATTCAAGGACTCTGCCAATAGGAAAAGGGCCTTCCCTGGAACATCCTTGCACCCTGACTTTCAGCCTCTAGAGCTGTGAGAAATAAATTTCTGTTTACAAATCTTTGGTATTTGTTATAGCAGTCTGAATGGACTAAGTAACTTAGGAATATGTTTGTTAAAATAAATGCCCAGAACAGTAGATGAAAGTTCAAAAACATCACACATACACACACACAAAAAAACTAATTTTAAAATATACTGTTTAATAATGCACATGTGAAAATAAATGAAAGCAATATAAAAGTTGTGTAAACACAAGTCAGGATGGAGGTTACTTCTTAGCAGAAAGCAGTGGTACAGTATGGGGCCCACATAGAAGATTTAAATTATTGGTAATATTTCTTGTCTCAGTTGGGGTGGCAAAATGGCCGAATTAAAGGTGATGTTCATTATAACATATTAAAAATACTTAATCTGAACTTTCCATCCAAGGACTACTGATTTGGGGGCATTAGGAACTTAGCCAGTGTAGCTGAGATCCTTTTTTTTTTTTTTTTAAGATGGTACCCACCTACCATCCAGGCCTTCCGGCCTAACTACGTTATGAATGACTGAGGAGTTGAATCAAGGCCATGAGCAAAAATGCAGCATCCCAAACCCAAGTACCTATTCCGCACCATGCCTACAGCAACACCATTAACAGAACAGTAAAAACCCAAGGAAAGCAGCAACAAAATCCTAGCTTAACTAGGACGCAAACAAAAGAGAGAGAAATCACGTGGTGCTCCCTCCCACGCCCGGCGCGCCGGTGATGTCACCAATCCGCGACAGGGCCATTGATTTCAGACTGAAGGTAGAGAGGGCTACGTGGTGGGGGAGGGCGGGGGGAGGGTCCGGGCGGCAGTGACTGTCTCTGGTGTCGAGTTGTGTCCCGGAGAATTACAGGACCCGGTAAGAGGTTTTTCCCTTCCCCGCCATCACCTTCTGTGGCCTGAATGCCCGGCTCCCGCCGCCGCTCCAGTGTCGGGCGCTACTGAAAGGGGGAGCGCAGGGGCGCCCGGGTGGGCTGAGGGTGGCCGCAGGGCCAGGTGGGGAGGCGGGGGTCGCGGGCAGCGGCGGGGCTCGGCAGCCTCGCGGGGAGGTGAGCGCCGGGGGCCAAGTGCTTGTGTGCGTGCTCCCGGGTGTGGGCGGCAGAGACTGCGCACGGATGCTCTGGCGCTCGTGCCAGCCGGAGCCGAACAGCTGGGTACCAAAGGCCCTTGTTTCCCTCTCGCCAACTCCCTCGCCTTAGGGAGAGTGACAGGAGAGCGGGGCGCCTGGGACTCGTTCCGGTCCGCTCCCTTCTGCGTCTTCAGCTCTGACTGCATAGGCCCGCGCCTCATCCCTGGGATAACATCCGCCGCCCTTGGCCTGCCTTCCACAGGGAAGGCGTAGGCGTCCGCCGTGTAGAGCCCACTGCAGGGTCACGGACACTGCGCTCCGCCTCGCTCTGGCCTTGGTGCAGGAAGCCTAGTTGCGTCACCTCCCCTTCCTTCATCTGGCTTGATTCTTGGGCCCCGCTAGAGGGTAAGCCTGCCTTAGGTGTGACGTGTTGATGTCAGAGTTTGGGAAACTTGTCTTTCAAGAAGGCCTTAGTACCTGTCACTGGATACTCAACGCAGTGTCGGGGTATCCCAGCCTGCGGTAAGGGAGGGAGCAGAGCCTAAGCTGCTAAGGGAGGAGGATGTGCACACAGAGGCCTGCACAGTGGCTGATGTTAAGAGGGAGGCCGGATCTCTAGAACAGGCCACTGGGAGCGAGAACGCAGGAGCAACAAATTGTCCAGCAAATGTGAGTGGTGATGCCAGTTTCTTTCTTTACTAAAGAAAGCCTGTTCCCATCGTATCAGAGATCCTGAAATACCTTCTCCATTATTTCATTATTTCACAGTTGGGTGTGCTTGCTGTATGAGAGGCAGGGAATAGAGTGGAAAGGGGGCATGAACTTTGGGAGTCAGGTCTGCTTTGCCAGCTGTATGACAGTGACTGAATTATTTAACCTTTCTACTCCTACTTGTCTTATCTACAAAATGAGGATAATTAAATCTACCTTGCAGGGTTGTTGTCAGAATTTGAAGTGTCTAGCTATTATTAGTAAGATCCTAGCACCCAAGACTTGAACTTGCTCCCTTGCTGAAGATATCCCGTTGGTACAGCTGCTTGAAAAGCAGGGGAACTTTTTGCTATTCTGGATATTTGCTATTCTGCCAGATAGGATAAAGCAGAGTTGGGATGGGGGTGGGGAGACTAGAAACCCACCATCTCTCTACAGTAGACCATCAAATTTTAGAACTGGAAAAAGATTAAGCCTCACTTTATTCTCTTAATTATGCTTAGTTGCTTCATTCGTGTCCAACTCTTTGCAGTCCCATAGACTGCAACCCAACAGGCTCCTGTGTCCATGGGATTTCCCAGGCAAGGCTACCAGAGGGGGTTGCCATTTTCTTCTCCATCTCTTAATTGTAACTTCTCTTTATTGAGCACGTGCTAGGTGTGTGACCCTGTAACCAGGCTCTTTACAGACACTAATTGATTTAATCCCTCCAGCAACCCAGTGCTATAATAAGTATTATTCCCATTTTACAGATGCAGAAGATGAGCTTAGCCAAGTTTCTGACACTAGTTAATGGCAGAGCTGGAACTTGAACCCAGGCCCTCAGGCTATGTGGTGTTTGGGTCTTGTTATTTTTCAGCATCACCAACTCAGTGGACATGAATTTGAGCAAACTCCCAGAGAGAGTGAAAAACTGGCCTGCTGCAGTCCATGGGGTCAAAAAGAGTTGGACACAATTTAGCAACTGAACAACATTTCTCAATGACTTGAGCCCAGGCAGTGTGAGCCTAGTGTAGTGGGGGAAGGGAGGCATAAGCAGAATTTAGAAGGCCAGTGTTTGCTCTAAGAATAACATCTCATTGTCCAGTGATAAATTATCTTGTATTTTACATCTTGCCCAGCATTGTCCAGATGTGAACCAAGATTTGGCCTTTTCATGCAGAGAAAAAGGAAAGGCTCATGAGCACAGGGTGCTGGGATCATAGACACGCAATAGATACTTGGAAAGAAGAAAACATCTTGAGATATTGTTACTTCAGCCAGGAGTAACATTGCTTAAGACAGTTTCCTTTAAGCTAGTTATTTTTATACTGTAACAGGGTGTAATGTGACCTTCCTTCTGATTTGTGGATTTAAAGATTTGAAGCTGTGATTCAAACCACGACTGGTATTATCTGTGACCAACTGATTTAAGTTTTCAAATATGTGAACCACAGGATCTGAGCTTTTGGGCTTTTGTAGTGATCTCTTGAGATACGGCAGTTTATTTTGCTCTAACATCTGTTAGACTTGGACCATAGTGAGTACAGCTGCTTGAGTTAAGTTTCCTGGAGAACACTGGATGATCATTTGGTATCAGGGTTAAAGAGTTCACAATATTAAGTTTGTCACAAAATTAAGTATTTGAGAAAGATCTGTGATGGATGTGCATTAATGTGGGAAGAGTAAATGGGTTTTAAACAGATGATATTCTTGGTGTTTTTGATCAGCTGTTCTGTGTTGTTTCTCAGTTTGAGGATGACTTTCAGCTGTATGGTGAGTTATTAGGAACTTGGAAGGTTTGCATAACCCACCCATGTAGATTGTGACAAATAAACTCTCAGTTCCTCCACCCAAGGAGCTCTCATTGCTGCTTCTGTACCATCCCAGATGTCCTGAAGTCACCTATTTCATCATGTTTATCAGACTTAATGGGAGAGATGCTTTAATATAATTTATCCTTCCTTTCCCTTTGTACCCCCCCCCCAACCACCACACACAGAGTGAAGTTCCTTCCCCAGAAGGGTCTATACTAATCTAATTGCAAATAGCAGAAACCTAATGTAAACTAACGCAAGCAAAAAAAGATTGATTATTTAACTAGGAGGTCCAAAGGTGAACTTCAGGCATGGCTGGATCATGAGACTGAAATGATGCTGTGAAGACTCTCTTCACCCTGCCTTTCTCTGCTTCTTTTTGTTTATTGCCCTCATTCTTTTCTGCTGTTTTCTCTGTTCATATTGAAAAAGGTGACTTCTGGCAGCCCCAAGACTATGGCCTTATAGCTCACTTCTAGCATTGTAAACTAATCATGTAGACAAGGAGCAACGGATGCCATGATTAGGCAAGTCTGTGTCACAGGCCCACTTTTGAAGGGCAGGAGTAAAACTTCTTCCATAACGTCATGGGATGGGGAAGTGCAGAAGTGCTAGGCAGGTGAAAACACCAAAGGATTGCTTCAAGTGTGTGTGCGTGCATAGGCATTTGTGCTGACGTGTGTGCTCATATCCCACTTCTCTGAGGCATTTCCAGAGTCTTTCAGCTAGAATGAAGCCACCTGGTTTTGTTTGTCCATCTCACATTGTTAGTTTGTTATGGCATCGGTCATGTTCTTTTTCTCTTTTCCTTGCCTTTGCATCTGCTGTTTGGGTTGTGTGTGTGTGCGTGCACACACTCACACACTGTCTTGGCTGATTGACTTCCTTGGGTTCAGGCCATGCTTCTCTTCCCAGAAGCCTTCTTTGACCTCCATCAACTAGGAAGTCACATAAACCCCTGAGCCCAACCCCACTGTGGATTTGATTTCTGTTTGATAACTGTCTATTTTCGGGTCAGTTCTTTGCTAGACTGAGAGCCCCTTGAAGACAGAGGCTGTGTGCTCTGTATTTCTTACTTAGCTAAGAAATTAGCTGCATTATTTTTCTTCTTAGCACTTAGAACAATTGACATTGTATATTTTTTACCTGTCTTCTCACTAAAACATCAGTTTCATGAAAGTAATGAGGAAAGAAATTTTTGTTTTGTTTACCACTGTATCTCTAGGGTCTAGGATGGTGCCTGGCACATAGTATGTGCTTAATAAGTGTTTATTAGATGAATAACTGAAAATCTACTCACAGGAAGAAAATGATGCCACTGTGTTGATTAGGATTAATCAACATTAATCTGCATGATAGATACAGTTGTCACTGTAAATATCTGTAAACACAAGTATGCAGGTGCCATCCCAGCAAGGCAGAACTTCTCTCCCCGTGTGCATCAGCAGAGGTGAAGGGTCAAGCCGCAAGGAACAACCACCTGGAAATTCCACGCTGGGAGATATTTCACCCCCCCGAAACCCTCCTGAACTATGATGTTGTTCAGTTGCTAAGACCCGTCCGACTCTTTGAGACCACATGAACTGCAGCATGCCAGGCTTCCCTGTCCTTCATTGTCTCCTGGAATTTGCTCAAACTCATCTCCATTGAGTCAGTGATGCCTTCCAACCATCTCATCCTCTATCGTCCCCTTCTCCTCCTGTTCTCAATCCTTCCCAGCATCATGGTCTTTTCCAATCAGTTGGCTCTTTACACCAGGTGGCCAAAGTATTAGAGCCTCAGCTTCAGCATCAGTCCTTCCAATGAATATTCGGGGTTGATGTCCTTTAGGATTGACAGGTTTGATGTCCTTACAGTCCAAGGGACTTTAAAGAGTCTTTTCATAGTCTAAGCTATGATAGGTAGGATATTAAGGCTTTTTTTCATAGTTTGAGTCTTTCCGCCCCCCGCCCCCCTTAGAGTATTTATCTTTAAAACATTTTCTTGAGCACTTACAAT
Source organism: Capra hircus (assembly GCF_001704415.2). NCBI lineage: Eukaryota > Metazoa > Chordata > Mammalia > Artiodactyla > Bovidae > Capra > Capra hircus. Next base: position 104,192,352 of record NC_030810.1, on the reverse strand, counting down.
GAGCCAGGGAAGGTTTTAAGTCCCTTAACAATTCATTCTTTGACTGGAGTTTGGGGATCAAGGGTTGTGAACTTTAAACCTTTTTTTTTTTTAAGTACCCAAACATTCAAAAGAGGCTTAAAAAAAAATCCAAACTGGAAAGTTATAAAAGAAATGAGACCCCTTTCCATCCAGCTTACCTCACCCTCCAGAGGTAGAGCAATTTCTAATAGCTTGCTGTGTATCTCCTCCTTCCTTTTCTTGGACCTTTAAATAGAATATACTCCATCTTCTTGTCATTGTTTGGCTTTTCACCCAGATGTTCTGCACGCTGATCTGCACCTTACCTTCTCCATAGCCATCTTCCAGGTGCTTCTGCTGTGCCCAGCGCTGCTCCCCAGGGACAGCACCCTGCCTTGGAGGGAGTGGCAGAGCCAAATGCGGGGGGACTCGCAGCACAGGGTGCAGCCTGGCCTTCGGCACAGCGGCTGCTCAGGTGTTGGTCTTCAGGCCTCTCCCAGGGAGGGCCCAAACCCGCATCCATCTTCCTGGTGCCTCATCTTCAGGAAACCCTGCTCATGCCGCATCTACCCCCCAACAGAAAAAGTGGAGCAGTGATACCCTCCTGTTTCTTCTTTAACACACACAAAACAGTAGTTCTCTCACAATTAGAGGCTGGAGGTGAGAGGGCTGTTGTTTAACCCCATTCTCACCCCCAAATATCTGGGCCTCCCTTCTACCTAGCTGCAGTACCTTCTTGTCCTCGTTTGCTTCCTTAAAAGTGAGTAAGACCATGGCTGAATCATGCTGATGTATGGCAGAATGATACATACGCAGTAATAAAACAGCTGCTGCTGCTGCTGCTAAGTCGCTTCAGTCGTGTCCGACTCTGTGCGACCCCATAGACGGCAGCCCACCAGGCTCCCCCGTCCCTGGCATTCTCCAGGCAAGAACACTGGAGTGGGTTGCCATTTCCTTCTCCAAATAAAAGTTATCCTCCAATTAAAAATAATTATTTTTTTAAAGTAAGTACAAGTTTACACTGCAATGCCTGACCATTCCCTGTGCCTCTGTCTAGCCCTGCCCTCTCCAGGACTGGGTATTTTAACTGAAAGAGGAAAATCGTGGCTAACTTGACAAACTGTCTCATTTTAATTTGCACTTTTGGTTATGATTTAGTTTGAACTGTTTTTTGTTAACCATTTTTATGTCCATTTTAAAAATTTTGTTAATTTGTGATTTTGTCTATTTGCTTGTTGTCTCTAAATCATTTTGTTTATAAATTATACAAGTTATCTAAAAAATGAGTATGTGCTGATTATAGAAAACAAAAAAATCTTATGTGCTATAAATACCCTTCCAGTTGGTTGGTTGCCATCTAATTTTGGCTTCATTATTAAGTATACAAAAACCTGTTTTTCATTCTTCTGTAGACAACGTTTTTCCTTTTTGATTTCTTCCTTTGCTTGTAAGCTTAAAAATATTTTTTCTTCATTCTGTGTCCTAAAGGTTTGCTTTTTGACATATGACTAAAAAGTTAATATTTGGTTTTATTTCAGATTTTCACAAGACATTTGATGTAAATATTGTGCAGTGTTTTAAATAAAAGCAGTTTTAATTAAATAAAAGTCTATGTTTTGTTTTAAAGATACAGTAGTATGTATGTATCATATTTTTCCTTTTTTAAATTTACTAGAATATCAAAGCTTACCCCACAAAACTGACTTCAAATATATGTATAATTGTCATCATTTTAATGTTCTTAAGCATTTTATAAATTGCTGCATGAGATGTTTATCTGTTGCTATTGATCTGGTTTACAGAAGCACTCTTGTTCAGCTAACAGCTTCTCAGTGTAGTCAAAATGATGAATTTAGCCTCGTCCAATTCCCTCGTCTCAAAACTTCCCTAAATCTCTCTTTGAGATATAATCATATACAATAAACATTTTCCATTCAATAAATTTTGACAAATACAGATACCCATTTAATTACCTCCAAATCAAGACGATAAAGGATTTCCATCACTGCAGACAGTTCCCTCATGCACCTTTCTAGTTACCAGCATCCCCAGAGGCCACCACTGTTCTGATGTCGATCATCATAGGTCACTTTTTGCCTCTCTAAAATGTCATGTAAATTGAACTATGCAGTATGTACTTTGTGTCTGCTCCTTTTAGTGAGGGTCAGCCGCGTTGCCTGCGTCACTATCTGCTTTATGCTTGTGCATTTGTTGTTTAATTCATTCATCAGTTTGTGGACTCTAGGGTTGTTTCCAGTTTGTGGCTATCAAGAATAAAGTTCTATGAATATTCTTTTTCTTCTTTTGTTATTGTGGTGAAAAAAACACATAAAATTTACCAAATTAACCATTTTCAAACGTACAGTTCAATGGTATATGTATATTCACATGGTGAAACCGATCTCCAGAACTTTTTCACTTTCTTTTTTTAAAATATATATTAATTATTATATTTTTTGGCCATGCGGCATGCAGGATCTTAGTTCCCTGACCAGGCATTGATTCTAATAGGCTCCCTGCAATGGAAGCGCAGTCTTAACCACTGGACCTCCAGGGAAGTCCCAGAACTTTTTCATTTTCAAATCTAAAACTCTGTACCCATTAAACAACTCTCCCTTTTCCCTTCTCCCTATCCCTGGTTCCATAAACATTCTTGTGTAAGTCTTTTTGTAACCATCTCTTTTCATTTTCCTTGAGTAAGTACCCAGAAGTATAGTGGCTGAGACATAGGGTATTTGCATTATTTAGCCTTAGAAGAAACTGCTAAACACTTTTGAAAGGGGTTGTACTGTTTCACATTCCTTCCCACCAACAGTGTATGAGAGTTCTAGTTTCTCCATGTCCTCACCATTAGATATTATGAGGGATTTTAACAGAGAAGCCTGGTCTGCTGCAAAGAGTCAGACACAATTTATCGACTGAGCAATAAGAGACAAATAGCTGTGATGCGGTATTTTGTGATTTTATCTCATCATATCTTAATCATTTATTTACATGGCTATTTCCATTTAGACTGAGATTCTTCCAGGCAAGGTTCATACAGTAGGTAGTTATCTTTTTCTTATTAACTTTTTACCTCTTACTTTGGGTGTGATAGATGCTTGATTATAAAAAACTTGAAAGTTAAAGAAGTTATTAAAATGAGTAGAATCTCTGGTAATCCTACCTCTCAGATATCATCGTGAACATTCTGGTGTCTTTAACGTGATGCTGTGTCAGGCGGCCCACAGATAGGGCAGTTCCAGGGAAGGTTGATACAGCAACTCAGCGTTACCCCAGCCCTCTACTCTGCCATCCTCAGGGCATCATTTACTCACAGCAAGGAATTTTTGTCACAGAAAGCCCCTGACAGACTTCCTTTGTATTTTGCTGGCCAGAGTTGTATCACATGTATCACTGGCAAGAGGAGTGGAACTGCCAAAACTGGGTTAGATTAGGCTAATCACAGTCCTTCCTCTGACCCCGGGGAGGCAGCCTGGCCTTCTCAGAGGACTGTGGGCAGAACCAGGGATCTGTCAGGAAGGAAGGCAGAGTTCCAGGGTAGGCACTCAGCACTGTCTGCCACTTAGTCATGTTGTTTTTCAAAAACCTAACTGTTGTCTATTTAAATTTTATGCCTTTCCCCTTAGAATGAACTAAACATCTTCCATGTCATTAACTCTTCATAAATATGACTTTTATGTATTGTATAATTTATGACTGTACCACAGGCTACTTGACCACATCTCTAGTTTTGGACATTAAAGATGTTTTCAGTTTTTTGCTACTGTATGCAATTCTATAGCCAGCCTAAATTTCTGTACTAGATTTTGAATTATCTTCCTCAAGGTAGGTTTTTATGATTGTGTTATTAGTTATACTTATTAATAATTATGTTGCAGTATGATTACAAGATTAATAATGATTGTTGATTATTGCATGACGTTATTAATACATTTAAGACATCTGACACACATTGTCCGATTGCCTTGTTAAAAAAAAAAAAAAAAAGAAGGCATCTTCATCTTACCACCATCTAGGAGGATGCCTGTTTCTCCTCCTTTCCTTATGTTTTACTTTTCTCCTTTCTTTATCTTTCATTCAGTCATTAATATATATTCCTTTGGCAGATATTTGTTGAATATCTTTGACAGCCAAAGCACTGTGCTGGTCATGAGGGTACAAGACCAGTACCGCTCAGGACAGACAGACAAAGATCATCCAATTGTATAACTATAGCTACTGATAAGTATTACGAAGGAAGCTTCCTAGGGTTATAGATACTATAAAGTTTATATGCCTTCTGGCATAGGGACAGGACTGGAGGAGAAAAGAGTCTACAACTTGGCTTTTTCAAGGTTGCGAGAGTGCTCTGTGGCTATTGGGCAAACAGGATGGACGGTTCTTTTTGTGACATGAAAGGATAGGCTTGGCCGGAGAGTGGGAATTGCTGACCTTGTTATAGACTTGGGCCTTTATGCCAAGAGTAACAGATAGCCAGAAAAGGGTTAAAGAAGGGAGGTGATGATGACCTAACCATCGTTAAGAACATTTTGGAGGGGGCCAGAGTGGATTCCTAAGATTAGATTGTGAAGGTAGCCATGGAGTCCCCCCAGCTGGCACTGGTTTGTTTTTTTTTTTTAAATTGGTTTTATGAATGAAAATGTAAGTTGTATTATAAATGTGATTGACTATCTCCCCACGCATTTGCACTTCCTTTTTTGTGAATTGGCTTTTTGTCGACTGCAGCGTTAGTGGGAACGGCATGGTGTAATGGCCAGGAGCACCCGCCCCAGAGCCAGTGCCTGAGGTGGAGTCCTGGCTCTGCCAGTGCTGACTTAGTTATCTTAAACAGCTTTGGTCCACCTCAGCTTCCCCTGCTACACCATGGGGACAGTAACAGTGTACCTCTCTTCTAAGGTAGTTGCCAAAATTAAAAGATAAACTACGGTGCTGGCACATATGAGGACTCCATATGTACCTGCTGTCTTATTTCAGGTATGTGGGCTTTATATATACAGATATATGTATTAACTCTGTCTTGTGTATAATGTGTTGTAACTGTGATTCCCTATTCATTTCCATTTTTTAATTAATATTACTTTTAAAAAACTTTTTACTGTGAACATCTTCAAACATCATGTCACTGTTTTGAAGTACAAAAATTTATCTGCAGTAAACAGATGTCAGTCTTCTCCTTTGTGATGTCTTCCATTCCCGTGAAACAGGTCAAGTCATACCCAAAGATTTTGTTTTTCAGTGTTTTTATTCAAAATGCTTTACAAATAATCCTTTAATCCATTTGTAATTTATTTTGGTTTATTAATATCAGGCAAGGCTCTAAATCTATTCTTTACTTCCTTACACATTCATAGGGGGTGTGATTTAAGTTGTACCTGGCTGGCCTAGTGGTTTTCCCCGCTTTCTTTAGTTTAAGCCTGAATTTGGCTATGAGAAGCTGGTGATCTGAATAGATTTAAGGAATCAGAACTTGTAAACAGTGTGCCTGAAGAACTATGGACAGAAGTCCATAATATTGTACAGAAGGCAGCAAACAAAATCATCCTGAAGAAAAAGAAAAGCACAAAGGCAAAGTGGTTATCTGAGGAGGCCTTACAAATAGCTAAAGAAAGACGAGAAATGAAAAACAAGGGATAAAGGGAAAGATATATCAAAAAAACCCCGCAGATTTCCAAAGAACAGCACAGAGAGAGAAGGCCTTCGTCAATGAACAGTGTATAAAACTAGAAGAAAACAATAGAAGGGGAAAGACTAGAGATCTCTTCAGGAAAATAGGAGGTATCAAGGGAACATTTTGCCCAAAGATGGGCGCAATAAAGGACATAGACGGTAGCGACTTAGTAGAAACGGAAGAGATTAAGAAGAGATGGAAAGAATACATGGAAGAACTGTATACAAAAGATCCAGGTGAACCGTATGACTGTGACGGTGTGGTCAGCCACCCAGAGCCAGACATTCTGGAAAGGGAAGTCAAGTGGGCCTTAGGAAGCACTGCTGTCAATAAAGCTAGTGGATGTGATGAAATTCCAGTAAAACTATTCAAAACCCTGAAGGATGATGCCCTCAAGATGTTGCATTCAATATGTTAGCAAATCTGGAAGACCCAGCAGTGGCCACAGGACTGGAAAGGCCAATCCGCTTCCCAGTTCCCAAGAAAGTAGTGCTAAAGAATGTGTTCACCGTTGGACAGTTGCACTCATCTCCCGTGCTAGTGAGATCATGCTTAAAATCTTAGACACTAGGCTTCAGCATTATGTGAACCAAGAACTTCCAGATGTCCATTCTGGGTTCAGAAAAGGAAGAGGAACCAGAGATCAAATTGCCAACATTCACTGGATCATAGAGAAAGCTAGAGAATTCAGGGAAAAACATCTACTCTGTTTCATCAACTACACCAAAGCCTTTGACTGTGTGGATCACAATAAACTATAGAAAGCTCTTAAAGAGATGGGAATACCAGACCATCCTACCTGTCTCCTGAGAAATCTGCATGTAGGTCAAGAAGCAACAGTTAGAACCCTGTATGAAATAAGTGAGTGGTTCAAGATTGAGAAAGGAGTACTACAGGGCTGTCTGTTGTCACCCTGTTTGTTTAATCTATACGCTGAGCACATCATGAGAAATGGGCTGGGTGCATCATCTGGATGGAATCAAGGCAAGAGAAACATCAACAACCTCAGATATGCAGATAATACCTCTCTAATGGCAGAAAGTGAAGAGGAACTAAAGAGCTTTTTGATGAGGATGAAGGAGGAGAGTGAAAGAGCTGGTTTAAGACTAAATATTAAAAAAAAAAAACCCAAAGATCATGGCATCCGGCCCCATTACTTCATGACAAATAGAAGGGGAAAAGGTTGAAGTAGTGGCAGAGTTCCTCTTCTTGGGCTGTAAAATCGCTGTGGATGGTGACTGCAGCCATGAAATTAAAAGACTTTTGCTCCTTGGGAGGAAATCTGTGACAAACCTAGACAGTGTGTTGAAAAGCAGAGACAATACTCTGCCGACAAAGGTCCGTATAGTCAAAGGTATGGTCTTCCCAGTGGTCATGTGTGGTTGTGAGAGCTGGACCGTAAAGAAGGTGGAGCACTGAAGAATTAATGCTTTTAAACTGTGGTGTTGGAGAAGACTCTTGAGAGTCCCTTGGACAGAAAAGAGATCAAACCAGTCAATCTTAAGGAAAATCAATCCTGAATACTCATTGAAAGGACTGATGGTGAAGCTGAAACTCTAGTGTTTTGGTCATCTGATGCGAACAGCTGACTCATTGGAAAAGTCCCTAATGCTGGGAAAGATTGAAGGCAGAAGGAGAAGAGGGCATCAGAGGATAAGATGGCTGGATGGCATCACCGATGCAATGGACATGAACATGGGCAAACTTTGGGAGATGGTAAGGGACAGAGAGGCCTGGCATGCTGTAGTCCATGAGGTCACAAAGCATTGGACGTGACTGGGCGACTGAACAACAATAAAGGCTTTATGTTGATTTTTTTTTTCAAAATTTAAAATTTTTATTTTGTATTGGTGTATAGCTGATTAGCAATGTTGTGATAGTTTCAGGTGAACAGTGAAGGGAATCAGCTATACATGTACCTGTATCCACTGTGGCTCAGATAGTGAAGAATCTGCCTGCGATGCAGGAGACCTGGGTTAGATCCCAGGGTTGGGAAGATCCCCTGGAGAAGGAAATGGCAACCCTCTCCAGTATTCTTACCTGGAGAATCCCATGGGCAGAGGAGCCTGGCAGGCTGCAGTCCATGGGGGTCACAAAGTCAGACACAACTGAGTGACTAAGCACAGCACAGTTCAGTTCAGTTCAGTTGCTCAGTCGTGTCCGACTCTTTGCGACCCCATGAATTGCAGCACTCCAGGCCTCCCTGTCCATCACCAACTCTCGGAGTTCACTCAGATTCACATCCATCGAGTCCGTGATACCATCCGCCATCTCATCCTCGGTTGTCCCCTTCTCCTCCTGCCCCCAATCCCTCCCAGCATCAGAGTCTTTTCCAATGAGTCAGCTCTTTGCATGAGGTGGCCAAAGTACTGGAGTTTCAGCTTTAGCATCATTCCTTCCAAAGAAATCCCAGGACTGATCTCCTTCAGAATGGACTGGTTGGATCTCGTTGCAGTCCAAGGGACTCTCAAGAGTCTTCTCCAACACCGCACTTCAAAAGCATCAATTCTTCAGCACTCAGCCTTCTTCACAGTCCAACTCTCACATCCATACATGACCACAGGAAAAACCATAGCCTTGACTAGACAGACCTTAGTTGGCAAAGTAATGTCTCTGCTTTTGAATATGCTGTCTGACAGAATGTGGTCCACTGGAGAAGGGAATGGCAAACCACTTCAGTATTCTTGCCTTGAGAACCCCATGAACAGTATGAAAAGGCAAAATGATAGGATACTGAAAGAGGAACTCCCCGGGTCAGTAGGTGCCCAACACGCTACTGGAGATCAGTGGAGAAATAACTCCAGAAAGAATGAAGGGATGGAGCCAAAGCAAAAACAATACCCAGTTGAGGATGTGACTGGTGATAGAAGCAAGGTCCGATGCTGTATTGAGCAATATTGCATAGGAACCTGGAATGTCAGGTTCATGAATCAAGGCAAATTGGGAGTGGTCAAACAGGAGATGGTAAGAGGGAAGGTCGACATTCTAGGAATCAGCGAACTAAACTGGACTGGAATGGGTGAATTTAACTCAGATGACCATTATATCTACTACTGTGGGCATGAATCCCTCAGAAGAAACGGAGTAGCCATCATGGTCAACAAAAGAGTCCGAAATGCAGTACTTAGATGCAATCTCAAAAATGACAGAATGATCTCTGTTCGTTTCCAAGGCAAACCATTCAATATCACAGTAATCCAAGTCTATGCCCCAACCAGTAACGCTGAAGAAGCTGAAGTTGAACGGTTCTATGAAGACCTAAAAGACCTTTTAGAACTAACACCCAAAAAGCACAGCACATTCTCCCCCAAATCCACTTCCAATCCAGACTGGCACCTAACATTGAGTAGAGTTCCATGTGCTATCCTGGTTGGTTATCCATTTTGAATATAGCAGTGTGTACATGACCTTCCCAAACTCCCTAACTATCCCTTTGCCCTGGCAACCATAAATTCGTTTTCTAAGTCTGTGAGTCTCTTTTTGTTTTGTAAGTAGGTTCATGTGTATCATTTCTTTTTAGATTCCACATATAAGGGATGTCATATGATAGTTCTTCTTCTGTATCTGACTTACTTAACTCAATGTGACAATCTCTAGGTCCATCCATTTTGCTCAAGTGGCATTACTTCTTTCTTTTTAATGGCTGAGTGATATTCCGTTGCATATGTGTACCCCATCTTCTTTATCCGTTCCTCTGTTGATGGACATTTAGGTTGCTTCCATATCTTGGCTCTTGTAAACAGTGCTTCAGTGAACATTGGGGTACATATACCAATGGCAACCCCACTCCAGTATTCTTGCCTGGAAAATCTCACGGACAGAAGAGCCTAGTGGGCTACCGTCCATGTGGTCCCCAAAGTCAGACACAGCTTAGCAACTAAATCACCACCACCATCCCTTTGGGTCATGCTTTTCTCCAAATATATGCCCAAGAGTGGGATTACAGGGTCATATGGTAGCTCTGTTTTAGTTTTTTAAGGAACCTCCATACTGTACTCTGTAGTGGCTGTACCAAATTACATTCCCGCCAACAGTATAGGAGGGTTAAATAGAACTTTTTTTGTCCTAGAAAGCCTATCAATTAGCCAAGCTCCATATATAGACTAATTGATCTTCCCCTTGCTGCTGCTTTTGGCTCCTGTCATGCATTGGATCTGTACACACACTAGGGCCTATTAGGAAATGTGGTTCTGCTCTGTAGCTCCATTCTGGTATTATACTAGCACTGCTTTGATTTAGTCAGTATGGCTGTCCTCTTTTTAAGAAGTATTTTAGCTATCCTTGCTTGTTTTTTCTTGCACTTGAACTTTAATCATTTTGTCAGGCAACCACTCCTTACTGCCCCTAACCTCATTAGAATTTGCAGTAAACTGCTGTTTGATTTGGCACTAATTGGCAGTCATAAACTGTTCAGCCATCACATTTGTAACTGATGTATCCTTGTGTTTAAGACAGTTATTCCTCAACAGAGTTTTGTACTTTTCCACACATTTTAATACGTTAAGCTCTTCACACTGTTTAGAATTATTCCCATATTTCCCTTCTTAATTTTAATTAAAAAAAAAACTTTGTGTATTTATTTGGCTGCCTCGGGTCTTAGTTGTGGCATGCAGGATCTTCCTTGCATCATGTGGGGGCTTTCACTGCAGCAGACAGACTTAAATTTTGGCGGGCGTGTTCAGTAGTGACATGCGGGCTCGGTGGTTGCAGCATGTGGACTTAGTTGCTCCAAACATGTGGAATCCTAGTTCCCGGACCAGGCAATGAAACCACATCCCCTGCATTGCAGGGCGGATTCTTAACCACTGGACCACCAGGGAAGTCTCTGTTTACCTTTTTTAAAATGTTTTATTTGCTGTTAAGAATATAGTGCTTTTCATGTAAGGAGGTGTTGCATTTTGTATATTTTCTCTTACATCCAGCCATATTCCTTAACTGTTGGTGATCCAAAGAGTTTCAATCTTCTTGTATCAACTAGGATTATGATATTATCATCTGAAAATGTTTTTCTTTCTTTTTTTGTTAATTTATCTTTTCTGTTTTGTGTTATAGAATATGCTAGGATTTTCAGAATAATGTTAAATACCATATTTCTTTGATTTTAAGACCACTGAGCATAAGAACATGTTATCAATTTAATAATAGTTTTAGGGGCTACTAGTTGAAATATCCCAATATATAATATCCATGCATATAATTCATGGGCTTCCCAGGTGGCTCAGTGGTAAAGAATCTACCTGGCAATGCAGGAGGCATGGGTTTGGTCCCTCAGTCGGGCAGATCCCCTGGAGAAGGAAAAGGCAACCCACTCCAGAATTCTTGCCTGGGAAATCTCATGGATAGAGGAGACTGGCAGGCTACAGTCCATGGGGTCACAAAAGAATCAGACATGACTTAGCAACTAAACAACAGCAATATGTAATTCACATCCCAATATCAGAAATGTTTGGAGTACATCTCAGAATGGAGGAAGTAAGATTATGGTGGTAATGGTGGCCCTCTTTATTTTTTGTTTTAGTGGGAATTCCTAATTATTCCATTTTAGATATGATATTGGCTGCTGGTTTATGATCAGTAGTCTTTGTTATATTATAGAAATAACCTTTCCTTAAATGTAATTGTGCTGGACGGAAATGAGAAGGCTGTACTGTTTAACTGAAAAGTGGAAAGCGTGACTGCATGTGCTCTCTGTGCCAGCTGCTCTCTTTCCACCTTTTCCTTGGTGGCCCCCAAAGTGCAGAAATTTTGGCTGCACAGCGAGGTCTGTGCTAGTCCTTCACCCAGAGCGCCCTGATTTGCACAACCTGTAGAGGATGGTGTCTTTGCTTCCTGCAGCTACGGTGACAAATGACCACGGATTTGGGGGCTTACAACCATAGACATCTATTCTCTCGCAGTTCTGGAGGCTAGAAATCTGAAGCCAGTAGTGTTACTGGGTTGAAATGGAAGTGTTAAAGAGCAGTGCTCTCTCTAGATGCTCTCGGGGGGAATCAGTCCTTGCCTCTTCCAGCTTCTGGTGGCTGGCTGCATTGCTTGGCTTGTGGCCACATCACTCCCATCTTCAAGGTCTGCATCTTCAAATCTCTCTCTGCCATGTCTTCACACACCTTCTCCACTGTGTGCATAGATGGAAATTTTTTTTTTCTGAACTTGTCGTTGCTGCTGCTGCTGCTGCTAAGTCACTTCAGTCATGTCCAACTCTGTGCGACCCCATAGATGGCAGGCCATCAGGCTCCACCATTCCTGGGATTCTTGAGGCAAGAACACTGGAGTGGATTGCCATTTCCTTCTCCAATGCATGAAAGTGAAAAGTGAAAGTGAAGTCGCTCAGTCATGTCCGACTCTTAGCGACCCCATGGACTGCAGCCCACCAGGCTCCTCCACCCATGGGATTTTCCAGGCAAGAGTACTGCAGTGGGGTGCCATTGCCTTCTCTGTGTCATTGCTGAAGGAAATGCTTTTAAAGACATACGTTAGGAATTTTTGTCGTTCTCTTGCTAAGTTGTGTCCTCTTTGCAACCTCAGGGATTTCAGCACGCCAGGCTTCCCTGTCCTTCACTGTCTCACTGAGTTTGCTCAACTCATGTCCATTGAGTCAGTGATGTCATCCAACCATTCCATCCTCTGTCACCCCCTTCTTCTCTTGCCCTCAATCTAGCAAAGCCTTATTCCATTTGGGAAGAAAATTGTGGTCACCTGGAAATGGGCTCTAGGTCAATTCCCAGAAAGTCAATCCACTGAAATCCAGTTCCACAAAAGCCCCTCAACCTTCCCTCCTCCTACTGACCCCCAGTCTCCTCCTCAGTCTCAGCTCTTCATCTACAGGGAGTGGGCAAGCTACATTTCCGCTAATACTGTTGTGAAGGCAGGATACAAACTGGTCAACTAAGGCTAGATGCTTAAAGAAAAAAGTAAAGAAAGCAAAGGCTTTCTGCCCACTTCCCCAGGAAACACTGCAGAATTCAGGGGGCAGGGGAACAGGGGCTGCCCTCAGGCCTGCCCCAAACAGTATTGCACTTGGCCCCTCTGCTTCCTACAAGCCATGGAGATGAGGACATTGCCCTTGCGGGACGCTGGGACTGAGCGCAGCCACTCATAGGCTAGGTCCTAGGGGAGAGAACGGAGAGAAGGCAAGAGTGAGAGGGAAGGTCCCCTCTTTGGACCTTGACTCAGTTCAGTTCAATTCAGTCGCTCAGTTATGTCCAGCTCTTTGAGACCCCATGGACTGCATGGACCCCATGCTTCCCTGCCCATCACCAACTCCCAGAGCTTGCTCAAACTCATGTCCATCAAGTCAGTGATGCCATCCAACCGTCTCATCCTCTGTCGTCCCCTTCTCCCACCTTCAATCTTTCCCAGCATCAGGGTCTTTTCATAAGAGTCAGTTCTTCTCATCAGGGAACCAGAGGATTGGAGTTTCAGCTTCAGCATCAGTCCTTCCAATGAATATTCAGGACTGATTTCCTTTAGAATAGACTGGTTGGATCTCCTCACAGTCCAAGGGACTCTCAAGAGTCTTCTCCAACTCCACAGTTCAAAAGCATCAATTCTTTAGCACTCAGCTTTCTTTATGGTCCAACTCTCACATCCATACATGACAACTAGAAAAACCATAGCCTTGACTAGATGGACCTTTGTTGGCAAAGTAATGTCTCTGCTTTTTAATATTCTGTCTAGGTTGAACATAGCTTTTCTTCCAAGGATCAAGTGTCTTTTAATTTCATGGCTGCAGTCGCCATCTGCAGTGATTTAGGAGCACCCCCCCCCCAAATAAAGTCTGTCACTGTTTCCATTGTTTCACCATCTAGATGCCATGATCTTGGTTTTCTGAATGTTGAGTTTTAAGCCAACTTTTTCACTCTCCTCTTTCACTTTCATCAAGAGGTTCAGTTCTTAGCTTTCTGCCATAGGGTGGTGTGTCATCTGCATATCTGAGGTTGTTGATATTTCTCCTGGCAGTCTTGATTCCAGCTGGTGCTTCATCCAGCCCAAGGTTTCTCATGATGTACTCTGCATGTAAGTTAAATAAGCAGGGTAACAATGTATAGCCTTGATGTACTCCTTTCCTGATTTGGAACCAGTCTGCTGTTCCGTGTCCAACTCTAACTAGACTAACAGTCTAACTTTGGCTCAGTGGAACTCAGATGTGGACCAGTAGCTGAGCCTCTCTGGCTAGAGCCAAACTAGCCAGTCAGAGTTCTCGCCAGACCAACCTAGCACAGAAGACGTGGTTTCAGGGTGTCAGAGCTTAGTGCATGAAACCACAAGCCGTGTGGTCATCTTGTGCGTGTGCAGTGTGTATGAGACTAAATGTACATTCCCACTTTAAACTTACATGTAAAATACTCAGCGTGGGCAGGTAAGCCATTACTATTCATATTATTTTGGCATTATTACTAGTATATCTTTAAAATATAATACTTACCACAATGCCTATAGATAGTTGATAAATACTATTTTTCTTCCTTCATTTACTGGGTAACTTTGAGCAGGTAGAGGCCACTTCTGGAGACCTGTGTTTTTTCCTGGGGGTACCTGAGGCGTCTCTTGCTTTCTTGTAACTTCAAAAGCCAGTCTAGTCAATACCCTTAATAGAATATACATCAGCATATAGACAGCTGGGGAGCACTGTTCAACCAGGTAGGTGGCTTCGCTGTTCTGCCCACAGGAAGCCTTATAGGTTATCGAAGCAAGTCAGGTTATTACAGGAAGACCCTGGGAATTGGGAAGATTATGTTGATGTGGCAGTAGCTGTCTAGTAGAATAAAAAACCCAGTGATTAAACATTGAAACAACAAAAAAAGAAGGCAATAAATGTATGCCTAGCAACTCTATGAATTGCTTGTTACGTATTTCCTAGGAGTTAAGATAAGAACATGAGTTTATTTAGGTGCAGATCCTCTTCTGAAATAGTGCGCTAGTATTTAAAATAGCTCAGTAGTTCATTACTTTTTTGATAACGTGCTGCAAGTTCAGTTGCGCACATTCACAGGCAGTCCATTTTTGTTGCAATATCTGCTGTACGAGCAAATATTGAAGGAGTTTGCAGACGTCTGCTTTACAGTAGGGAGATAGATGATCCAACTGGGTATAGCCCATATGTGCAGAAAAGTCTGGTTATGGGAAATTACAGACTAGAAAGACAATTGTAAATATGCATCCCTGCACGCAGTAAGGGGCTTCCCAGGTGGTGCTAGTGGTAAAGAACCCACCTGCCAAGGCAGGAGATGCAAAAGACACAGGTTTGATCCCTGAGTCCGTAATATCCCCTGGAGGAGGGCATGGTAACCCACTCCAGTATTCTTGCCTGAAGAATCCCATGGACAGAGGAGCCTGACGGGCTGTGGTCCATAGGGTTGCAAAGGGTCAGACACTACTGAAGCGTGCATACATGCAGGTAGTCAGGTTAAACAGAAAATCCACAATGAGCCAAATTAATCATTATAAAGTGAGATTAACAGTTATATATATAGTTCAAAGAGTCGGACACGACTGAGCGACTTCACTAGTCACTGTATAGTTCAAAAACAAGAGTAGCAGGGTCTGGAAACAAAAACCAACCCAGTAGTCCAGATGATAACACGTCCTTCCCGATAACTGGGCAAGGCCAGGCCCCCAAAGGCGCACATGGAGCCAGAGCTTGTCAGTGTTATGTGGAAGCCAGATTTCTGAGGACACTGAATGAGGGCTTTTGGAGTAATACCTAATTCTAGACAGTAACTCTTATCACTTAGGCAGTTGTTAGCAAGTAACCTTAGGCAGTATGTTCACAGGAGGTCCTGCATTTGGGGCTACTGCCAGGCAGCAGATAATGGCAAGCTCCTGGGGAGGTAGGCACCTGTGTCAGGAGAGCTGCATATATGTGTCCATGGAGCCTGGAAACACAGGGGAAACAGCAAGGGTGAGCACTGGTGAATTAACAGTGGAGATTTAGGGGTAGCTTTGACCACGTGTGGGCTTCACCGGTGGCTCAGATGGTAAAGAATCTGCCTACAGTGCAGGAGAGCTGGATTTGATCCCTGCGTCAGGAAGATCCCCTGGAGAAGGGAATGTCAACCCACTCTAGCATTCTTGCCTGGAGAATTCCATGGACAGGAGCCTGGCGGGCTACAGTCCATGGGGTCGCAAAGAGTCAGACACGACTGAGCGACTAATACTTTCACACTTGACCATGTTTGCTCATCTCTAATTTTCTTGCAATCAACAAGAAAATTAACTGCAGTTAAAGTGTTATTAATTAATACTTTAGGTTACTTTTTAAAAGAACTTCATCCAACTCGCCAGGCCCCTACAATAGAACAGCACAAAGACTGATGTCACCACCTCACGACCCTCTGGGAGCTGAAACAATCACTGAGGGCAAAGAGATGAAATATTTATGAATAAGACTGTTTGCAGTTACTTGAGCTGCTGAGATTAAGTGACAAGAGCAGTTGTTCTTTCAAGGCATACACTGACTCTCTGTTCAGGAAACAAATTTCGCCTTCCGGCTTCCCCCTTGCATCCTGGGTTCGATTCAAAGCCATGGAGGCAACAGCGATGCAGCTTCCCTGCACAGTAGCTGTGATGAGTGCTTTTCTGGATGATTCTTGTGGAAGGTGATGATTCTTGGGATTGTTTAGCTTGAAGGCAAGAAAGCAGAGGTGAGACATAACTCATTTTACTTAAATGAAAAAGAGAAGACACTGGAATTGCTACAGGAAGAGTTTGCTGTTGTTCTTAACCTTTTAAACTTGTGAAGTACAGCACATACCTACAGAAAGGTGCATAAAGCATCAGTGTATGCCTTAATGAATTATTGGAAAGCCATGTATGTAGCCACCACCCACATTAAGAATTAGAATATCAGCGGCACCCAGAACATTCCTTTCTAGTCAAAACCTCTCCTTCCTACCCTAGAGATAACCACCATCCTGTCTTTGATGCAGAGTATACTATAGTTGTTTTTTCTCACTTGGGACTTATAAGTGGAACCCTGTCATATGTATATGGCTTCTTTCACTAACTATCATGTTTAGATGGTTAACCACCCTGTTGCATGTGGTTATAGTTCTTTCCTTTTTGTTGCTGTATGGTATTCTCTCATAGGCAGATGTCACCATTTATCCATTTTCCTTTTGAAGAGCATTTGGGTGGTTTCAGGTTGGGAACGACTATAAATAATGCAACTACCAGCTTGTTGTATGTGTGTCCTGGTCTAGGAGTGAAATTGCTGAATTGTGGGGTGTGGAGATTCACAGCTTTCCCAGGTGTCCTGTCATAACTAGGAGCTGTTCTGCACCCTTGCTCTCCTGCGCTCTCATCAGCTGCTAAAGTGCTTATTTGATAATGGACAGTAACTCACCAAGGCTTGGCTTCGCATTTCCTCAATGTGATGAGATAGAGCACTGTCTCTTGTGTGTACTGATGTTTTAACTTCCTCTGTGACATTCGTGTGCCGCTGTTTTGCCCATTGCTTTTTCTGCAGAGCAGTCTGTCATTCAGTCAACTATCAGCCCCCTGAAGGCCACTATCAGGGAATGTGGGGAGTTCCCTGCCCCAGGAGAAGACCTTACAGCTCTAAAGGCTGATATATAAACACGTAGTTCATAACATTGTGATGATCGTGTGAAACATTGGTCTCCCCCACCAGACTGACTGTTAGCTGAAGGGGCAGGACTCTTATTTGTCTCATGTCCTTAGTGCTTAGCACAGTGTGTGACATGTGTTGGGTGTTTAGTGAAGTCTCTGTTGAATGAATGAAGAAGAGGCATTTTCAGAGGATGGTGAAAGTGCTCTAGTAGGGGTAAGTGTTAAGTAAGAGAGAAGCACAAAATAAGGAACCACGAATTGCAGCCCCTCCCCCACCGAAAGTGGGGCAAAGCTTCCCTTGGAGATAATATCTGAAGCAGATCTTGAAAGACTTTCACCAGAAGCTGTGGAGGAAGTATATTTAAGGCTAGACTAGAATGCACAAAGGCATTGGCAGGGAAGGAGCACTACACCAGAAATGTGAAGTTGTGGGGTGTGGGGGGGCGCAGCTCGCACCGACTCAGGCAATGGAATGAGAGGATGGCGAGAAAGGGCGAGACAGTGCTGTGAAGGGACTGCCTTGTAAATCTTATAAGCAGTGTCCACTGAAAAAAATGCACAACCTAAAAGTTGAGAGTTGTGTTTTATTCAGTGGACAAAACTGAGGATTTAAGCCTAGGACACTGCCTCTCAGATAACTCTGAGACTGCTCCAGAGATAAGGGAGGTGCCAGGATATATATGAGTTATTTTAACAAAGACCAGGTAGTCAGAACATCAAGAAATTATTGTTAATTAAAGAAAACTGGATATAGCCTGTGTTTTCTTATCCTGAGTTTCCTCCTTGACTTGGAGGAGAGGGCTGCAGAGTTGGATGATTGGATGGTGGGCATTGTTTTTAGCCTGAGTTCCCTCAGGGCTCACTATTGGGATAGCTCTAATGTGATGGCTTGATAGCTGCAACGTCCTTTGCTTAACTGATACAGCAGGCAATATTTTTCACTCACACAGTGGGGATAAAATTGAAATGAAATACAGAAAAAGAGAATTCTCACAGGTGAGCGGGGAAGAGAGCTGTTGAGCATTAGAACTGATCTTTTCCTAGACATCTTGGACAAAATAGAGCAGGTATATAAGCCTGATCATGAAATCAATTGGCAACAAAAGTTATCTTTTTGAAAGCCATCATGTAACATGATAGAGTGTAGAAGAGTGACTTTCTGCAGTCAGACCTGGATTTAGCAGCAGCATGGCCCTGGTGGAGCCTCCATTTCCACATCTGTAATTTGGGAATCATGCCCCCACCTTGCGGAGTTGTTGTGAAGATTAAGGAGATAAGGTGGGACTTCCCTAGCTGTCCAGTGGTTAAGACTCCCACTTCCACTGCAGGAGCTTGCCAAAAAAAGAGATGAGGCATGTAAAGGACTTCACCCTTGCCTGGATGGATGCTGAAAGTGAGATGGTTTTGTGATGTAGATCCTTAAGTCAGTTGCTGATATTATTATCTTGCTACTACATGCTGGCTGTTATGTGGTCATGTTGATGCAGCCAAGATCTGGGCTTTGTCTAACCACTAAAGCCAAATAAAAAATACAGAGACAGAGTTTGGAGGAAATAGAAAGGTGGCTTTAATCCTCAGCCAGTGGGAGAGCAGAGTAGGCTTGTTCTTCAAGAACTGTGCTCCGCTTCTAGGAGGAATCTGGATTCCATGGATGAGGCTCACAGTCAGGGGTCAGCGATGAAGAGCAAAGGTGTAAGGGTCTTGTATTCTTCCTCTTGCACTGTCATTGGCTGCTGTCTGGTAGCCCAGTTGTTGGGTCCATAGTCTTTCTTGACTTGTACTGTGGCCTCCTTTCTGTAATGCAAAAAAAAAAAAAAAAAGAAGAAGAACTACAAGGAGTGGTCTGCAAAAAGAGTGCTAGAAAGGTGAGCACCAAACACAGGATGTGATTAGCATAGAGTTAAAAGATAACAGATGCAGAAGGTAGCTCCTGCAAGGTCTGAGGTACAGGATTTAATTTACAAATCAGGTTAGTCTTGGTTATTGACTACTGATCAGAAACAGTTAAAAAAAAAAAAAAAACTCAGGGCAAGGGAAAAAAGACCTTTTCCGTTATTTTAACTGCAACAACATCAGTTAATATGCTCAAGTATGGGTAAATAGTTCAGTGAGGACAGTCAGTCACCTGAAGAGCTTTGGGCCCCCCTTCCACTTTAGAGACACGCGGTCATCTTAGGATCTGGGAGTAAGAAAACAGCCCCAGACTCTTTTCTCCAGTGCTAGGCTTCGCAGGGGGGCTTTGTTCTCAGTTTGCTTTATCCCGTGTATTCCTGAGACAGCCATGAGGGGTTTATGAGCTCAGTATTTTATAGCTGTTTTTCTAAAGAAAGCGTATCTTGCCCAGTTCTCATGCAAGGAAAGGATTAAACTTGTAATCGGAGTGAAACCAGACTTTCTCGTGCTCCTTTGCGCAAGCCCCGCCCCTCGGCCAAACTTTCCAAAGAGGGAGGTCCGTTTGAAGAAACGAAAGTGAAATTGAACCGGAGCCATTTCCCAGTCCTGCTCCCGGCTTGAAGCTCCCAGCTCCCTGCTCCCGGGGCTTGAGTCGACTCCAGAGGCGCCCCCTGCGTCTGGGAGGCCCACGGCCTGCCCTGGGAAAGGTCCAGCTGCGGAGGGTCGCGCTGCTGGCTGCGGGCGGGCACCGGAACATGCCTGGGGCGCGCCATGGACCCAAGACAGGTAAGCCCCTGGGGTCAGGGCCCAGAGCCGGCGCGCCCGCACCCTGCTGGCCTGGGCTCATCTTATCCTCCACCCCGCCCCCACCTCCCGCCCCCACGTCCCTGTTTTCCTGCTTGACATATGCTTATTGTGTGAGAGCGTGTGGTTTCTTGCCAAGCAAAATTGCTATTCTAGGAATTCAGAAATTTGTGTCATGTTTATTAACTCTGTGTTGAGTAAGATTTGGAAGAGGATTTGTGAGGGAAATGCACCTCCTCTCCCAGAGGACCAAGGCCTGAGCCCAGGTCAAGACAGCCCCCCTCTGCTTTTCTGCTGGACCCCATGGCGGCTCAGTCCAGCCTTTAGCCACCTCCCCCCGCCCCCGCGCCCCCACCTGCCTGACTTTGAGCGTCTCCTCCTTAACCTGTAGGAAAAAGTTTATAATGGCTTGACTCATTATGTCCAAAACCTGGAAGACCCTAGTGTCCTTCAATGGGTGATTAAACAAACTGGGATACATCCATATAGTGGAAATCTGCTCAGCCACAAAAGCAGGAAATACTGCTGTATGCAACAACATGGACAAATCTCAGATGATGCTGAGCAAAAGAAGCTGGATTAAAACACTGCATACGAGTTCATTTAGATGACATTCTGGAGAAAAACCCGCAGGGACAGAAGACAGACCAGTTGCTGACAGGAGCTGTGTGTGGAGAAAGAAGCTGTTTACAAAGTGCATAAAAAAGGTTTTGGGGAAGGGAGATGTTCTGTATCTTGATCTCAGTGGTGGTTAGAGGGCTGTGTGTGCCTTGACTCTGTATGGTCAAAACTCAGAGTGCCAAGTGCTAAGTCACTTCAGTCGTGTCCGACTCTGTGCGACCCCATAGACGGCAGCCCACCAGGCTCCCCTGTCCCTGGGATTCTCCAGCCAAGAACATTGGAGTGGGTTGCCATTTCCTTCTCCAATGCATGAAAGTGAAAAGTGAAAGTGAGGTCGCTCAGTTGTGTCCAACTCTTAGCAACCTCACGGACTGCAGCCTACCAGGCTACTCCGTCCATGGGATTCTCCAGGCAAGAGTACTGGAGTGGGGTGCCATTGCCTTCTCCGTATATGTACATGCGTGTATGTGTGTGTGTATGTATACATACGTATATGTATACATGTATTTTTTTCCCCTTCTTTAAAAGAATTAGGGACACTTGACTTGTGGGAAAAGCATTCTTTTATGCAAACCAATATATTACCCTGTGGAGCCCATGTGGTGAAGATGGGGGCTTCTCTCTTAATCTCAAATGTGTGAGAACAGATTCAAGGGAGACTTTGCAGGGCGTAAGTGACTTGTCAAATAGTTTGTATAGTGCATAGGCATGAAGTTGGGTGAAGGGGGATGTTGAAGGATTTAAGAATGATCACCGTGGGGGCTGGTTTGTTCCTTTCTTCTTGCTCTCAGTCCCGCTCAGTGACTCTCCATGGGGCTATTCTCAAGTGGTTTGGCTTTTAGGAGATTTTAGGGGGTATAAAGGACAAATTAATAATCTCCCTCTAATTTTTCTCTAAAATAACTTTTGTTAACAAATTTGTGTTTCCCTTCTCTGTCTCTTTTCTCTGTGTTCTTTCTATCATGCATACACATTCATGGTTTTTTTTCCCTTTTGTTTATGAAAAAAGGGATTATAGCATACATATTTGTCTGCAGCTTGCTTTCTTTGTTAATTTAACATTATATCATTCCTAAATAGATAACACATTTTTTTTAAAAACTGTGAGTATGATTCCACAGCCTGAATGTGTCATGATTTGTTCTACTCTTCTTTAAATAGACATTCAAATATTTTACAAGTTTTGGCTAAGAAGCAGCAGTTTAAATCTAGAAAGCATTGAGCTAGAAACTGACTTCAGCCACTCTGAAACAAAGTTCTTTCACCAAGGTCACTCAAAGAGCTAATCAGAAATCCCCTGAAGTCCCCATAATTGAGTCCTGTGGACCCAGCATTCCCTGTGGACTGTACTCACAAATACCCCAGCCCTGGGGAGGGAGGGGGGTTGTGTGCAGCAAGAGGCACAAGAAAGGCAGCGATGAGGTGAAGAGGTTGCATAACTAGCGATGGCTTGTTCATGCGGGTGTTGGTTCAGGGTCAGCTTTGTGCCGGGTGCTGTAACTGAAGTGTAGTCCTTGTCCCCCAGAGGCTTACTCTCAAGTTGACTGCAGCCTCCCCCACATACTACATGGAGACCATTGAGAGTAGAGACGTTAGTATAATTTCTAGGGCACCCAATATTATCAATCACCTTTGAGATACACTACAATCCGTATGTGACTGTATGTGCCATTACGAAAATAATCAGTAGCAAAAAAGAAAAACAATCAGTAGCTAAGATAAAAGGTAACATACATGGTGTAAGAGGTGCAGGGTGGGAGGAGTTCAAGGAGAGGAAACACTCCCAGGCTGGGGTGTGCAGGAGTCAGAAGTCTCCTGAAGAAGGTGGCATCTAGAGAGATGTGTAGGGAAAGGACCCAAGTTGTAACAGGTGGCAGGAGGGGGAGAAGCAGGGACGTTGCACTGGCATATAGAGAGAGGGGGAAATGAGAGGCACAGTGGCAGCCCATGTGAGAGAGAATGAGGGGCTAGAACGGGGAAAAGACGCATAAGGGAAAAGATAGAGGTGGTAGACAAGATAGGACTTTGCAACTACCTGATGAGATGCGGGAGACGGGGACTAAGGTAGGCAGGCAGCAGGGTGACTCAGGCTTCCAGCCTGCATAACTACGAGGAGAGTGCTGCCACTAACAGCAATAAGAAAGCAGGAGAAGGGGCTGAGGGAGGGAGAAGAATTAATTTGGTTCAGAATGTGTGTCATTTGAGGTAGTGGTCAAGAATCTAAGTGAACAGATCGTCTAAGCATTTGAAAATTCAAGTCTTCAGCACAGGTGGTAGCAGAGATGATAGATTTGAACACTGTTTCTTAAAAAGACTGGTTAAGGTTAGGGGAGCGGGTGAAGTCAACCTGGGGAAGGAAGAAGAGAGCCATAGACAAAACCTCGGAGACTGATTATATCTAAGGGGTGAAAGAAAGGATAGGGACAGACAGAAGGAAGAAGGAAGATGAGAGAGCTTTGGTGCTGTGTCACCAAGCTGTGGGAGGATTTTAAAGTAAGAGATCTTGATCCGCATTGAGTGGCATATGTTTGTTGTACTGAACTGACCACCAAACAGCCCTGGAAGCAGAGATTCAAGAGGAGGAATTTATGTGGTCTTATTAGCATGAGGCGGTATCCTCCTCCAGCACCATTTGGAAGTTTTGGAACAGAAAAAGAGGGGAACAGGCCTTGGGTGGAGAAGGGAACTGACCCTGAGATGCAGGCTGAACGAGGAGGTGTTTGGCTGACCCGCAGCCACGGGGGCAGGAGTGGACGTCACGTGAGCAGCAGGTCCCACAAGGGGAAGGAGTGGATGTCGTAGAAACACAGGGAAGTTGCCATTGCAGAAGAGCAGGAGTCAGCAAACTGCAACCCGCAGCGACTGCAGCCCTCCCCTGGTTTTGTAAAGGAAGTGCTACAGATGAGCCTCCTACCGGCCCCTTACAGAAGAAGTTTGCTGACCCTGGAAAGGAGTTTCAGGATTGGAGGCTCAGTGGTCAAGTAACAGTGAGATTGAATTAGAAGCTGGACGAGCCGCTCGTGTGGCTGAAAGGTGGAGGTGGCGGCCGCTGGAGAGGCACTGAGGAACTGTGCGGCCCATGTACTGTGAGCACGACCAGTGAGAGCACTGAGCTCCCCTCCCCGTGGCCGGGGGCGGGGGTGGGGAACAGAAAGCTGAAGTTACTGAAGAAAGGGACGCAGCTGCCTGCGGGTCCCTGTGGCCTTCCGGAGGATCAGACAAGGAGGATGCAAGCATGAGGAAACAGAAGGTTTCCTAGATGTACAACCCTGGGGGCAGGCAGCCAGGTGTTTACTGACACCCCATCCTTGGATCCTATAAGCCCCCCCCCAGTGAGTAGTCCTGCTCCGTGGGTGGCATCGCGGTGAGTAGCATCGCTGGTCTGTGGGTGCGGACAGAGTCGTCGTGCTCACCGTTCTGGTGAACGAGTGGCATTCTGAGAGTAGATGGAGTAGCTGGTGGCCTACAGGACCGGCTTCTGAAGATGCACCATGGAAGCAGCTCTTGGGCAGTAGCTAAGGGGGTGTGGAATAGACACCAGCAGCTCCACACATCCAGGTGGGCCTAGTGGCTTGAGTAGGAGTGCCCGGTGTCCCCTCTGAGCCTAGGAACCGTACTGAAGGATGAGAGCAGTGTACCTGTTTTCTAAGAAAACTGTCTGGTTCCCCTAAAATCAAATTCTGGTTCTCCCAGGATGGCGGTGCAAGTAGACGATCCTGTGCGGTCCCGCCGCCCTCCCCCAGGTGAGGGGACGCCCTCTGCTACAGCCTTGGAGGATGGGGCTCCAGTTCACCCAGGCCACTTGCTTGTTTCTTTATAGTCACCCAGATGATAGATTCCAGAGAAGGGGGCTGGGCGGTGGGCCATCTCATGGTCTCCTAACTCCCTTGGCACTTTTAGGTTATTCTGTGTGTATTTGTTTTTAAAGTAAAACATTTATTTGCTTTCTTGATTGTAAAAGTTTTTTGTTTTTTTTTTTTGGATGAGTGGAAACATATGTTCTCAAGTCCCTAAACTCTTGAAGGGAAGACAGTGTGCTAGGTTGCTGGAGAGGCTGTGCTGGAGTGTCAGCACCGCCACATGCTCCCAGGAGCTCTGTGTGTCTCACTGTCTGCTCCTCCATCTATTCCCTCTGTTGGGTCCACGGGTAGCACCTATGAGGTATGCAGGCCGCCCTAGCTGGGTCACTAGCCCACGCCTCACTCAGCTCTGCTTGTTAAGAATCAGATACAGCCCCCACCCCCACCCACCCCAAGAAGGCAGAAGGGATAGACTCCCTGCCGCAGTCCTAATTCACGCTCTTCTCCATCTTCTTGTTCTGTAGGGGTATTCCCTCAACAGATACCAAGCCCGCCCAGCCCAAGGCTATGAGCACAGCAGGCACAGACACCAGCAGCCAGAGCGGGGACCTTATCGTGACAGTTTCCAGCTCCAGCAAATAGAGTTTCTCAAGGGGCAGCTCCCAGAAGTGCCCCTATTTGGAAAGCAGCCACCATCACTGCCACCGCTCCTCCCTGGACTCTGGCCGAGGTTTCCAGGACCACCTGCCAGAGGCGGGCCCCTCCAGATCCAAGGTGTCCCCAGGGGCGTGCCTCTCAGAAGTCAGGTAGTCCCAAGACGGTTCCAGCGTCCTTTCCCACGTGGCCACATTCGGCCATGGAGAGGTGTTGATAGGCTCTCCTCACATTTCCAGGGACTGACCATCAGCCAGGATCAGGAACAAAGGACCCTAAAGCTCTTGGATGAGCTTGGAGACGGGAAGGCCACCACAGCGCGTGATCTGGCCCGGAAGCTCCAAGCCCCAAAGAAGGACATCAACCGAGTCCTGTACTCTCTGGCAGAGAAGGGAAAGCTGCACCAAGAGGTAGGATCTCCCCCTTTGTGGAGAGCCACAGTCCCGGTTCAGGCTCGGAACCAGCCTAGCCAAGTAACAAGGGCAGAGAGTCAGACCCCAGGAGCTCCAAGCCCAGACTCCAGCGTGGAAACAGAAGACAGAAGCACCCCGTGTGGCTTGGAAGAGCCCCCCGAGCCTCTCGACATGGCTGAGATCAAGGAGAAGATCTGTGACCACCTATTCAATGTGTCCAGCTCCTCTGCCCTGAACTTGGCTAAAAACATTGGCTTCACCAAGGCCCGGGATGTGAACGCTGTGCTGATTGACTTGGAAAGGCAGGGAGATGTCTACAGGCAGGGCACCACCCCTCCCATATGGTATTTGACTGACAAGAAGCGAGAGAGGATACAGATCAAGAGAAACAAGGACAGTGTTCCGGAAACCACTCAAGCTGCTGCTATCCTGGAGGCCGGAAAAACCACAGAGGGCCCCACCTGCAACTCACCTGCATCAGACGCTTCCAACAGCACGGTCACCCCAGGAAAGGTGGAAAATGGGCAGGAACCCGTCGTCAAGTTAAAACTCAAGCAAGAGGCCACAGCAGAAGCAGTAAAACTGAAACCACCTGTTCATGACAACGGCCCCTCCAAAACAGGGTATGTTGACTTTGAAAACGGCCAGTGGGCCACAGATGACATCCCCGATGACTTGAATAGTATCCACGCCGCACCAGGTGAGTTCCGTGCCATCATGGAGATGCCCTCCTTCTACAGTCATGGCTTGCCACGGTGTTCACCCTACAAGAAACTGACAGAGTGCCAGCTGAAGAACCCCATCAGCGGCCTGTTAGAGTATGCCCAGTTCGCTAGTCAGACCTGTGAGTTCAACATGATAGAGCAGAGCGGACCACCCCATGAACCTCGGTAAGAGACCACCCAGGAATTGTGCCTAAGGTTGGGGTCGGGCGCTCTTGCTCCTGACACAGTCTCAGCCAACTCGTGAGCGGTGCCGGTTGGTGGCCCCTGTCTTTTCCCTCTTCTTTCTACCTGTGGGCTGCGTCATCCTTGTCTGGCCCTTCCTCTACCTCTTGAGCAGGGAACGTAGACCTCGGCCCAGCCAGAGTCTTGGCTGAGCAAGGGGGAAGTTGGCACTCTTGGCTAAAATGAAGCTTCTTTGGAGATGATTAGCTTCCATGCAGCAGTGTCATGCCTGCCTCCTAAGGCCAGAGGTAATGAAGGCTTGATGCCCCTCCCACCCCCTTCCATGTGCCATCCTCCTCCACTCCTACCCCACCCCCCACCAGCTGAGCTCCCCACGGGATGCACGAACAGCTGGCTGCACACCGGAGTAAGGGTGGGTTGTGCTGCTAAGTAGCAGTGAGTTCAAACCACCCCACCCCTCCTGCCTCCCGCTCAGCTCCCGTAGGGAAGGGATGCGCATGTAGGGTGTGTGCGGCTGCCTGCCTCCTGAAGGTGGTGGTTCTAATTTTACAAGCTGCCTCCGCACAGATGGGTGGGCTAGCACTTGCTGCTGCTCCTAAGCTGTGAAGTCAGAAATTACCTCATTCAGACAGTTGGGCTGGCCCGGCACCATAGGCATTTCCAAGCCAGCAGACAGATAGAGGAAGACAGGTGGGCCCAGGAGGAGCCGCTGCAGGGCCTAGCAGAGATCAAGGACCACTAAAGCCGAGTGGTCGCCCGCCGCAACTAGAGAGCACGCCGGCAGAGTCCCACTCACCTTCGCATTAGCTGTAGGCCACTGTCTGATGAGGGCAACGACTCCCAGTGGCGACCCTGCCTCCTTATCTGACCGTCTTAATGACACTGAGATGACATTGCAGGGTAGCTGTGAGGAAGAGAGGGTGCATCCAGAAGCTGGCAGGGTCAGGACGGGTGTGCTTCCGTCTAGGGTAGGGGTAGATGGCCGTCCTTCCTTCTTCTCCCTTCGTCCCTCTCCCGAGTTGGGGCACAGCAGTGGGTTTTGTGGTTAACCTTTCTTTGGACTCCAGCTGTAAGAAACATTGATGCCATGTTCAAATATTTCAGAAGACCCAGGAAATAAGAAATTTGACCTACTTTTCTAAATGAAATCCCAGATTGAGCAAAGAGCTGAACCAATTTGAAAGCTTGAACAAAAGCAGACTAAGCTAAGTCCAGGGGGCCTAGAACAAATGCTTTTTGGTTCTCTGCATAACAAGGAGATATGCCTTTCATCTCAGGCGGCAGACAAATAGAGCTGTAGGATGGCTCAAAAGAGACCACGAGAGTGGTGTACCTCTGAGGGTAGGTTGGGGACAAAAACAGGCTCCCCAGGGTGGCAGACATCTGATCCCCGCAGGTGGCTGGAGAGTGTGAGGCTGCGCTGTGAGAAGCCTTGGCTTTCTTTAGGAACACCCTTGAGGTGGCCGAGTAGGCCACCATTGCCTTAGGGTAAAGGCTCTTTGGTTGCTAACAAGACTCTAATGGTGATTTTAGCTCATCATTTTTTGTACAGATTTGATCTTAATTCATTGCTAAAGGATAGTGGGTTTCCCTTGAGCTAGTTTCTTATCGCCTGTGGCTACGTTTGCTCTAATGAGCTTGGAGAGAGAGGGTCGCTGGCTGCTTTGTTTCCAAAAAAGCAGGAATAGGCTGTACCTGCAAAGGGACAGGAGTCCCTTGGTCTGCCCTCCATCTCCTTCACAAGTCAACAAACCCCTTAGCGTAGCAGGAAATTCCAGGGTGAAGATCTCTTTGGAGAGGGCAGAAGGGATGGCCTAGACTAGTGTTCACACATCTAATCACTTTCCATCAAGATTTAAATTCCAAGTTGTCATCAGTGGCCGAGAGTTTCCCCCAGCTGAAGCTGGCAGCAAGAAAGTGGCCAAGCAGGATGCAGCCACGAAAGCCATGACGATTCTGCTCGAGGAAGCCAAAGCCCAGGACAGTGGAAGCCCAGAAGAAGCCTGCCGCTATTCCTCGGAGAGGGAGCCAGAGAAGGTGGGTGTCCCGTCCTCCGGGAGGACCTCCACTCACCGTCCACATCCGTGGAGCACTAGACCATCACCTGACCCTCTTGGCCTGCCCAACCCGCTCTCTGGCTCAGGGTCAGCTTCCCGCTGTCCCCTCTCCCCCGCCTCACCAGCCTGCCTTTCCTCTTTTCATACCCAGCTCTCCTTCTGGTGCCCCCTCCCAACCTAACTGGAATTGCAGAATTTCAGAGTTGAGAGAGGCATTAAAATTTATTGAATCCAGTCTCCTCTCTTGGCAGATACAAAATGAAACCAAGGACGTTTAAGTGATCTGCAAGGCCTAGAAAATCCCCGCAACCCTCTTCCTTTAGAAAGCCAGCCCCAAACATGCAATTGATCGAAAGAAGTTCTCCCATCCCCGTTGCCTCTGCTGTGACAGAACAGCCAATATTTTCTCAGTCTGTTTTTGTTCTTGTTTTGTTTTTGTCTCATTTTCTCCACAGACTGCAGAGTCCCAGACTGCCACCCCTTCAGCAACATCCTTCCTTTCTGGGAAGAACCCCGTCACTACATTGCTTGAGTGTGTGCACAAGTTGGGGAGCTCCTGTGAATTCCGTCTCCTATCCAGAGAAGGCCCTGCCCATGACCCCAAGTACATCTCTTGTATCATGTATCTCTGCTGAGGTTTTCTCAAAAAAGAGAGAGATACATTTTCTTCCTTGCCTCCTCAAGATGGCAGATTATTTCACTGAGCAGTCACTCCTGTTTTCAGTATGGAGAATGTGGGGCCTTGAGAGCATGGTTGCTGCTTGTGGAGCAGAGTATCGGGTTAGGAGCTCACAGGGCAAATCAGGGACCGAGCAGGAGGGAGACACCTGGCTTGAAGGTTACTGGTGGTGGGACTAAGAGGTGCAAGACCTAGGTCTACCTGAGAAGCTCTCTGCTCTGAGGCTCTGCAGACTTACAGGTTCGAGAGAAGGGTTCCTGGAGGAGATGAAATTAGGTTGATGGTTAAAAATGTTGCTTAGGGGTCAGTTGGGCTGCGAGAGACTGGGGGCAGTAGGAGGGTGAAAGGCACCGGCTCTTCAAGGCAGAAGTGACTGCGTGAGCCAAGGCACGGAGGCGATGTGTGCAAGGAGATTACAAGTCGTGAAGGATGACAACCTGACAAAGGCTAGGTAAAGCTCTTCTATCAAAACCAGTTTAATCCTCTCCTTTCATCTCCTGTCAGGTTCCAGTACTGTGTTGCAATGGGAACCCATACTTTCCCCACTGCCAGCGCCCCGAGCAAGAAGGCAGCAAAGCAGATGGCTGCCGAGGAAGCCATGAAGGCCCTGCAAGGGGAGGCGACCAGCTCGGCGTCTTCTGATGACCAGGTGGGGCCATTTCCTACTCACAAGATGCAGGCCGTTTTAGCAACCGAGTGGCGTAGGATGGCCCATGAGCCCCTCAGAGTCTCCGTTAAGTGGTCACAGTTCCTCTTTGGCTGATTGTCCTTCAGCCCGGAAGTACGAACACGGAAGCATTCGATACCTTGGAATCAGTGATGCCCAACAAGGTCAGGAGGATCAGTGAGCTCGTCAGATACCTGAACACCAACCCAGTGGGTGGCCTGTTGGAGTACGCCCGCTCCCACGGCTTTGCTGCTGAGTTCAAGTTGGTTGACCAGTCCGGACCTCCTCATGAGCCCAAGTGAGTGTTCCAGTCCTGGCTACAGCCTTGTGTCACAGGGTGGGACAGCCTATAACCCAGGAAAAGGAAGGATGTGTATTAGCTGTGAGTGACAGGCAGGGCATGTTGAGAGAGCCCTGTCCCCAGGGCCTCTGAGAAGACACTAGATCAGCCATCTTGAGAAGATACCCACTCTTCCAGTGAGTGTGAGCCTTAAAAATTTTTTTAAACAAGTTTTAATTTTTAGAGGGATATATATACCCATAGAAAATCATTCAAGCTGATTGAAAAGATGTGCAATGAAAAGGTCTCATTTCTAGTTTAGACTTCGTTTCCTTCCCCAGACTCATATACTGTTACCAGTTTCTTGATTCCATGCACATCTGAGCCTGTTTTCCTTTCTCTGTTTTTTAAAATAAGTATATGTCATCTTCTGTTCTACTTAACTGTGTGCCTCAGAGGTCATTACAAATGAGTATGTATAGACCTACCACATAAATGCTCCATTGAATAGATATTTACAGTTTTTAAATTGCTTTGCTGAACAAGAGATACGAAAGTCCCTCTTAAAACAGACACTCAACTACCTACCTGGTAGTTTAAGAAGGAGAACGTTATTACTGTTTGAAGCCCCACCTTGCATAGTTTGTCTAACCGACTTCCAGGGACATTCAGGCTAGTTCTGGTCTTACTCTAAAAGCACTCTTGCAGTGAACAGCCTGCTCTGCCTGTCTTTGTCTACATGTACAAACCTGTCTCTGGTATAAATGTTCAGGAGCAGAAGTTCTGAGCAATCAGTCTCATACACTGTTGTTTAAGTTTTTTAAATAGGTAATAGATTATGCAAAAAAAAAATATTATTCAAAAATAAAAATATAAAAAACTTCTCACTTTTTCTTCTCACTTTCACCCAGTTCTTACCTATACATACACACACACACACCCCAACATGTAATAACTTTGCGCTATTGTATATCCTTAAAGAGTGTCCATATAAATACAAGCAGCTATATTCCCCTTCATTACACAGAAATATATATATGCATTAATTTCTAGCTTGCTTTTTACATACAAAATTATTATCTTAGAAAATTCTTCATATCACTTTGTGTTCTTTGTATATAGCTGCAAAGTATAGTGTTTCAGTGTACGGATTTATCATGATTTACTTAACCAGCCTCAGTTAATGAACACTTGGATTGTTTCCAAACTTGGTATTATAACAAGGCTACAATGAATAACATATGTGCATTTAAAGTTTTGGTAAATTTTGCCAAATTTTCCTCCAATGAAATTATTCTGGTCTATGCTTCTCCCAACAATATATAAAGACTGTCTCTTCCTCTACCTCATAAGCATTCTAAAAGGCGAAAAATGGTATCTCCATACAGTACAAAGCCTAGTCCACACCAGGATATTTAATATTACTATTTACCACATTAATAGGTCAAAGGAGAAACACCACATGGTCATCTCCTGAGGTTCCGAAGAGACATACAATAAAATTTAGCTTCTGTTCAGATTAAGAAAGCAAGTTGTTAAGAAACCAAAAATCATTGAATACATCCTTTGCATGGTAAAGAACATGTCTGAAGTCAAAAGCCAGCAGCTTATGTTAAACCCAGAACTGTTCCCATTAAAGTCAGGGAGGTGCGGCTGCCAGTGTCATCACTATTTAACACCATTCTGGAATTCCTAGCTAATGCAAGCAGTTTAGAGAAAGAAGCAAGTGTAAAGAGAGGGAAGGGGAGGTAAAGTTACCACTGTTTGTAGATGATTTGATAGTATGCCTGGAAAAATCATGAGAAAACTGAAGAAATACAGAGACGAAGCAGAATTTAGGAGAGCAGGGGACTACAAAATGATGTGTAAGAGTCAAGAACTTTTCTTGTATATAGTAATAAGTAGTTAGAAAACGTGTAGAAAATATCCTATTTGCAACTTCAGCTAAAAAGATAAGTGACTCAGGCACATTCCTAATAGGGAATATGTGGGTTCCACGTTAGATAAAATGCCGAAAACCTGGGGACCATCTCCTCTATCCAATTCACCTCCTTCAGCCAAACTATCCTTGAAGAAAAGAAAAAAAGGAGGTGTTAGTTGCTCAGTTGTATCCGACTCTTTGCAGCCATGGACTGTAGCCTGCCATGCTCCTCTGTACATAGAATTCTCCAGGCAAGAACACTGCAGTGGGTAGCCATTCCCTTCTCCGGGGGATTTTCCCAACCCAGTGATCGAACCCAGGTCTCCTACATTGCAGGCAAATTCTTTCATTTCTGAGCCACCAGGGAAGCTCTGTTTATTGTACCTACAATTTCTATCCCAAATCCCTTCTCCTCTTTCTGCCTCCAGTGTCAACACTCTCTCAGCCAAGCCATCGTCTTCTCTCACCTAAACCAGGAAATAGTCTCCTGGTCTCTCTACATTTATTTATTCATTCAACAGATACCTATACAGGACATTGTATTTGTTAGAATGGGAGTCAGATATCAATAATCATATAAAGAAATGTAAGATCTTGGATTTGATAGATTATAAAGCGCTCACATTGCATGATGTGATGAGAACCTACATGGCATGACTTGACTTAGTACAGAGAGAGGAGACGGCTTCCCTGAGAAGTGATGCATAAGCTGAGACCTTAGTACCCCCAGGTCTGCAGAGCTGGTAAAGGGCTGCCGGAAGGCCAGTGTGGGTGGAGCAGAGAGCACAGGGGCAGCCTGATGCCAGATGAGACTGAAGGGAACCTTGTGAGCCATGTCATCCTGCTGCCTCACAAGCAGTAGAGAGCCGTTGAAGGGTTTTAAGTAAGGGAGATTCACTTGCCCCCTCCCCCCCCCCCGCCCCGACTTTTGCCCTCTCAATGGCGTTTTTCCTACTATATTTTTATACTGCCTTTTCTTTCATACTCTAAGAAAACCATTTCAGACCTTTGTCTTCAAATTTCCAACAAAACCCCTTTCTCGCTATAAACTGATGACCTGACTTAATTGAGAAATAATTGTTGTTGTTCAGTCAGTCAGTCATGTCTGACTCTTTGCGACCCTGTGGGCTGCAGCACACCAGGGTTCCCTGTCCTTGACCATCTCCCAGAGCTTGCTCAAGCTCATGTCCATTGAGTCAGTGATGACATTCAACCATCTCATCCTCTGTCATCCCCTTCTCCTCCTGCTTTCAGTCTTTTTCAGCATCAGGGTCTTTTCCAATGAGTCAGCTCTTCGCATCAGGTGGCCAAAGTATTTTAGCATCAGTCCTTCCAATGAATATTCAGGATTGATTTCCTTTAGGATTGACTGCTTTGATCTCCTTACAGTCCAAGGGACTCTCAAGAGTTTTCTCCAACACCATAGTTTTAAAGCATCAATTATTTGGCAGTCAACCTTGTTTATGGTCCAGCTGCCACATCCATATATGACTGCTGAAAAAACCATAGCTTTGACTAGATGGACCTTTGTTGGCAAAGTAATATTTCTGCTTTTTAATATGCTGTCTAGGTTGGACATAGTTTTTCTTCCAAGGAGGAAGTGTCTTTTAATTTCATGGCTGCAGTCATTGTCTGCAGTGATTTTAGAGCCCAAGGATATAAAGTCTGTCACTGTCTTCCATCTGTTTGCCATGAAGGGATGGGACTGGATGCCATGATCTTAGTTTTTTGAATGTTGAGTTTTAAGCCAGACTTTTCACTTTCCTCTTTCACCTTCATCAAGAAGCTCTTCAGTTCCTCTTCTCTTTCTGCCATAAGGGTGCTGTAACCTGCATATCTCAGGTTGTTGATAAATCTCCCAGCAATCTTGATTCAAGCTTGTGTTTCATCCAGCCCAGAATCTTGCATGATATACTCTGCATATAAGTTAAAGCAGAGTGACAATATACAGCCTTGACATACTAACTCCTATTACAGTTTTGAACCAGTCCGTTGTTCATGTCTGGGTCTAATTGTTATTTCTTGACCTGTAAAACCTGTATGCAGGTAGGTAAGTATGGTGATCTAGTATTCCCATCTCTAAGAATTTTCCACAAATTGTTGTGATCCACACAGTCAAAGGCTTTAGCGTAGTCAGTGAAGCAGAAGTAGATGTTTTTCTGGAACTCTCTTGCTTTTTCTTTGATCCAGCGGATGTTGGCAATTTGATCTCTGGTTCTTCTGCCTTTTCTAAATCCAGCTTGAACATCTGCAGTTTCTCAGTTCACATACTGTCGAAGCCTAGCTTGGAAGATTTTGTGCATTACTTTGCTAGCATGTGAAATGAGTGCAATTGTGTGGTAGTTTGAACATTCTTTGGCATTGCCCTTCTTTGGGACTGGAGTGAAAACTGACCTTTTCTAGTCCTATGCCCACTGCTGAGTTTGCTGGCATATTGAGTGCAGTACTTTAACAGCATCGTCTTTTAGGATTTGAAATAGCTCAGCTGAAATTCCATCACTTCCACTAGCTTTGTTCATAGTGATGCTTCCTAAGGCCCACTTGACTTTGCACTCCAAGAATGGCTGCCCGTAGGTGAGTGGTCATACCATTGTGGTTATCTGGGTCATTAAGATCTTTTTTGTATAGTTCTTCTATGTATTCTTGCCACCTCTTCTTACTATCTTCTGCTTTCGTTAGGTCCATACCATTTCTGTCTTTTATTGTGCCCATCTTTGCATGAAATGTTCCCTTGGTATCTCTAATTTTCTTGAAGAGATCTCTAGTCTTTCCCATTCTATTGTTTTCCTCTATTTCTTTGCATTGTTCACTTGGGATGGCTTTCTTATCTCTGCTTGCTATTCTTTGGAACTCTGCATTCAAATGGGTATATCTTTCCTTTCCTCCTTTGCCTTTTGCTTCTCTTCTTCCTTCAGCTGTTTGTAAGGCCTCCTCAGACAACCATTTTGCCGTTTTGCATTTCTTTTTACTTGGGGGTGGTTTTGATCACTGCCTCCTGTACAGTGTTACAAAGCTCTGTTCATAGTTCCTCAGGTACTCTGTCAGATCTAATCCCTTGAATCTATTTGTCACTCCCATTGTATAAACGTAACGGATTTGATTTAGGTCATACCTGAATGGCCTAGTGGTTTTCCCTACTTTTTTCAATTTAAGTCTGAATTTGGCAATTAGGAGTTTGTGCTCTGAGCCACAGTCAGCTCCTGGTCTTGTTTTTTGCTGACTATATAGAGCTTCTCCATCTTCAGGTGCAAAGAATATAATCAAGATGATTTCGGTATTGACCATCTGGTGATGTCCATGTGTAGAGTCGTCTCTTGTGTTGTTGGAAGAGGGCATTTGCTGTGACTGGTGCATTCTTTTGGCAAAACTCCATTACACTTTGCCCTGCTTCATTTTGTGCTCCAAGGCAAAACTTGCCTGTTACTCCAGGTATCTCTTGACTTCCTACTTCTGCATTCCAGTCCCCTGTGATGAAAAGGACATCTTTTTTTGGTGTTCGTTCTAGATCTTGTAGGTCTTCATAGAACCGTTCAACTTCAGCTTCTTTGGCATTAGTGTTGGGGCATAGACTTGGATTACTGTGATATGGTTTGCCTTGGAAACAAACAGAAATCATTCTGTCGTTTTTGAGATTGCACCCAACTACTGCATTTTGGACTCTTTTGTTGACTATGAGGGCTACTCTGTTTCTTCTAAGGGATTCTTGCCCACAGTAGTAGATATTAGCAGTAACAATCCTTACTTTCCCATCACTGAATCCACCTTCCTCCATCATCTGCACAGGACATCTATACTGGTGTGCAGGAAGCGTCCTCCTCCCATTCCGTGCCCTGGATCCCCTCCCCTTGGGCCTGTCCTTCCATTCTCTCCCACTCTCACTGTCAGCTGCTCCAGAGCCCTGTGGGACCCTTCCCATCAGCCTGCACACCTGCCTGTGCCCATCTGCGAAACCCTTCCCTTGACCCCACATCTCCCTCCAAATACCACCTCGGCTCTGCTCCCGTCACAGCCAGACCTCTCAATATAATTGTTTATACTCGATGTCTTCATTGGTTTCACTTCCTTGACTCATTCCAGTTAGGCTTTTGTCCCCAGCATTCCACTAAAAGGCTAACCACTAGCCATATGTGGTTGCTGAGCACTTGAAATGTGGCTGTGTAACCGAGGAACTGAATTATCAGTTGTATTGAATTTTCATTAAAGTTAGCCTCATGTGGCCAGTGGCTATCGTATTGGACAGTGAAGCTCTAGTGGATCCTAATTGCACAACTAAGAAACTTTGTTCTATATATTGTGGTTGTTCAGTCACTAAGTTGTGTCCAACTCTGCAACCCCATGGACTGCAACATGCCAGGCTTCTCTGTCTTCCACTGCCTCCCGGTGTTTGCTCACTTTCATGTCCATCTCATCTTCTGCCGCCCCCCCGCCTTTTGCCCTCAGTCTTGTTTTTCCGTGTACATATATAGGTATGTGTATATATGTGTGTGTGTCTTTGTGCCTAAGAGTGCATACTCTTTTCAAACATACTCATGAAATTCTCCTGGATCCCTCAGGTCAAGATTCTACACAGTTTGGCCCCATCCCCTCTCTTCAACATCTCTTCATGCGTCTGTGCTTTTCCTTCATAAGCTTTAGCCCACTGGCTTGCACAAACCAGTTGGCATCATCAAAGAAAGGAGCAAAGGCATTCAGATGCTTATGACAAGCAAGAAATAGTGAGAAGCTCAGTGTGGTTGACCAGAAAGATGGATTCCTTTCACTGCCTTGAGCTGATTGATAAATCTTGATACTGAAACCTTTGTTATATGCAGTTAGATTATCCAAAAAGCTGGGTTTCCCTAAAGCAGGTTCAGTTCAGTTCAGTTCAGTCGCTCAGTCATGTCCGACTCTTTGCGACCCCATGAATCGCAGCACACCAGGCCTCCCTGTCCATCACCAACTCCCGGAGTTCACTCAGACTCACATCCATCTAGTCAGTGATGCCGTCCAGCCATCTCATCCTGGGTCGTCCCCTTCTGCTCTTGCCCCCAATCCCTCCCAGCATCAAAGTCTTTTCCAATGAGTCAACTCTTCGCATGAGGTGGCCAAAGTACTGGAGTTTCAGCGTTCGTATCATTCCTTCCTAAGAAATCCCAGGGCTGATCTCCTTCAGAATGGACTGGTGGGATCTCCTTGCAGTCCAAGGGACTCTCAAGAGTCTTCTCCAACACCATAGTTCAAAAGCATCAATTCTTCAGTGCTCAGCCTTCTTCACAGTCCAACTCTCACATCCATACATGACTACTGGAAAAACCATAGCCTTGACTAGACGGACCTTAGTTGGCAAAGTAGTGTCTCTGCTTTTGAATATGCTATCTAGGTTGGTCATAACTTTTCTTCCAAGGAGTAAGCGTCTTTTAATTTCATGGCTGCAGGATCTGGTTAAAAGCTGGGATTCTTGAAACCTTGTCTGGTAGCTACCCAAGCTGTTTTGCTCCATCTCTTCTTCCCTCTGTGTTTGTGGAGATGCCTAGCCAGGAAGGGAGGGGAACCACAGGCCACTCCTCTCCCTGCCTAGCAGCACTGCCTGCCTCCCTGCTCTACCTGTCCCCTCCCCCTAAGTTATCTCAAGGCCTCCAGGAATCTAAAGTGAAAGTGTAGTTGTTCAGTTGTGTCCAACTCTTTGCAATCCCATGGACTGTAGCCCGCCAGGTTCCCCTGTCCATGGGATTCTCCAGGCAAGAATCTGGAGTGGGTTGCCATTTCCTTCTCCAGGGGATCTTCCAGACCCAAGGATTAAACTCAGATCTCCCACATTGTGGGCAGACTGTTTACTGTCTGAGCCACCAGGGAATCCCCCAAGAATCTAAAAGCAACTCCTAATAGAGGTGTGGTTCCTGGAACTAAGGCCAACCTTGCTCTCAGATCTTTCCAGGTTAAGTCCTCTTAAGCAAATCAGGAAATGAATGAGGAAATGGAATCAGGTAATTAAAAAATCAGAGCATTAGAAACAGTGATTCAAGCAGGAAAAAGTTACTCCCGTCTCATTTCTGCTTAAGTTAAAAAGGAAGTCCACATGTGGTGCTGGTATTGCTTAAAGCCTCTCTAATACTTACTGATTTCCTTTATGATAAAGGCAGGCTTTGAGCCTTTACAAGCCATAGTGTCTCGTCAGAATTTAATAAGTTGATTTTATCCTGTTTATTTATAGCCACCTTCCGTGAATGGCAAGTGATCCTGATTTTTCATTTACAGTAGTGATACAGAGTATCCTTTTAAAATGTATTTTAAAAAAAAAATTTTTTTTAATAAATAAATAAAATGTATTTACATTGAAAAAGAGTCAATTTAGAGAAAAATATCAAATAAGTAATACTCAGGTGATACCTGGATATAGCGGAAACCACACTATGATTCAGGAATATTCAAAGTGTGGGGAGTGGTACCTTAGGAACAGAGCTGTCAGGAGTGATGAGGCCACATGTCAGCCAGTCTGGCCTCCCCTTGAGCAAAACCAGCCCTTTTCTGGAGCAGCTGATGGGGTCAGGTACTTGTCTTTATTCCCTGCTTCTCATCTCCAAGGTTCGTTTACCAAGCGAAAGTTGGGGGTCGCTGGTTCCCAGCCGTCTGCGCGCACAGCAAGAAGCAAGGCAAGCAGGAAGCTGCAGATGCGGCCCTCCGCGTTTTGATTGGGGAGGACGAGAAGGCAGAGCGCATGGGTTTCACAGAGGTAACCCCAGTGACAGGGGCCAGTCTCAGAAGAACTATGCTCCTCCTCTCAAGGTCCCCAGAAGCAAAGCGAAAGACAGTTAAGCCGTCTACTTTTGGTGCTATCTTTTTTTGGGGGTCCTGCTAACTCCTGTCTGGGTGGAGTCAGCTCTTAAGTTGCTGTCATGTGAACCATCCCTCGTGTTTAATATTAGCCTCCATAGAGCTGGGATGCTAGTGCAAGAGGGGGAAAAAATGACCCACAAGTCGAGTAGTCCTCGACCTCCCCCGCCCAGTCTGAAACATGGTGGACGCAGGCGAGGCTCTGGCCCTGACAAGCCTCCTCTCCCCACAGCTCCCTCTCACGGGCAGCACCTTCCACGACCAGATAGCCATGCTGAGCCACCGGTGCTTCAACGCCCTCACCAACAGTTTCCAGCCCTCCTTACTCGGCCGCAAGATCCTGGCTGCCATCATCATGAAGAAAGACTCTGACGACCTAGGTGTTGTGGTCAGCCTGGGGACAGGTAAGTGGGTGCTGAAATGTGTCCCCCCAGCTCTCCATGCCCTGTGGTGACTGCACGTACCTCCTTATTCTCCTCTGTGGGTGAATTTAAGGCAGAAGACTCATCTTATATTTTAGCTACGGTTTATTCAGAGCAAGGGATGAATTCTCATATCGTAGGAAAAAGAACACAGGAGTCAGGATTGATAAATAGGCTATTTGTACCTTCAGGGTTTAAGAACCAACATCCTTGTTTTCCTTTGGAAATTTCACATTTGGTTTAAATGCCTTTCCAGGAAATCGCTGTGTGAAAGGAGATTCTCTGAGCTTAAAGGGAGAAACTGTCAATGACTGTCATGCAGAGATCATCTCCCGGAGAGGCTTCATCAGGTGAGCAAGATTGCAGGGTGTCGGGGCTCTGCCACCACCTCACAGGCAGGTCCTCAATGCTGCAGGGTCAGCCTTTGAGCTTTTTACTGAATCAGTTCCTCTGTGAGGTGGCTACATCCCTCTCCTCGGCCTGCTGTGGAAGAGTGCTGTCTTTTCCCGCTAACTCCACTTCGAGCCCCTTTTAAAAAACACATGATGACCTCTTGATCTTCAGGGCTATGGGGATGAGGAGGCCTTCTGTCTCCATTTGAGGACCTACAAACAAACCCACTGTCCTGCCAGCTTTCCTCTCCAGTTCATCTTTAATTTGTGAAGGGAAAGAAGCCACAGCCTCCTGTAGTTCCTGAATCAGTTTGTTCTGCCCTAAAATTCCTGTCGCTGCCAGAGCAAGAAGCTCTTGGCCGAATTGTAACCGACCTGAAAGGCTAACTTAACTGTAAGAAGTGCTGAGGTCTCCCATGGAGAGATTCCACCACCTCTTTCAACCGGAGAAAGCATGTAAGGTCTGCACCGTTAAGGCTTTTCCTTGGGATCAGATTATAGAAGCAACCACTGTTCCCAGAGTCAAAGCAGTCTTCTTAACCAGACTTTCTTCTTACAGGTTTCTCTACAGCGAGTTAATGAAATACAACCCCCAGACGGCGAAGGATAGTATATTCGAACCTGCTAAAGGAGGAGAAAAGCTTCAAATAAAAAAGAGCGTGTCATTCCATCTCTATATCAGGTCTGTACCATCTCTGTTGTCACCAGAGCCGGCCCGCCGGCTTTCCGGGGCTGGGTGTCTGAATGGGCTCCACGTCCATAATTCAGAGCTTGTTCAGTGGGCAATGCTTGACTCTTGCTTGAGGTCCACACCCCAGTGTGGAATGACTCACACTTCTACTCACTCCAGTAGCCTGTGTAGGCTTCAGAAAAAAAAAAAAAAGCCTCGTTTCTGCCACATGGAGCTGTTCTTAAGCCCCAGGCAGCTGAAGAGACCCATGCGCACAGGCGGGTGTTAACAGACGCCCCTGTCTTGCAGCACGGCCCCGTGTGGGGATGGTGCCCTCTTTGATAAGTCGTGCAGCGACCGAGCCGTGGAGAGCACAGACTCCCGCCACTACCCTGTCTTCGAGAATCCCAAACAAGGCAAGCTCCGCACCAAGGTAGAGAACGGTGAGTGACACGTCCTCCATCGCCCACAGAAAGGCTCTGCAAAGCCCCAGGCCCATCGCAGGGCCAGGGCACAGCTGCAGGGTTTCTGCCATCATGGGTGGGATACCAGGGTCTTGTCTCCAGAGGGAGGGAAGGTGTAGGTCGGGGAAGATCTATGGGAAGATTGGGACTCCGTTTTGCATTAGTCGGCTGGGTGGATCTGCAGTCACATAGGAGGCAGCGGTGCCCATCTAGAGCCCAGAGGAGAGAGATGGCTGCAAATAAAAGTCTGGGAGTTATCCTCCTGCGGTTGATCCTTATGGCCATGGAAATGGATGGGATCACCTCAGGGAAGGTTGGAGAAAACGGAAAGAAAGCGAGGCAGAACAAGCCTGAGGCGTGGACAGGAGGACTCCGCGCCCGCTTCCCCGCCTGCCTAGCTGGCTGCTGGTTCTGCACCTTGTCTGCCAGCTCCTCCTGCTCTACCATCCTCCCGTGTCTCCTCACCGTCTCCTCACGTCCACTCCGTTCCCTTCAGGCCAGCCTTCTGCAGTCATCAGAGTGACCCTCAAACAGAGGTCATGTCGCTTCCCTCCTTAGAACCCTGAAGTCTAAACACGGAGCTCCCATGTGACCCAGCAGTTCACTCCTAGGAACATCCCCAAGAGAAATGCAAATATGTCCACACAAAAACTAACACAGACCGGCTACCCTCTCTCTTGGCGTTGCCACTCTTGGGGCTGAGGAGGCCGCAGGCTGCCGAGTCGTTGCTGCATTTGCTGTGCTGGCACTGTGCTTCACAGCCCTGAAGAGTCTGCTTTTTTCCTCTCATTTTTTCCCCCTGCAGTCTCCCATTATGGAGACCCAGGGAGAAAAAACTAATACAGAACGTTCATAGCAGCAATGTTCATAACAGCCCAAAAGTAGAGACAACCCCAGTGACTGATGAGTGGGTAAACAAAATGAAGTATATCCATCAAACGGGATATCATTTGATGCATGCCGTAGCACGAGGGAACCGAGGAAACAGTGTGAAGAATGGAAAGAAGCCGGTCACAAAAGATTTTGTGTTACGTGGCTCCCACATTTTCATTTACTTGAAACGTCTAGAATAGGAAAATCCATAAAGAAGGAAAGTAAGCTGGGCCAGCGGTGGAAAGGGCTGGAGGGAAATGGGGCGTGACTGCTAAGGGATAGGAGGCTTCCTTGGAGGGTAATGAAATGTTCTCACATTGGTTGTGGTGATGGCTGCACAAGTCTGTGGATACACTAAAAATTATTATATACTCTAAACGGGTGGATTGTATCTCATTGAAGTTCACGAAGAACCAAAAGCCCACCACCCTGTCATGGTCTCCCACTACACGAAAGCAAGCCCTGCCACTTCGGCCATCCTGGTTCTTCATCAGGTCCCTCAACAGCTAAACACTCTGCTGCCTCAGGGCCTTTGCTTTTGCTGAACTCTGTGTCTGAAACACTCTTTCTCAGCTGTTTCTTCTCTTCCTTCGTGTCTCAGCCCCTCGACAGTCCTGTCCCAGGAGATGCCCTGACCTGTCCATTATAGCTCCCTCAAACCATCTACAATCATTACGTGTGTATTGGCTGACTTGTTTAGTGTCCCCTTTCTGCTCCCTCACTCCCATAAACCTGCTAGGAACGCAAGGATCTGATTTGGTTTTGCTCACTGTTGCTTCCCAGCACCAAGCCTAGTGCCCAGCACAAAGTAGCTGCTGTGAAATATTCAAAGAACAAATGAGTGAGAAGCCTCTGGCCCAAGTCTAAGGAGCAGAAAATGCCATGCCGGGGAGGGGCCTGGTCCAGCGGCCCTTGCAGGTCTAACCCAAGTCTCTCATCCAGGGGAAGGCACGATCCCAGTGGAGTCCAGTGACATTGTGCCCACATGGGACGGCATTCGGCTGGGGGAGAGACTCCGCACCATGTCCTGCAGCGACAAAATCCTGCGCTGGAATGTGCTGGGCCTGCAGGGGGCACTGTTGACCCACTTCCTGCAGCCTGTGTATCTCAAGTCCGTCACTCTGGGTAAGGACCTGTCTTGGAAGCTGGAACCGGACTGTCATCCCAGTTCCCAGATCCCAGCAAACTGCACACTTCATTGCCAGGTGTTAACATGATGTCTCCCCTTTTCAAAGTGTGCTCGATTCGGTGGTTTAGTGATTGATTCTGAGTGTCCCGTCTGCTGTGATGGGAAAATTGGTTTAGGCAGCAGTCTCAGTAACAACATGCCAGCCAAGTCTTTCAAGGTGAGTTAGAGAAACACAGCAGCTTAAAACTGCAGTGTCTTAGTGTCCTTGCCGTCTCAGCGCTTGGCCTTACCTGGAACCTTATATATTGTGCTTAACTGATGATCCCTTTGTATCCTGGGCAGCCGCAGTCAGCAGGTGCTCCCTGCCTAGGGAGCTGAGGCTCTGTCTGTGCCCTCACCCTCCCCACATGCCTCTGTTGCTTCATGGCACTGGGGATAATCAGATGTGTGCGTTTCTTTTTGTACCCAGGTTACCTGTTCAGCCAGGGGCACCTGACCCGTGCCATTTGCTGTCGTGTGACAAGAGATGGAAGTGCGTTTGAGGATGGACTCCGACATCCCTTTATTGTCAACCACCCCAAGGTGCAATAACCCAATCCATTTTTCTCTTGACGGTTTCTCCTTTTCAAGTAGTCCTGTCAGTAGAGCAGAAATGTACAGTGTGGGCAAGGGGAGCCTTAGTTGGTTTCCCTCAAACTTAGCCTTCCCTCCTTTGGGGGCTTCCCCGATGGCTAAGATAGGAAAGAACCTGCCTGTAAAGCAAGAGACCGGGGCTTGATCCCTGGGTTGGGAAGATCCCCTGGAGGAGGAAATGCAACCCACTCCAGTATTCTTGCCTGGAGAATCTCATGGACAGAGGAGCCTGGCAGGCTGCAATCCATGGGGTCACAAAGAGTTGGATATGACTAAGCGATTAACACTTTCACTTTTTTCTTTCTTTTAGTTTGGAATTCATTTGAATTGAGGTGGGGTTAGTACATCTCAGTCTTAGCCAAACAGAATCATAAACAAGGGGGAAAGATCATGACCCCGTCTTCCCTCTTTCCTGTGAGTCTTGAGTCCCTGCTTCAGAAGCTTTTCTCTGAAAGTTTCCATCTTCCTCCCTGGAATTCCTAGGTTGGCCGAGTCAGCGTATATGATTCCAAAAGGCAGTCTGGGAAGACCAAGGAGACAAGTGTCAACTGGTGTTTAGCTGATGGCTACGACCTAGAAATCCTGGATGGGACCAGAGGCACCGTGGATGGGTAAGGAGCTGGGGAAGCACAGCCGCACAGCCAGGCGTGCCAGCCAGACTGCCAAGGGGCGTCACGTTGT
This sequence comes from Capra hircus, assembly GCF_001704415.2. Taxonomy (NCBI): domain Eukaryota; kingdom Metazoa; phylum Chordata; class Mammalia; order Artiodactyla; family Bovidae; genus Capra; species Capra hircus. The sequence continues at coordinate 104,148,339 of NC_030810.1, read as the reverse complement.
CAAACACCAGAGCTTAAAAGTTGCCGCCTCTGCACCCCCAGTGCCTCCACTGGTTCCATCCCAGGTGGATAATGAGTCCTTCTGTTTCCCCAGGCCACGGAACGAATTGTCCCGGGTCTCCAAAAAGAACATTTTCCTTCTATTTAAGAAGCTCTGCTCCTTCCGATACCGCAGAGATCTACTTAGACTCTCCTATGGTGAGGCCAAGAAAGCTGCCCGCGACTACGAGATAGCCAAGAACTACTTCAAAAAATCTCTGAAGGACATGGGCTACGGAAACTGGATAAGCAAGCCCCAGGAGGAGAAGAATTTTTACCTTTGCCCAGTGTAGTGTGACCCAGTGACTGATGGGTCGGGTGTTTCACACTGGGTGCGAGAAAGAGGTCGTAGCATTCCTCATCACATGGGTCAAGGGGTTTTGGGTTTTATTTTCCCTTTTTTTTTTTAAAGAATGGAACTGCGGCTGGTGACACTGAGAGCTTTGGATTCCTGTTATTCTGCTTTTCTTTGGGAATCCCAGGCCAGGTCTCACCACCCCCTTCTCTTTTCCCCAGCAGAGAGACAGAGACCGCAGGGCAGAGAGAAGGGGTTGGTCCTTCTTTCCGCCCATTTCCTCTTCCGGTCTATTTCCATTTTTTTCTGTTTCCTTTCCCTTTGTGTTTGCTACACGGACCTCTTGTGGTCTCGATTAGGTTCCAGTCAGCCGTGTGAACCATGCCAGGGACAGAGGATTTTTCATTTGTGAATTCTGAGGCCCCTCTGCTTCCCGTCTTCCCCTTCTGAGATTCCTTCCTCGTGATTGTTAGTTTTTCCTTTTCCTCCAAGAGGGCAAAGCAGTGAACTTAAAGAATCTGGTGACACATTTCTAAGGGCCGGAGTTGAACACTGCAGTCAGCTTGTTACCGGTGCCAAGCGTGATGAGAACCTGCAGATGATGCTCCGTGATCTTGCACTTTAGCCGGCTTGGGAGGGGCCCAGCGGCAGGGGAGGCAGCTGCCGGGGAGGTGCATCCCTTCCCCAGGTGGCAGGAAAGTCTGGGACCAGCCAGATGGGGCTAATGGAATTGCCTGAGCACTGGAGGAGGCCTGCCCTCCAGGGGTAACAGACCACTTTCCCGGTAGGCAGACATACCTTGGAATGTTGCCAAGCTCCCAGCTGCTGCTCCTCCTAAAGCATTCCTAGGAATTTGTCCTGCTGATGGGGGCAGTAACGCTGTAGACCCCGACCAATTGGTAGGAAGAAACCCAGGGTAAATCCTAGAGGGTAAATTGTCTCTGCTCAGATAATCATGACTTAGCAGGAATAAGGCAAAAAATCATGTTGGGTCAGACCACTGTCCCCCCCAGCATATTTCTCGTGATGGTGACACCAAGGGAAGGTGACTAATTCATGGTAAATGGGGAGTTTTAAAAAGAATGCCATAAATGTTGATCCTCGACAGCTACAGATAACCTGTAATTGCACAGATTTGAAGTTCAGATGTCATTTTCCGTTGATTAACTGAGTGCTTTTGTTTTGCCTAATAGCTTCAGAAAGTTGTCTGCGGGCAGGTCACAGACCCAAGGTCTCCTGCCCACTAGGAGTCTTTCTAGGGTTGCCCTTGAGCAGTAACTCCAAGTGAAAGGGGAGGTTGTCCTAAAACTCTGTGAGGCGGGACTCTGGGTCTGCACCTCAAGCTAGCATGGACTCCTGTGGTCAGAGCCTGCGCCTGTCCGTGGAGTCTGGCTCTGGGCTAGCCAGCCAGGTGTGCTCCAGAAAAGTACAGAGGCTCTGCCCTCTCCAGACCTGAGCCTGCCTCTTTCTCTCTGGACAGTTCCTGTCATCTGTGAATAGGCCACACCAGTGCCCTCGGATGATTTCCCGTCCTCCCGCACACCCTGCCGACTACGGCTAGTTAAGCCCCGTCTGTCCCGCCTTGTCAGCGGTGGATCCAGCCAGGTCCGCACATTTATCGTCGTGGCTACTGTGCCCTCTGTGCTTTTGACCAAAGTGAGAAATGTTAGGTCTTTCAAATACACTAAGGATGTTTCTGCGGAACACCACAGTGTCCGTGGAACTAGAAGGGAAGCAATGCCTGTCTTCTGAGGTGGCAGGGGCCTACCCCCGGGTCCTGTCAATCTTCCACCGGCACGAGATCAGTCCTGCCCCAGGAGGCAGCTCAGCTCCCTGGTTCTTTGAGCACCTACTCACTCCTTGGCATGTCCAGCCCCTTGGACATTAGAACCTCCACAGAGCTCAGTCTCAGCCACCACCTCGTCTCAGCTGGGAGCCCGGGCACTCTGAACCGTTCAGAGCCCCCACTTGCCCCAAGATCTTGTCTGGCGAACTTACAGTATTCAGTTTCTGCTGTAGGAAGAGAGCAAGGCTTCCCTGTACCCGTGCATCCTCTGGAAACAAGCCTGTATTGGGCCCTGCACGGCCACCCCACCCGGGCGCCTCACCCCCACCCCGGCGCCTCACCCCCACCCCCTCAGAAGAGGCAAAACTCCTGCCTACCCAAAGTGTCTGCTTCACTTTTTTGTCCAATCCTTGTTTTTGATAAGCAAGACCTCCTCCCCAGCTTTTTTTTTTTTTTATGATCTTTGTAGTTGATTTGTCTGAACTGTGGCTATTGTGCATTCTTTGAATAATCACTTGTAAAAAAATTTGTCGCTGCTTCAAGCTATTTCCTTTACTCACGTTGAAGGGATTTTGCTGGCTTTTGGGGTCTCGATAGTGACTCCCAAGAGCAGAGTGGAGAAGAGCCCAAGTGTAGACTTGGGGGCCACGATGGGTGCAGTCAGTTTTATGATCCTGCTTTTATGTGTCCTTTGGTATAAGTGACTAACAATATACATTCCTCATAAATAAAAAAAAAAGAATCTGAATTTTTAGAAAGCCTCGAGTCTTGGTTTCCTGGGGGACGAGAAAGTGGGGAACGGAGGGAGCTGTGGTCCTGGGATTTCCGGCAACAGCACTAGCTGGGACTGACTCAGAACCTGGGGAGCGGGTCCCCCTCAGCCAGCAGAGAGGAGCCATCTCAAAGGTGAGCTTTTGTCTGGCACAGTGGGTGCATCAGACAGCCTTTACTTACTTCCCCAGTTCCACACCCCCACCTTCCCCAGCAGAGCCCTCCATCAAGTATCTTGTCCTCAGACACACGCCGTGCGAGATTTCAAGGCCCAGAGTAGGAAAGTGTCCCTTGAGCCAGCATCACAGACCGCAGACGCAACTCCAGAGGTTTCTACAGCCCTCCACCCCCAGCTGTTTGCCTGCAGGAGGTGCAGGTTGCAGCCTGGACAGACCTGGCTTGGCCACTGTCCTGGGAGACAGGCCGTTTGCTTTCTACTTTATAGATGGCAGCTAGAATATTTCTGTCTTGATTTCAGAGCGGAAACACCATTTTCCTCGTTGCTGTTGGGTCAGGATGTCTACAAGTCTCCTCTTTGACCTTGTAAAGATATCATACCAGAGGATAGGAGATGCCTGACAGTGAGGCCTCCTAAGTCAGTGAAACCTCCCTCTTCATCAACTATACAGATGGAACAGCTGAGGCCAGGGGGGCCAGCAACATGTCCTGGGGGACATTAACCTAGGGCCAGAACTGCACGGGTGTGACTCACCATCTGTTGAAACAGTCGGGCAAGCTGAACAGATACTACAGTGAAGGACAGTGTCTCTGCCTACAGTGAGGCCTGGAGCCTCGACACCTCTGTCCTCTCTGTTCTCAGGCGTCTGGTCCCACCTGGAGGGAGATGTATCCAGGCCTTTTAGAAAACGAACCATTTTCTTCATACCTAAGGTGAGTGCAGGATGTAAGACTGTCCCCCCAGCTCCCAGTTCCAGGCAGGCTGGAAGGCAAGGCTGCCCCCTGGGAACACGAGGGATTTCCTTCAGCATTTTGGTTGCTGCTCACCTGGCATTTCATCTCGGCCCACCATTTAATGCGGCTTCCAGGATGCAAGCCCGGGTCAAACCCGTGTTCCAGGAGCAGATGTGCCTTGCACACAGCCCTATCTATCTCCAGACCGGCCTCACCTCTGCCCTGCCCTCCAGGGCCCGTTTTCACAAAGGACCTCCCCAGGAGCTATTTCTGGGCTCTGTCTACTCCAGGCCAAGCCTTATCTTTCCCATCTGATGAACGGACTTGTCAGGCCACCATCACAATCATTGGCTACCACTGACCTTTTCTTTAGATTTTTTAATGTCTAACCACAGCAACCTCTCATGGATCCAATTTCCCCAGTATTCTCCCTTTTCCCCTTATTCACCAACCCTGGCCCATGAGGATCTCCCCACCGCCCCCACCTCAAGGATTACAGAGAGATAAGACATCTTTGGAAACACACTTTCTTTATGAGAATCTTGAGTTCCTATTGAGTCTGGCCTGGAGTGGGCTAGACCAGTGCAAATGTTCCAGGAGCAGATGGGGTGGCCAAGGCCAGTGTTGGGGAAGACGGGGACACAGCAGGTGGGTGAGGTGTCCTAATGATTCCTAGACCAACAGTCCCCTAGGAACCACGTGACTGTCAACCTGACCTCTGAGACTTGTTGGAATGAATACTGAAAGGTGGCTGTTTATTCTGTGTCTAGTCTTGAGTGGTCGACTGGCCAGCATGAGTTGGCTAGTGAGGGATGCTGTGACGCCAGCCCAACTCTGCCTACAAGCAGAAGGTGACAACTAGAACTGAGTCGGGAGTGATTCAGAGAAGACCCTGATGCCCTTCGCTTCCCTCCCAAGGAAGCTCTTCTTCCAGCCTCAGAGGCCACGAGCATGGACTCGGGTCAGTGTGGGATTTCAGGCCAGCACTACTCACCAGCTATTTCTTGGTCTCTCGGGCCTCATTTTACTTCTGTCAACAGGGGCCCCTTCCCTGCAGGATTGTTGTGAGGAGTAAAAACAGGGCATCTGAAGCAGCTGGCCCAGAGCAGGCCACTGGTGCACAGCAGCTAATACTGGGGGGGGGGGGGGGGGGGGCAGGAGATGCAGGACAGGAGACGAAGCTGCACACCCTCCCTCTTTCCTTAGGGGGAAACGACCTGCCCTTCCTGCACAGCCAGCCTTCCACCGCAGAAATGCCAGCTGGGGGCTGCCCGTGTCTTATTTGCTTTTCAATCTGCAATAACTCGGGACCAGCTGTTCCAATATTAGACTCCTCACTGCCAAAAGACTGCCTTCCTCCTGCTGCAGTGCCAGTCATCACAAGCAGAGTTTTTCATGCCTTCTTTTCAGATGAAAAATGGTTCTCAGATGGCCTGTGGCCTTCCCGTCTCTGATGGAGAAAATCTCAACTGTTTGCTCGCTGCCACCTCCCAAGTCCAGCTTGCTTGGGTTTCCATCCAGTATCTCTCTTTCTCTCTTCATAAGCAGGACTCCCCCCATCCTGGCCTGGTGCTGAGCTGGGTACCCAGTTCTCTTCAGAGATGCCCACCATGCCCCCTTTCTCCACCCCAGCCCCCATGGAAGGGGCCAAGAGGCATTCCTGACAACACCAAGAGGACAGAGGACCCAGGAGCGGAAGAGACTGGTTCTCTGAAGCTTCTCAATACCCTGAGGGTCAAGGCCTGTGTACTTTGCCTGAGCCCTCTTCCCTCCACCTCTGTCCTCCCCGCTGGCAGTCCCCAAGGGCCTGCACCCAGAGATGGACGGAATGGTATGGCCCCAGGGACCCTGCCTGGTTAACCCTTTCTTCTATACATTGATCCTTCACACCCTTGCTGCAGTCCTCAGTCAGCTGCCACCCTCGTCACAGATGAGGATGAACAAGTTCAGAGTTCAGTGCTGGTACAAGGTCAGGCAGCATACAACCTCCGGGCCTGCATTTTCCTGTATGTCGGTGGGGTTCATGGAGAGGAGTTCAACAAGCCGCTCTAGCAGCCCCTCTGGCACTGTCCAGTAATTTACCTGGACAACAGCCACTTGCAGCAAGTACTGGGAGCAAGTCCAGGCAGGACAGCAGGTGATGGGGCCTCCCCAGCAGCCCTGGCCCTGGCAAGGAGCCTGGGAGAGCTGGGCAAGTAGGCCTCAGGTCAGCACCTTCCCCTTCAGAGGGAGAGTTCCTTTTCAATAGCTGTTTCAGGTTCTGGGATGTTTCCTCAGGGCTATGAGTTCAAGGTGGGTCCAGGGATGATACAGGCAACTGTCCATCTGCTGTTTCGAGAAGGGAGTCTCCATAGTGCCGAGCCACTCACCCCCCAGAAGAGATGTCTGCTGGCCCATTCTGGCAGGAGGGGAGATGCACGCCTCATGCAGCTGCTGATTTAATGTCTGGATGGTTCCTCCACAGCCAGCACAGGGCTAGATCTCTGGGGGGCTTGAGCACACACCTGCTCAGGAGGCCAAAGCCTGAGCTCAGCCCAGGAATGGAACAAATCTTTGCTGAAGGGGCTCCAGAAGGCTGTTAGGCTCACCCCAGCACCCGCTGTGTAGTATCTCTCCAGCCCCAGCCCTGTTTCAGGGGGCTATTTCCTCCAGCGTAAGGGTAGGTCTGGGAGGAAGACTGACATAACAGGTGACTGAGCCCACACCTACCAGCTGTGCCTGCCTCTCAGACGACCCCCCAAGCATCTACTGTACACCAGGTGCAGCGCTGGGCTTTTTCACAGACATCACGCCTTCCTCAAACCAACCCCACGAAGAGGGACTTACTAGCCCCAACGTATAGATGAGGAAACTGAGGCCTAGCCAGACTTGCTGAGGATGGCTGAGAGTAAGTGGCAGGGCACCCAGACTCTGCTCCTTGGCTGGGGCTCTGCACTTAATGCTGCATCTCCCCACCTCCTCGATGCCTGCAGAAGCAGGCATCCAGCTGGACTCCAGAGAAGAGCATGGTGTGTCAGGCAGATGCCTTAGGTGCCCTTGGCAGACAGTCCCGTGTGACCTGCTGGCTGAGCCCATGTTGGGACCAGAAATCGGAGCTGGTCATGTGATGGGGGCTGGGCCTGATGATTCCTTCAGAGGTCTGTTTCCCGGGCTCATGGGCCAGGGGAGCCCCTGGGAAAAGCGTCAGGATACAGCCTCCAGGGCATGCTCTCTGCAGTCCGCTGTGCAGACCTGTCCTTCCCAAGTTCTGCAGCAGCCTAGCTCAGGTTTGGTTGGGAGGAGGAAGGGGAGGAGCCAGAGCAGGAAGGATGGAGCCAGGAATAGAAGGACGGGAAGCAGGAGCCATGCGGATGTGGCAGAGCTCTCTGGCCATTCACACCCCGCTTGGCTGGCCTCCACAGCCAGCCCTCTCCTGCCCAGCCTGCTCTGCCACGGGCAAAAGGGCTGGGTCTGCTGAAAGCTAACATCTTTGGTTTACTTACCCCAGCAACCAGTCCGTTCAAATTGCATGCGGGGTAGGGGGTGGAGAGGAGGGAGAGGAACAGCCTGTGAACCTGAACTCATACAGTTTGAGAATTTAGCCTTTACGCTCCAAGTAGGTCACCCAAAGATTGGGAACTCAGAGGCTCCCCTAATACCAAATCTTGCCCCCACGCCCTGGCCTGAATAAGAAAGGAAGTCTAGAGAGAATCCTTCACTGGGAGAAGGGGACCTGGGGGTGAGCACTGGGCTGCATAGAAATGAGGGGCTGTGGGGCAAGAAGCCTCCCCCAGGACTCCTACCTCAGCACCAGGCTAACATCTGAGCAGGAGCCCCTGGCCACTGTGAGGCCCACCCAGTCAGCTGCTGTCCAGTTAAGCGAGGACAGACCTCAGGCCACACCCAGACCCCTCGCGTCTCCCTTCTGCGCTGCATGGTCTCAGGCCAGTTAGCACACCGTCGGAGCCCCTGTCCCACCCCCTGCTCCTGCACAGCCCTTTTCCATGATTTGGAGGCAGCCAATGACTTCACTCCATCCTCCACTTCTCAGCCTTCATCCTTCAGCAGCAACACTATTGCCTGAGTTGGTTCAAGAGGAGGGGCACCAGGCAGTTGGTCCAGCCTCCAGGTTGGCGCTGGCTGGGTGTTGGGGGAGGGGAGGGGAGGGGATGGAGGAGTTCCAGGTGAAGCGAAACGATGGGTCTGTGGGGGCAGCACCCCTCTTTCTGGTAGTTCACTCATCTCTCCTCCACCCAAAACTATTGTCCAACAGAGAGGCTGAAGGAGCATGGAGCTGGGGAGGGCCTCACTTGGAGCTAGGAGCCGAGTGGTCTGCGTGGAGGAAGGTGGCAGTGGTGTAGTTCTGGAAGAGAGGCTGCAGGAACATGCCGATCGTGCCAAAGACACAGACGAAGACGAAGATCCAAAGGAACAGGCGGTCGATCACCATGGCAACATACTTCCAGTCCTCACTCACCTGGAGAGAGGAAGGGTAGGAGACCCAGGTATCAATCACATAATACAGGAGGGGACTGGATCGGGAATAAGCAACTTCCATCACACATCACTCCTCTCCCTCCTTGACCCCAGAGCGACCGTTCCAAAGTTCGGCTCCAGTCTTACCTGCTTAAAAGCCTCCAGTGACCCCATTGCCTTCAGCAGCCACCCAAACTCCCAAGTCTAGAATTAAGAGCACCCATGACAAATACGAGCCAACATTTATCTTCTTCCAAGTCCGACTCAGACTTACCAAACTCGTCTGCCCTCTCAGGTCTCTGTGCCTTTGGGTTTCCTCTCAGTCTGGAATTCCAGTCCTCCCTATCTCTACTTGTGAACTCCTACACATCTTTCAAAGCCTACATCAAAATGTCACCTCTTCTATGACGCCTTCTTAATCCCCCAGATCAGAAGGAACCTCTGTTTCCTCTGGGGCTCCCTCAGCATTATCTGTACATCTCTGTGCTGTGCTGTGCTTATTCACTCAGTTGTGTCCGACTCTCTGCAACCCCATGGACGGTAGCCCACCAGGCTCCTCTGTCCGTGGGATTCTCCAGGCGAGAATACTGGAGTGGGTTGCCATGCCCTCCTCCAGGAAACCGTCCCAACCCAGGGATTGAAGCCAGGTCTCCAGCATTACAGGGGAGATTCTTTACCATCTGGCCACCAGGGAAGCCCAGTATTTTTACTCCACTGTATTGTTAGTTCAATTCACATGCCTATCCTCTCCTCCCCACCCCAACTTAAGCTATGAGCTTGTAAACTACAGGGGCCTGATCTGATTCATTTTTGTAATCCCAGCATCTCAAACACAGAGTTCCAGTAAATGAGTGTTGAACTAGTGAATGAATGGGGCCCTGCAGGCCTCACTCCTTATATAACTGCCCGGGGAGCCCAGTCCAACAGCCCCAGGATGTGAGGACTGAGTCTCAGATGCAAACAAACCCATCCAGAAGAGGATAACCACTGTGTCTGGGAGCCAGTCACAGGGTCTGCATGAGAGCTGGCCTCCACTCAGAGCCATTCCACTCCTGTCTGAGCCTGGACCTTTGCACACATGTTCATCTGAAACCTTGTGCGTCCTCTGTACCTGGCACCATACTGGGCACTGGGGATGTGAGAGGGCAAGACAAACACATCCTGCAGTTCAGTCTACTGAGGGAGATGGACATAAAATCAGTAAAAATAAAAATGATTACACCCTTCTGGGTGCTTACCTGGAAACAAAGGACACAGAAATGGAGGGGGAGATATCATTCAGGGTGTGATCTGGGGAGGCTTCTTTGAAGGAATGACATCTTAAGCGAAGATCTGATAAGTGACAAGAAGCCAGCTCTATCAGGAATAAATTGAAGAAGGAAACAGACAAACCCAACCCGTGGTGGTAGTTTCTAAGTCGTGTCCAACTTGCAAACTGAGGGACCTTCAATTGGCCTGGGCCCTTCAAAAACGTCTATGCCATGAAAGACAACGCTAAGGAACCGTTCCAGAGTGAAGCAAAAGAAAGAGACAGGACAACCAAGTGCAATTCAAGATCCTGGACTGAGCTGGAGGAGATGCTACAAAGGCTGTTACTGAGACAACTGAAAAAATTTTAGTATGGGCTTTATATCAGATATAAGGTATTGATGCTAATTTCCTGAATTTGATCACCGGGCCTGGGTTATAGAAGACAATATCTCTGTCCTTGGGAGAGAAAAGCTGGAGTATTTGGGATAAAGGGTCACTTACTCTCAACAGTAGGGCAAAAATTAATAATAGTAATAATTCTTAAAAGGGAAAAAAGGGGCATTCCAAGCAAATGGACCAATATGTGCAAGGTCTGGAGGCAGGAAAGAGCTTAGCTGGCTTAGAACAAGCGTCAGATGAGCCAGTGACCTGAGCTGTGGAGAGATGACACATGGTGAGCAGGAAACACTGTCTGTTTGGATGGAGAAGCACAAGAACTAAATCAGGGAGACCTTCAGGAGTCCCTGCCCTGGGCCAGGTGAGAGCTGATGGAGGCACAGCCAGGGAGGCAGCATGGAGATGGTGAACAAAGGCTGAAGCGGAGAATGATTCTGGAGGTTGAGCTCACAAGGCAGGACTTCTGATGATTTGGATGGTGGGGGAGATAAGAAAGACAGGCATCGAGGATCACTCCAGGCTTCTGGTCTAAACCATCGGGTGGATGGTAATGTCATTTACTGAAAGATGGGGAGATGAGAGGCGCAAGTTGGTGGTGGGAATGTAAGTCAAGCACTCAGTGTTGGACATGTTAAGTCTGAGATGCCTGTGAAACACCCAAGTAGGTCATTGCATCCTCATCACCTAGCTCAGTAAATGCGCATTACATGCATTTGCTGCAGTGGGGGAGGCAGAGGCAGTGGCACAGCCAGCTGAGCCCCTGCACCACCAGCATTCCCCACTTGGCCTCAGCCACCTCTGAGCCTCCAGCCCCATCCTCTCTTGCCTCAGTCCCTCTCATCTTCCATCAGGACCATAACCTGCTCCCTGGCTCAAGCCCCAGCTCCTGCCCTCCCAAGGGACAGAAACGCTAGGCTCTGGAGCATCCCACCCCCCACAAACGATAATGCAGGAGCCTGCCCTTCCTTACTCCCCAGGCCAGAAAGACTGCATCCCAGTGGAAACATGGCAACAGCTGAGCCGCAATCTGGAACCAGCCAGGTGATTAAAGACTGCTGGATGGGGCCAGCCACGACCCCAAATGAGGGGGAGTCAACCCCTCATATTCCCTCCTCCTCATCCCCTAGTTCAGTGTTCAAGGAGTCCCCTTCAGGTATAGCCACTGCAGAAAAAGCCGTGTGTGCAGAAAGCTCTGGGCAGGTCCCTGGCCTTCAGCTGCCTCCACCTCCATAAATAATTCACAAGGCCATTCCCTGAGGACTCAGAAGAGAAGGAAAAGGATACTGATTTGGGGCTCTGCCCTCTTCCCAGTGGCCAGTGGAGCCACCTAACCACCCCCACACCTCCCATACACACTTTCTACTGCCCTCAATTTTGCCCCCAACACGGGGCACCCCAAGGATTCATCCTCATTTGTGCAAAGAGCTGCAGGTTAACAACATGGTCTTGGGAATACAAACGGCAGAGAAGGTCTCTGGGGACACAGCCACAGGCCAGCTGCAAACCCACAAGGGCCTCCTCCCCTTTGTGGCCACCTTTCCAAAACTAACGACACTAAGGATGCCCCAGCCGAGGCATTTCCCTCCGGATGCTAGTACTCGGGAAGCAGCAAGGTCATCCTGTACCGACTGCGGAAGCCAAAGGAGAGGCTGCACCAGGGCCCAGGCCCACAGCCCCAGGCCAGACCCGCACTGTCGGCACCCTGCACTCCGATTTGCTTTGTCTGAGGAGCTTCTGAGGGGCCCTGCAGCCCCGCATCCCATGCCCGAGTCCCTGAGCTGCACTCACGCTCTGGTCGTCGTCCTCACTCCGCATATGATCTGCGATGAAGCGCACGCCGTCCACCGCCTCCCGGAGGCCACAGCCACACGGCCCCCTGGCACGCCCGGGGCCTGCCGCCGGCGCCGGCTCCGAGCCGAAGGCCCCAGCCAAGCCCTGCACCGAGGCGCGGTTGATGAAGCACGTGCAGGAGTCGGCCCCCAGGGCCTCGCGGAAGAGGGCGCCGGCTCCCTCTCGCTCGCGCTGGCGCCGCCGCAGGCGAAGGCGTTGGCGGGCGCAGCGGTGGCGCGGCTGCTGCATGAACAGCAGCGTGGGCAGCTTCTCCAGGAAGACGACCTTGACCCAGGGCGCCATGGTGTGCGTGGTGGGTGAGCGGTGGTGCACGTTGAGCACGCACACGCTGGTGACGATGGAGAAGGTGACGAGCACCATGGTGAACATGAGGTACTTGCCAACGAGCGGCACGTCGAGGGAGGTGGGCGGCACGATCTTCGAGATGAGCAGCAGGAAGACGGTGAGCGCCAGCAGCACGGAGATGCACAGCGTCATCTTCTCACCGCAGTCAGACGGCAGATAGAAGACGAGGATGGCTAGAGAGGTGATGAGGACGCAGGGGATGATGAGATTGATGGTGTAGAAGAGTGGCTTGCGACGGATGATGAAGTCGTACGTGATGTCCACGTAAGTGGAGTCATCCGGGTTCTCGTTGCGCCGGCCGGGCAGCGCCACTATGTCCCACTCGCCGCTGGGTGTGAAGTCGTCCAGGTTGGCCACGTCGCTCTTGAGCACCAGGTCGATCTCAGTGCGGTCGTAGGTCCACGAGCGGAACTTCATGGTGCAGTTCTGCTGGTCAAATGGGAAGTGCTTTACCTCGATCTTGCATGCGCTCTTGTAGATGGCAGGCGGCAGCCAGAAGATGCTGCCATCGTAGGAGACCACGGCGTTGGAATAGAAGGACACCTCGTACATGCCGTCGGCACTGCCAAGGGACGGCACAGTCAGCCCCGACTTCAGCGTGCCTCCGCCCCATGCATCCACCCAGCCCAGAGTGGGAAGAGAGGAAAGCCGAAGAGAGGTGTGGGAAGAGGGAGGTAGGAAGGAGCAGGAATTAATAAGCAAGAAGGGGATCCGGGTGGGTTGGTGGGGAGAAGAGGTGTCCTGGTCAGAAGGCCTGAGGGACCCCTCTGTTACTTGTCATGCACTGTATAAGCCGGTTGGTCCATATGAAGGTGGAGAAGTTGGGGGAGCCAGGGAGATCAGAGTGAGGGGCCCGGAGCAACGGAGAGGGACAGGGGCAGGTGGGAGCAGGAGATGGGACCCAGAGCCTAGGGACCTGTGACTTTGGGTCTTGGAGGTAAGATGGCTTATTGTAGGAGAGCAGGTGGACCCTGGGGGAGCAACTGGGACCTCCAAGTTCTTTGATTCTTACCATTCCCCCAGGAAAGCCTATTTTTTAATCAGTTTGTGCACTGGGGGCTGTCAATCTTTGTTTGTATCACACCGCAGCTCCAAACAATTAGAGTCCTAATTGACTGGGAGGGAGCTGGCCATGACCCAAGTTACCTTGGCTGTCCACACCATACCTCACTGGTTTGGGTTTGTCCATCTGAGTAGTGACTTGTCTGTGCCAATGAAAAGTCCCTTCTCTCCCCCAGCATGAGCTAATTTACTTTCTCCAAGACCTGAGCACTCTCAAGTTCTCCTCCAGCCTTCCCATCCCTCCAGGGTCACCTACTTGTTGTACAGGACCACATCTGGGAGCCAGATGTGTTTGGAAGGGAGCCGAACTTTCTTCATGTTGTCAAATTCCTCAGGCTTCCAGGTGAGGCGATAATCCTCCCACTCCTGGGAAAGGGAAAGAGGGAGGCAGCACCAACCTCTGCCCTGGGAGGGGGCTCAAGGTCAAGGACAGAGACAAGAGGAGGCCTATTTGGCTTGAGGAAGTTTTTAAAAGTCATTGCCTCGCCACCGAGCCTTCTCGGCCCAGCAAAAGTGGCTTCTCATTTAATTTGCATAGCCAAGCCAAGATATTAGAAGCTACATTTTGTGAATGAGAAAATGAGTCTTGCAGTGTTTAACATATTCAAAGTTAACAGAGCTGGTGAATGGAAGAACCAAGACTCATATCCAGTTATTTAAGATCCTGAGGTCTATACCTTTCTGCCTCTCTTGTGGAGATTCAAAGAGGGAAAAGCATTTGCAAAAAAAAAAAAAAAGGAGGAAAGAGAAGCCCAGAGGTGTGGGCAGGAAGAGCTCTAACCTGAGTCAGCCAGACATTGGTGGTCATGATCTGCTCCCGCTCATGCTGCAGGAAAGAGAAGCTGCTGAGAAGTGCCCCCTGCCACCATCCCTCAAGTCTGTGGGCTCCCTACACCACCCCAGGCTCCTTCCCCCACCTGCTCAAGCCTTGGGGACTCCAGAAGAATTAGTGCAAACATATTCTGGCTATGCCAATTTCAGTAGCTGGGCAGAGAGCTTGGGCCCCCCACTCACCACACTGATGAGCTGGGCCAGTGACACCATGAGCTGTACTGTCACCAGCTCAGAGCCATTGGTGGCTGGGCGGATGAGTTTGTTGTAGCGGGAAGGATCCAGGAGATGCTCTACCAGCCGTTCTTCTGTGTCCGTACCCCAGACTCCTGGGCAGGGGAGCGGGGTGGGGAGCAAGAGGTAAGTACACAGCAAGGAGGGCCCACCCAGGATCCCACTCTCCCTAGGCAAGTGGGACAACCTAGGCCCAAATAGGAAGCTGTAGTTTCCCACAACCCATCCCTAAGAAGATAGCAAAATGCTTCGGTTGCCCCCATGGAAGCCCCTCATATAGCTTCCCACAGCTCATCTCTAAGAAGATAGCGAAATGCTTAGGTTGCCCCCAATGGAAGCCCCTCATAGAGAAGGCCCTCTGAGATCACTGACCAAGAAGCCCAGACAGTCCCCCCACAGCCTCCCACTAAAAACCCATTCTTCAAGGATCAGTGGAGACCCTGCTCTTCCTGCAGGTCTCAGAGGATGATTTCAAAAGATTTGAAGTTTCTGTTTCCATGGTTTCTTCTAGAAGATATCTACAATTCAAGGGAGGTTTTAGAAGGTAGTGAAAGGAGAAGAGTTATATGTGTCCCACCATACAGCCTTTCTTCTCAGTCAGTGCCTATCTCTGTGTACAAGTAATGTTATGCACCTCTACAGGTGACTAGCTGTGACCCCCTCCCCGAAAATGTATTGGGTTGGAGTAGAATACTTGGGCTACCTGAGCTGTGCGGGACAGGGCATATACTTAGCCTCAAGTTCCACACATACAGGAGCCCACCTCTCATGAGATTGCAGGCAGATGTGGAAAGCTCATTTGGTTGTGTTTTCCTTTTCTACCTGCCCCACCACACACTATCTCCTGCAACCCTGCATGAACGCACCCCCACATCCTCAGAGCCCTCCCTGGCCCTTAGCCTGGCAGAGCTTCTTCCCTTCCGAGTCTCCTGTCCACCCTCCAAGAGAGTTGAGAAGTTGCTTGTTTCCATTTCCTGCCTTGCCCCTGTGGAGTGAGCAAAATCAGGAGCCCAATATGAGGGACAGGAAATGATGGAGAGCCAAGTGAGGGTGCTGAACCAGGTAGATTTTCTTGAGGTAATGGCTCACTGGAAGTTAAATAGCAATTCAGCTGCAATCAGAGTCTCCCCTTCCTGCCACCCCAGAAATCCTGGGAAGATCCCTTCCTTCCTTCCTCTCTGTACCCACACCCTCCCCATCACCACTGCCCAGGTTGCCCTCTCTTCTCCGCATCAGTTAGAGCAAGTCCGTCTCCCAGGTACTCCCAGCTGTCCTGGGGTTCTCTCCCCTAATCTCCAGCAGACTTCCCACCATAGGGATCCCTCCCTTACAAATGCGAGCCTGAGTGAGACAGAGCGTGGCGACTTGTCCTTACCTGAACACAGTCCGAGGAGGCCAAAGCTGAGGAGCAGGGCCTTGGGGCCAGAGAGCCAGGCCATGCCTCTGGCATAGCTCGCCGGCTCGCCTAAACGTCCCAGAGCACGCCCCACGCCGGAAGGCCGCGGGCGGGGCTCTGTCCGTGGTGCTGAAGCCGCTCCTGCGCCGCCCGCGCCGGGCGGGAGCGGAGCCCAGGGTGTGCTCACAGCCTTTGGTGCTGCCGTGATAATCTCCACGGCGGTTCCTCGGGCTCCAAGAGCGAGAAGGAACCCGCTTCTCGCTTATCCGGGTCTGAGCAGGCGGAGGCTTTTCCGGCTGCTCTTCCAGGGAATACAATTGGGACGGTGAGAGGGAGGAGTCTCCGCCCCGGAGGCGGAAGCGCCAGAGCTCAGAATAAAAAGGGTCCGTGGTTGGGGTATTCTTCTGCTGGTCCTGCTTAGTTAGAGTGTGTGTGAGGCGGAATAAGGGTGGCTCACCCGACGGTGGAGGAGTTCTGAAACCCCAAAGTTGGGGCAGGACCTGGAAGGGTCTGAAAAGGCTCAGGAAGAAAGCGCAAGTAAGACAAACAGGTCAGGACCGGGTAAGCACACGGGACCAAGGGCCAGAATGAGGGGAAGTGGGAGTCAAAAAGAGTTTCTGGGTCCCACCTTCCTTTTTTTCTCTTACCAAACCCAAACGCTCCCGCTTCCCGGGAAGGCTGAGGCTGCAGCCAAGACAATGCACTTAGGCCCTTAGAGAATGAGACGGAGGACTGACTGTAGGTTTGATATTTTAAGAAAGCAAACAATTTGGATTCTAGAAACAGGATCTCTCATCTGTTCCTTTCCATACCTCCACAGAAGGCATCCAGGGGATCTAGGGTGGAGACATCTCCTGAAAAGGTGACCTTCAAGAGTGGAAGGGTAAGTGGCCCTTATCAATTAGCCTTTCTCACCCACATTCTGTTCCTCACCAGTCTTTGACTTCTGTGTGACAAGGGGGAATCAGAGGATGATTTCATAGAGACCAGCCCAAGAATGAAGCTAACACAAAGGAAAGCAAAGATGAGACAGAGGTGTCAAAACTCAATGACATCTTTGATCTTAAAAGCCCCGAACTTTTAACTTCTGAGCCAATAAAGGCTTCCCTTTTTTCCTAGGTGGATTTTTTTCAGTTTCAACCAAAAGATTCCTGACTAAAGCAGACTTATCATACATCAAGGCACTGTCTTGTTCCATCTCTGCCTACTTCTTCAACCTCCTCTGGGCTGGTGCCCGCAACCCCACACTCCTCATGGTAATGTTTTTATTTTTTTATTTTTGAAATAAACCTTTTCTTTTTCTTTCTTTCATTTTTAAATTTATTTGGCTGCACTGGGTCTTCATTGCTGCATGTGGGATCTTAGCTGTGACATGCAGGATCTAGTTCCCTGACCAGGGATGGAACTCAGGCCCCCTGCACTGGGAACACTAAATCTTAACTTCTGGACCCATCCTCCATGCTTCAGGGCCTTTTAAACATGCAGTTCCCTTGATTCTGTTTTCACCCATTTCCCGTCAGCCGCTTTCTAGTTTGAACACCTGGCAGAAACATCAGTTCCTTAAGGAAGCTATGCCTGACCAAAGATTAGGTCAGGTGCCCTGAGACATGTTTCCAGAGGATAATAAATGAGTAAATAAATCAATCTAAGGTGGTAGCTATCTCTCCTCCTAGATTTTGAACCAGTACAGTGCCTGGCATGTTGTGAGGGTTCCACAAATAAGCCAAAGGGCTGGTACAGGACTGCAATCTTTTAATAGGTAGAGAAAAATTCCTGTCTAAAAGCTCGGCCAAAAGCAACTTATATACATGTACTTAGTTCCTGGAATTGAGGGAAAAGCAAAACAAGTATCAGCAAAGGGCTAGAGAGGATGTGGGATGACTACAGTCTCCATAAGGTGCGTGGAAGGAAAGTGAAAGTATTAGTCACTCAGTCATGTCCCACTGTCTGCGACCCCGTGGTCTGTCCATGGAATTCTCCAGGCAAGAATACTGGAGTGGGTTGTCATTCCCTTCTCCAGGGGATCTTCCCAACTTAGGGATAGAACCCAGGTCTCTTCCACTGCAGGCAGATTCTTTACCATCTGAGCTACCAGGGAAGCCCAAAGCATGTGGAAGTGGCCAAAAATCTGCACCACAAGCTCCAGGACACATACGTGTGCAAACATGTTATCATCTCTTAAGAATTCAAGAAATCTTAGAACCAAGGGAAGAAGTGGAGAATAAAAGCCTCACGGAAAAGGGAAGGAATGTGTGTAGTCACTCCACTTGGGAAAAGAGTCAAAGGTGGGAAGAAGACTTTCCTCCCTGCCCCCTCTGCCTTCAACAATTCAGATCGATTGTTCGGTATCTACTGTATAGTTATCAAAGATGCAGTGATCAAAAACTTAGTCCCAGCTACTAAGGAGATCACAGTTTGGTGGCAAAGACTTGTGACACCATGTGGTGGCTGATCTAGAAGAGTGTAAACAAGGTGCTTTGGAAGTATGGGTGAGAGAGGAGTTCATAGTGCCTGAGAGCCCGGAACGGGTAGAGATGAAAGTTGAGATTTGAAAGATGAGAAAGCCAATTAGACAAATGTGGCTAAAAGGCATTTCAAACGCCTAGAAGAGAGGGACACGGAGCTTTACATGTAACT